>NC_092337.1:372024642-372343214 GCF_046630445.1 Rutidosis leptorrhynchoides | reverse complement strand
GGGTAGTCAGTATATAAGACTAGGGCTGTTCTTTATTATCAGAGAGCACTAGATTCTAATACAACTACTGCTTTACTAGTATTTTTAATGGTAACCAAGTGTATAAGTTTAAAATTTTAAAAATCTGAAAGAATTTAACCCCTTCCCACACTTAAGATCTTGCAATGCCCTCATTTGCAAGAAATCAGTAACAATTTAAATTATTGAGGGTGATTAGCGTAGAAAAATGATTAAATTTTACCAAAGTTTCTAAACATATTGGCGTTTGTTTGCTTAATGATAAATGGTGCACATCATTTGTTCATTCCGTCTTATTGTTACATCACATTTGTTTTTCGTTTTGTCATCAAAAGTACTAGCTTTTGCTGAACTTTAATGCCAGTCTTTGAAAATTTCGCTGTTTTACCCTGTTGTGTACAATTGACAATATACATACATACAAATATAAACAAGCATTGTAATTTGAAATGAGACTTAAAATCCCACTTTCAAATCAAATATGAAATATTAGTACCAAATAATAAAAATATTAAACAATACATTAATGTATCAAAATATAATGTGTTTAAACATAAATAAACAGAAATAATAAAAATAAAAGTCATAAAAATTACCAACAGGAACTAAATCAATCTGGATAGGGGTTCCAGTTCATGTCATCGTCCGGGTTTCATGGTTGGTGATAGGTGTACTGGTATGCCTGGTTAGGGTCGTAGAGAGTATAAGGTGGTCTCATCTCGGGCTGGTGTTGAGGATAGTAAGCGGGTCGGGTCGAAACGTAGTGATCCTGAGGTGACAGCCGGCTCATAATCTGACGCTGATGATAGTCCCATCTATCATGCTGTCTTTGCCTGGAATGTTCGTAATCATTTCGGGCTTGCCACTGCTCCATCCGACGAAATCTCTCCGCGTTTGTCATATCTACCTCATCTACACGCTGGTAGACATCAGTTATAGCCTCCCGAATGACATCCCTAATGTCATCTGCTTCCTCCATCTCCTCATCTGAGCCTCTCTCTACCTGAGGATGACTACCTTCATAGGGTATTGAATGGTTGCGTCTACTCTTTAATACATTAGCACCCGCATAAACCCTCAATCCTAAAAGCTTAACCTGTTCCCTACATTCCAAAAGTGGACCCCCTTGGTCCTTATCTACACCTAAATACTCTCCAATGAGAGTAACAAAAATACCTCCTCCAATTATCCCCCCTTCCTGTATTCCTTCAACCATCTTAGACAAATAAAAACCAACACAGTAAGGGATATTAACAAAGCCTCTTGGGTCTCGAATACACTTTAGGTAAAATAAATCATGTAAGGTCAATTTTTCCTTGTTGTGACCTCTCTGCGTAATCGAGTTTGCCAAAAATCTATGAATTATACGAAGCTCGGCTCTGTTAATATGTAAGTAGGTATGTGTTCCTCCCCGCCCAAAAACATTATAATCTGACATACGCCTCCAGCCGGCGTTCGCATCAAAATTCCTATCTACCCTTTCACCACGATAAATCAAATTCATACAATCGGGTAGTAGTAATTCAGCGGGCGTATATATCTGTAACGCCCTGGCCATGTCCAGCATGGACATCCTGTACATCCTACGGCCAAGTATAAACCTAAGAAAACTTCTATCATCTAATCTATCTACATCTACATTTAACGCTATAGTACTCATCAGCTCAACACACCATTCCTTATATACAGGTCTACGAATGGTGAATAAGCATTCCCAATCAGTAAAAGAAGAACTGCCATACCTTTGGATCAAATGCTCCCTAACACGGTCAGCAAGTTGAACCCTTTCCAAAGGATTCTAATCAATTACCCTAGGCACCTCTACATCTTTCGTTATTAATTTGAATTTATTACTTTGATATGCCGGGTAATCTCTCCAGCTTCTATCGAATCTCAGATTAGGATGCAACGTGTGTTCAGGAATCGTTGGGTATTCTAGTGGCGGATGCATCGGTACTACTATGAATTCATTATCAAACTGTAGCGGATCATAGTAAGGTACGTGTTGATCAGGCTGATGTTGTTGTTCCTGTTGTGGTTCTTGTTCGGGTTCTGGCTTGTATTGCGGCTCATATTCTGGTTCAGGCTCCTGTTGTGGTTGTCTAGATGACGATGAAGCACCAGCAGTATCGGTTTTCTGCAAAACACATTAAACACAAAATTTGTGCATCCAAATATGCATTAGTGTTAGCAAAATAACAATTTAAATTAACCACAATAACATGTTCAATCAAAATTAAACTTATACACATTTTCACATTTTTCACAATTCGACACTTTTTCAAATAAGCACATATGAAAATGTATACAAAGTTCATAAGCATTTAACTCAAATAACATGTCAAAATAGTCATAACTAGCAATTAAACAAGTCTCAAATGGCAATTATATCAAATTAATCAAGTTCATAAATTTTGTACCTAAAAAGGCCACTTTAATCTTCAAAAATCATGTTTAGGATCAATGTTTGGATCATTTAGCTACCCAAACATGTTACACTACTTAATTTAGCAATAATTCATGACAAAAATCGGCCATAACCTGTTTATATCAAAAAGTCCCAAATTGCTCAAGAACACAAACCCTAGATCACTAAAAATTTTGAAGTTTTTGGCTTCAAATCATGTTAAATAGCATCAATCTAGGTTATACATGCATAAAATACTAACAATTTAACACTAATTACACTAGAAATTAACAAAATTGCATTAGGTAAAATATGGGTAATTATCACAAAAACTAGGAAATTTTAAAGTTTAGGGGTGTAATTTTTACCTTTTTGTTGAAGAATCCGAACCTAGGCATGATTAGAGCAAGAAATTTGACGAATTACGGTGGAAAAATGATGAAATTTGAGAGGGTTTTGGGAGAATTTTCGTGTATTGTGTGTGTTGTGGTGTGAGAAAGACAGACCAGTCGCTGGTACTTGTTCCTGAGCTGAAATCCAGCCTCATGCTATCGCATGAGGTTGTAGTGCAAACCCCATGCGATCGCATGGGGTCCGTGTACAGTGAAATTTTTTTTTTAAAGCCTTATAACTTTTAAAACAAAAATTATAAAATTTTTAAAAATTTGTTTCTTTTTAGGATGAGGGCGTTTCGGAACGATGTCCTAGTCTGTCCCTCGACAAAATTTTAAAATTTGTCAATTTTAAGCGCAGTTTTAAAAGCAAAGATTTTTGGGTTTTTTAAATATTTTTGGCATACTTTAATTCAATAAGATTAAAAATAATGATAATAAAAGTTCTCGCCCCTCCCTTGGGTAAAGCAATTTCGATTCAATGACATAGTCTTCAACTTACGACGAATTTTAAAAATCATATTTTTAACTTAACAAAATAAAGTAAATTTTTGTTTTTAAATTCACACCAAACTTAATTTAAAAAAAAAATTCATATTAAAAATCCACACCAAACTTAAAATATATTTTTGTTTTTATACATACAAACTTAAAAATATTAATTTTTCAAGTATTTACAATTTTAAATAGATTGATTTTTAAAAAGAAGTTTACAATATTAATTTAATATTAATTTTAAAAACAAAGTAAAAATAAAATTAAAAATCTTTTTGATCTTTTATCCCACTTTAATCAATCAAATATTATCAAAAATATACGCCCCTCTTTTCGGTAAAGTAATTTCGGTTCCATAACCTAGTTTTACTCCTGACGAATTTTTGAAATATTTTGGGTTGATTGATTAAAGATATTTATACCTTAAGAATAAACGGTAAATTTCGCAGTGATGTAATATATTTTTGTATGATATCAATAATTTCGGTCGCAAGACCTAATTTTATCGAATACCAATTTAATACTTTATAGCGAACAAATTAACGTTTATTATCAAAAGGTTCAAAGCAATAAAATAAAAATAAAAACTGTACATACTTACCTGTGAAATCGAATTCTTATTGACCTGCTTTAGCCCAGTCATAAGATAGTCGGACTAATTGGTTTCCATAGCTACATAGGCGTAACCTCGAGCATTCAACGTTTTTTGTTCGAAACATATGAACGGTCCATTTCTGCATAAAGTAACGAATTCGGTATTGGAATATGTCTGATTCGTCGAGCATTTTCCTTCGTGTGACCATTTTCCGCATTTGTGACATCTTTCAAGGTGTCGTGCTCTTCTTTTCGCTGTGGATTTTGATTTTCCTTTACCAAAATGTAACTTATTATTTTCGTTTCTGGATTCTTTTCTTACTCCATCCAATTTACCTCTGATTAATGATACTATTTCACTTGGAAGGGTATCATTATTACGTTTAGTGATCAAAGCGTGTAGCATTATACCATGGTTTAGTTCACAGGAAGTCTTCATCTTGTAAAACCTAAAAAAATAAAAATTCAGAATGGGGGGAGAAGACTAGTTCTTTAGGGTCTGCTAGGGAAAGACCATTCGGATTCCATTCTCAGAAACTACACGAAAACAGAACATCTAACTCTAACAGAAATACTTATTATCCTTTAAAGACTTGATTCTCCCCACACTTAGTTAGCTGTGGTGTTGAAATTGTGATTAACTTCGTTGTCAACTTCCATCGGACCATGTATGTAATGTTTAACTCTGTGACCATTAACCTTAAATTCAATCCCATTTGAATTTATTAACTCTACTGTTCCGTATGGGAAAACTCTTTTGACTATGAATGGTCCAGACCATCTTGATTTTAATTTTCCAGGAAATAGCTTGAATCGTGAATTGAAAAGAAGAACTCTGTCTCCTTCTTTAAATTCTTTTGAACTTCTGCCATTTCTTCGTTCTTTCTTTATAGATTAACGAATTTTCGTATGCTTCATGTCTCAATTCTTCTAATTCGTTTAATTAACTTAACCGTAGACGTCCAGCTTCATGTAAATCAAGATTACATGTCTTCAAAGCCCAAAATGCTTTGTGTTCAATTTCTACTGGAAGATGACATGCTTTTCTTTAAATGAATTTAAAAGGTGTGGTTCCAATTGGAGTTTTGTAGGCTGTTCTAAAAGCCCAGAGTGCATCCTCCAATTTAATGGACCATTCCTTCGGATTTGATCCTACGGTTTCCTCTAGAATACGTTTTAAAGCTGGGTTGGTATTTTCAACTTGTCCACTTGTTTGTGGATGATAAGCAGTGGAGATTTTATGAGTTACTCCATATCTTTTGAGAACTTTCTCAAGTTGATTATTACAAAAATGAGTACCCCGATCACTTATTAAAGCTTTGGGTGTTCCAAACCTTGCAAAAAGATGTTTTAAAAAGTTAACTACAACTCGTGTATCATTAGTTGGGAGAGCTTGTGCTTCCGCCCATTTGGATACATAATCAATGGCAACGAGAATGTAGAGATTATTATGAGATTTTGGAAATGGACCCATAAAGTCAATACCCCAAATGTCAAATACTTCACATACTTGAATGACATTTTGTGGCATTTCATCACGTTGACTTATTTTTTCGGCCCTTTAACAAGCATCACAGGATTTGCAAAGAAGGTGTGCGTCTTTGAAAATTGTAGGCCAATAGAATCCAGCATCGTAAACTTTTCTTGCTGTAGTTTGAGGCCCATAATGCCCTCATGTTGGTCCTGTGTAACAATGGTTTAAAATTTGACTGGCTTCATCTCCGAATACACATCGGCGTATTATTCCATCAGGACAACTTTTAAACAAATGTGGATCTTCCCAGAAATAGTGTTTTATATCACTAAAGAATTTCTTTCATTTTTGGTACGATAATCCTTTTTCAAGGAATCCACATACTAAATAGTTTGCATAGTCTGCAAACCATAGAATTTCATTATAATCTATCTTCAATAGATATTCATCAGGAAAGTTGTCTTGTATGGCCGATTCATTTAGAACTTCTAATTCGGGATTTTCAAGACGAGAAAGATGATCAGCGGCGAGATTTTCTGCTCCTTTTTTGTCTCGGATTTCAATATCGAACTCTTGTAAGAGTAAGATCCAACGGATTAATCGTGGTTTAGCATCTTGTTTCGAGAAAAGGTATCTAAGAGCAGAATAGTCGGTATAGACCACCGTTTTAGCTAGAACGAGATATGAACGAAATTTGTCAAAAGCAAATACAATAGCAAGGAGTTCTTTTTCAGTAGTTGTGTAATTTTTTTGTGCTCCTTGTAACGTCTTACTAGCGTAATATATAGGTTGAAATCGTTTTTCAATCCTTTGTCCTAAAACGGCTCCCATCGCAAAATCACTTGCATCGCACATAAGTTCAAACGGTAGATTCCAATTTGGAGTTATCATGATTGGCGCATTAGTGAGTTTTTATTTAAGAATATTAAAAGATTTGATGCATTCATCTGAAAAGATGAATGGAGCATCCTTTTCTAGGAGTTTATTCATAGGAGTGGCAATTTTAGAAAAATCTTTTATGAAACGTCGGTAAAAACCGGCATGCCCTAGAAAACTCCTAACTCCTCTAACATTGGTGGGATGTGGAAGTTTAGCAATTACATCTACTTTATCTCTATCCACTTCAATTCCTTCCTTTGAAATTTTATGACCAAGAACGATGCCTTCTTTAACCATGAAATGGCATTTCTCCCAATTAAGTACTAGATTTGATTGTTCGCATCTAATAAGCATTCGTTCAAGATTAACTAGACATGATTCAAATGTACCACCGAAGACTGAAAAGTCATCCATGAAAACTTCCATGCATTCTTCTATCATGTCGTGAAAAATCGCCATCATGCACCTTTGAAAGGTTGCAGGGGCGTTGCAAAGTCCAAATAGCATGCGTTTGTAAGCAAAAGTACCATAAGGGCACGTGAATGTGGTTTTCTCTTATCCTCGGGTGCTATTGGAATTTGAAAATATCCGGAAAAACCATCAAGAAAACAATAGTAACTATTTCCGGCTAATCTTTCTAACGTTTGATCAATGAAAGGTAAGGGAAAGTGATCTTTTCTGGTGGCGTCATTTAATTTTCTATAATCAATACAAACATGCCATCCTGTTATAGTCCTAGTAGGAATAAGCTCATTTTTTTCATTTGTGATGACAGTCATGCCACCCTTCTTAGGTATGCATTGAACTGGGCTTACCCATGGACTATCAGAAATTGGATAAATTAAACCTGCATCTAGCAGTTTAATAATTTCTTTCTTAACAACATCTTGCATATTAGGATTTAGTCTTCGTTGGTATTGCACATACGTTTTATGACCTTCTTCCATAAGGATTTTATGTGTGCAATACGAAGGACTTATTCCTTTAATATCATGAATTTTCCATGCAATAGCTGGTTTATGAGCTTTTAACACAGAAATGAGTTGAGATTTTTCATTTTCAGTAAGAGAAGACGATATTATTACAGGTAATTCAGATTCACCATGTAAATAAGCGTATTCCAAATGGTTTGGAAGTGGCTTTAACTCTAATGTCGGTGGTTCTTCTATCGATGATTTGTATCGATATCTGTCTTCCTCTTTTAGCATTTGAATTTCTTCTGTTGTTGGTTCATATCCATTAGCCATAAGTGTAGCTAACATTTCAGTTTCATTAATTGGTTCAGTACCTTCTCCTAAAGAACATTCTCCTGTTCATTGTAATTCTGGAAATTCTTCTAACAATTCTGCATGTGAATCTATGGTTTGAATATAATAACATGTATCATCTGCAGATTGCGGCTGTTGCATTGCTCTATCAACTGAAAAGGTAACACTCTCGTCCTCTATACTTAGGGTCAGTTTCTTACCAAACACGTCTATTATTGCTTTGGCCGTGTTTAAGAATGGTCTTCCTAATATGAGAGGTACTCGAGAATCTTCTTCCATGTCCAGAATAACAAAATCTACTGGAAATACTAAAGTACCAACTTTAACTAGCATGTTCTCCATTATCCCTCTAGAATATTTTACTGATCGATCGGCTAGTTGTATACTTATTCGTGTTGGTTTCAATTCTCCAAGGTCTAGTTTAGCGTATAGTGAATACGGCATTAAATTTATACTAGCACCTAAATCTGCCAATGCTTCTATTGAACTAAGACTACCCAGAAAACATGGAATCGTGAAACTTCCTGGATCAGATAATTTTTCTGGTATCTTATTCAACAGCACTGCTGAACAGTTTGCATTCATAGTAACAGCCGAGAGTTCTTCCATTTTCTTTCTATTTGTGATTAGATCTTTCAGAAATTTAGCATATCTAGGCATTCCTGAAATCACATCAATGAAAGGAAGATTTACATTTATTTGTTTAAACATATCCAAGAATTTGGATTGCTCGGCTTCAAGTCTCTCTTTTCTCATTTTACTCGGATAAGGAAGTGGTGGTTGGTATGGTTTAACATAAGGTTTAGCCTTAACTGTGTTATCTTCATTAACCTTTTCAACTACCGGTTATTTTTTCTTATCTTGCTCAGACTGTGGTTCTTGTGGAGTAGGAATAGGGTCATCAGAAATTACAGGTATTTCAGGTGGTTTAAGTGTAATACCACTTCTTGTGGTAATGGCTTTAGCTGTTTCATTTCGGGGGTTAGCATTTGTATCACTAGGTAGACTTCCCGGTTTTCTTTCACCTATTAACCTTGCTAGGTTACTTTCTTCTTGTTCCAGATTTTGAATAGAAGCTTGTTGATTTCTAAATGCTTGAGCATTTTGTTCATTGGTTTGTTTCTGAGATGTGAAAAACTGTGTTTGAGATTCAACTAGCTTTGACATCATATCTTCTAAATTTGGCTTTTTATCATCGGTTTGTGGTGGTTTATTTTGAAAAATAGGTCTTTGCTGATTGTAAGTATTGTTGGATACTTGTTGATTATTAGGACCTTGTTGGTTGTTGTATGGAACATTTCGGTTATAATTCTGGTTTTGATTGTAGATCGGTCTTGGCGGTTGATAATTATTCTGATAATTATTTCCAGGCCTTTGGTTTATGTATGAAACATTCTCTCTTTGTTCCATTGTTAGTTCAATACTGAGACAATCTTTTGTCAAATGTGGTCCTCCACACTGCTCACAACTAATTCGTATTGAGTGAATATCCTTAGTCATCTTTTCCATTCGTCTCTCGACAGCATCTATCTTTGCGAAAATGGAATCTAAGTCATGGCTAGAATCGGCTCTAGCTGCTTTAGATGACCTAACGATATCTTTTTCTTGGTGCCACTCATGTGAGTGGGAAGCAGTGTTATCAATAATTTTATAAGCATCAGTTGCTGTTTTCTTCATAATGGAACCACCAGCTACTATGTCTATGTCTTTTCGTGTAGTGATGTCACATCCTTGGTAGAATATTTGTACTATTTAACAAGTGTCTAAACCATGTTGCGGATATCCTCTCAATAACTTTCCAAATCTTGTCCAAGCCTCATATAGAGTTTCATTTGGCTTTTTTGTGAACGTAACAATTTCTCCTTGAAGTCTCACGGCTTTAGATGCCGGAAAGAATTGTTTAAGAAATTTTTCAACTAAAATGTCCCATGTATCAATCGCCCCTTCTGGTAACGATTCTAACCAATCTTTGGCTTCTCCCTTTAAAGTCCAGGGAAATAACATGAGATATATCTGTTCATCCTCCACTTCTCTTATTTTAAATAGTGTGCAGATCCTATTAAAGGTACGAAGATGTTCATTTGGATCTTCCTTCGACGCACCACTAAATTGGCATTGATTAGTAGGCATATGTAGGATTTGTCCCTTGATTTCATAATCTGGCGCATTAATGTCAGGTTGAGTAATTGCGTGACCTTGGCCAGTGCGTTTAGCTCGCATTCGGTCTTCCATACTTAAAGGTTCCAGATTTTCCATGATTGAATTTGTTGAACGCTATAGGATTCTGATTTAATGGTTGGTTCCTCAACAATCTCTGTTTGAATGATTGGTGGTTCCGGAGGAAAGATTAATGGTTCAGGATCTATGAATTGTCCCTGAATATTCTCCGGATTTTCAATTGTGAGGTCGGGTTCAAAAAATGGATTATCGGAAATTTGAATTGGAGTACTTGATCGACTGGATGACGATTCTAAAGAAAAATCAACGGCGACAATATTTACTAGATGTCTTGATCTGGTTACAGGTGGTGAACGTACAAAAGGTGGTGAACGTTTTGCTCGGTGCATTTACTGAATATCCTATTAGTTTTTAAAAAGAAAGAAAAATTATATAAGTTATCAAATTAATGGACTTTTATGATTTTGCCCACGTTTCGAATAGCCAAAAGATGCACCAGAGGGGCAGGATTCGTTTGGTCTCAATATAATTGAGTACTGTTTGGCTCCAATAACCCGGTCCACGTACAAATCCAACTATTACTACGAACCAGAAAATTTTGATGTCTATCAATTTAACCGCTTAAAATAATTTTTCGTTTTGAAATATTAGAGAAGAAATAGAAAAAAAATTCTATGTCCTATAAACTAGAGCGGCGAGAAATAAGAAAGAAAAAGAGCGCGTCGAAAAACGTCGAAAAACAAAAGGTCGAAAAATAAAAAGAACGTAGCGCGTCGAAACTTAAAAAGGAACTAAAAACTAAGAATTAAAAGTTGCGTCTAAAAAATATTAAAGCTTACAAGAAATTCTATATCCCAAATGGCAATAACTTAAAAAGGTACTAAAATATAAAAACGGCGTCGCAAATTTCTAAAGCACCTAAATCTTAGTCTAAAGAAAAAGCACTTAAAGGATTTTACGGCAAAACCTAAAAATCTAGAAATAAAAATAATTATGGCAAAAACTATATCTTAAAACTAAATACGAAACGAAAAATACAAATATTACGCTAAAAACGAACAAAAAGATACAAAATATAAAAATAAACTTAAAGTTGTAAAAAGTACAATTTTTATAAAAATATTATTTTTATATTATTTATTTTATAAAATTATTAATTTTATAATTTATTAAAACTTATTAAACTTAAAATACAAATTAATTAAAACTAATACCAAATATTATATATTTAAAACCCTAAACCCTAATTAGGGTTATAAGTAAATAATAATAATAATAATATTTACCCCGTAATGATTGCTGTTTGGCAGTCAACTGTGGCGTGTCTGATAGGACCATGCGATCGCATGGTCCTCACGTTAAAAATCCATACGATCGCATGGATAAGGATTTCGGGCCAGGGTTGGGCTGCTACAGTACGGGCCTCGAGTTTTTATATTATTTTTTTTTTTTTGTATTCTGATTTATATATATATAATATATTTATATAAATTAAATAAAACTTATATTTTTACAAAATAAAAATAAAGAAACTTTATAGTTATATATATATATATATATATATATATATATATATATATATATATATATATATATATATATATATATATTAACAAACTATTAAAAATATTTATATTTTTGTTTTTCTTTTTATATTTTCGTATATTTAAAACGTATTTTTACAAAAGCGTATTTTTATAAAAGTAAACTAAAAATTAATAATTTTTTTTATATATAGCGTTGCGCTTCCGGTGTTTAAGCAAGAATGTCCCCGGCAGTGGCGCCAAAAATACTTGATGTGTGTGAGGGGTACTAGGAAATAGTATTATTTTTACAACGAAATACTATTAAATACGATACAATTTTACACAAGATATTTATTTATTTATAGAATGAATATATCTAAACCTTGCTACAACACTTATAGGTAGTGTACCTAATCGTACAGTAGTGTAGTTTTTAGTAAGTCCGGTTCGTTCCACAGGGATCTCTTAAACAAGCTTAACGCTATATATTTAAAAACTATATTTGTAAAAATACAAAAATATATATAAGTAATATTATTATTATAAAGGGGGTTTTTATCGTTTAATGACCGGTTTGTCGATTTTAAAACTTTAGTCGCAGTTAAAACCTAATGTAAAATATAAATATAACTTAATTTAAAGAATAAAGTAAATAACGTTAATGAAATTGCGATAAATAAAAGTGCGATAAAATAAAATTGTGATAATTAAAGAGTACGATAATTAAAAGTGCAATTAAATACAATGACAATAAATAAAAGTGCGATAATTAAAAGTGCAATTAAATATGAAATAAAAGAATTATGCTTATTTAAACTTCCATAATCATGATGTTTGACGTGTTGTTTTTAGTTTATTCCCATGGGTTTATTGTCCTTTGTCCTGGATTATTCGATATGTCCATACGGATTTGTCCATAGTAGTCCAGCAGTCATAAATATAAAGTGCGAAAGTCTTCGTCAAATTATTCTTATTCCCGAAGTCAAATATTCCAACTAATTGGGGGATTCGAATTGTAACAAGGTTTTAATACTTTGTTTAATGAATACACCAGGTTATCGACTGCGTGTAAACTAAGGTTTTACTACTTTGTTAACAATTACACCAATTACCCTTGAATGTAATCCACCCCTGTTTCAACAAGTCTATTAACTATTAATCCAGTTCCGTGTCCGGTAAAATGAACAATTATTGGTATTTATAGATATCCCACCCACCGTACCCAGTCAAGCGTATGTGGTTATATATAAATACGTCAAATTATAAGTCTATATATTAATTTAACGAGGTATAGTTTAGTTAATATAAAACCCATTAATAGCCCATAGTCTAATTTCCACAAGTGTTGTTCTTTTATCCAAACCCCAATTATGGTACAAAGCCCAATTACCCAATTTTAATATTCAGCCCAACATCATGATTACTTCGGCATTAAATAAGCATAATAATAACTTAGCTACAAGACATTAATTTAAAAATAACATTAACCATAACTTACAGTGATTAAAAATAGCGCAGCGTTACACGGACAGAATTTTGACTTACACCCTTACAACATTCGCTAACATACCATTATCATTACAATTTAAAATTAAAATTAAAATTAAAATATAATATATATATATATATATATATATATATATATATATATATATATATATATATATATATATATATATATATATATATTTACGTATATAGATAGAGAGATGGATGGATATATGTTGTAAAAACTGA
Organism: Rutidosis leptorrhynchoides; assembly: GCF_046630445.1. Classification (NCBI taxonomy): domain Eukaryota; kingdom Viridiplantae; phylum Streptophyta; class Magnoliopsida; order Asterales; family Asteraceae; genus Rutidosis; species Rutidosis leptorrhynchoides. Next base: position 372,330,246 of record NC_092337.1, on the reverse strand, counting down.
GCCAAAACACGCGAATTTATAGGACCAGACCTGATACTACTCACCATGCGATCGCATGGCTTTTTGCCTTCCAGGCCATGCGATCGCATGGCCACTTTTTCCAGCTCACAAAACTTTGTTTCTTTGTATGCCGACGGTTTTTATAAATAAATATAATATATAAATAATTATAAGAATTATTTAAATATTATATTATATTTATGTGCATAGTTGACTTGTAATTTTTAGTCCGTTGCATCGAGCATTGAGAGTTGACTTTGGTCCCGGTTCTGGATTTTCGAACGTCCTTGCGTACAATTTAATATCTTGTATTTTGCGTTTCGCGTCCTGTACTCTTGTAATTTTGAGACGTTTCTCACCAATAATTTGAACCACTTTGATTGTATTTTGTACTTTTGAGCTTTTTGGTCGTTTGCGTCTTCAATTTATCGAATCTGTCTTTTGTCTTCACCTTTTATTATTTAAACGAATATCACTTGTAAATAGAACAATTGCAACTAAAAGCTTGTCTTTCTTGAGGGATAATGCTATGAAATATATGTTCGTTTTTAGCATTATCAATTATCGTGTGAGAATCACATAAGGATTAAGTTTAAATTTAATCAGAAATTTTCGGGTTGTCATATGACCCCGCGTCGCATAGACTCCACTACCAACATTCACCGAGACCGAAAGACTCGACTTCGTGGGTTCCATTCATCCGATGTCACCCATCACAACACTAAGGTGACCTTAAGTCATCCGTACCTGACGAAACTTATGTTTCATCAATTACGACACAAAAGCGACTACGCGCTACCAAAACAACACTAAAGCCCATTCTCATGGCTTGGTAAAATCTTTCGCCCAAGACTAAGGAATGCTTGGAAGCACCAAGTCTTACGCCCTTCGCCCGTCAACCCGACCATCATCATAGGGTAATTCCATGAGTAACGCTACCCCTCATCACCTACGCACTAACACAAAATGCATTAAACAAAATCATAAATACCTTTCAATAGAAATATCGAAAAGTACCTGAACATCGTCGTCAGGTTCACATGCATCACCAACTAATTCCGGACACACCGACTTTCGGTGTCCCTCCTTTCGACAATTAAAACATGTAACCTTGTTAGAAGTCGCATTCGTACATTCACGCGACAAATGACCCCTTTGTCCGCAATTATAACACGTGGGTATAAAACCACCGGTATCACTCTTCTTCATGCTTCTGACACCCTCATAAATGCTCTTACTCTTTTTGTTCGAAAGCATCATAGTTTCGGACTTCCGCTTACTAACATCGGAACCACTCTTCTTCAGGACAAGCGTCTCAAAACCCTTCGCCATGTAAAACAACTCGTCAAAAGTTTACACCGAGTTCCTACTAATCTTCTCTTGGTAGTTGTCATTCAAAGTTCGGTAAAAGTCTTCCTTCAAAATGTGATCATTCCCGACATACTCCGGGCAAAATTGGGTCTTCGATAAGAAAACGGATTTGAGAGTGTTTAAATCCATTGACCCTTGCCTCAAAGTACGCAACTCATCCTTAAGCCTAGAAAGATCGGCTGAAGTTCGGTATTCCTTGAAAAATTCCGCTTTGAACTCGTCCCATGTGAACTCCATACATTGTTCTTCACCATAGAGTTAAATTTTCGCATCCCACCACAACTTGGCGTCACCCCTTAACATACTACTACCATACCTCGTATTCTTATCGAGAGGGCACTCACTAGTACGAAAGGCCTCCTCCATATCGGAGATCCATCGAGCACTCTTGAGTGGGTCTCGTTCGCCATCAAAAGTGCGAGGTTGAGCATCTTTGAAGTTTTTGTAGTAGAAGTCTCGCCTTCCCATATTATCTTCGTGAAGAACAATCTTCACTTGTTCCTTGACTAGATCGACTACTTCCTCGTTAATCGAATCTAGGAACATCTTCCTAACGTCCTCTAAAAGGGTCGAACGATGCCTTTGTATAATGGCCTCAACCTTGGCTGTGAACTCCGAGTCTTCACTTTGATCTTCGTTGTCATGTCTGTTCCTCGTCTTCATTCTAAGAAATGAACTCGGTTAGGAACGCAACATGAATAAATTACATACACCGCCAAGATCTATATTCACAATTATATAATTATGTCACCGTTCGTACATCCCATCTAGTTCAATACTTGTTGTACATCACTCGCTTGACTTGGCTTGCAACCGTAATAATGGTCGCGAATTATTATTATGCTCACACGCCATGCCGAGCTCATGAATACAACAACCATCTCGCTAGATGTTCAACACAAAACAACATGATTAGTAACAACATAATCAATACATAGCTAGTTCATCTATTCTCTAAGGCACTAACTAAAACCCGAACAGACCCGCAATCCTACAAGTCCCGCATAATAGCATACACAAAAGGTCTTTGTCTAGGCGCCTATCTCAAGTCACCTAAATCCCTTAGACCATGCTCTGATACCACTTGTAACGACCCAACCCGTTATCCAACCGAATACGTGAAATAAAAAAAAATTTAAACTGTTCTGCCCAGACCGGGTGCGCGGCGCGCAACCCAGCCAGTGCGCGGCGCGCATGATGGCTGACAGCTTCTGTCCGAAATTTACAATTTTTGCTTAAAGATCTTCCGCTTCCCGATACTTTAAGACTAAACGCTTTTCACAACATTTTATATTAGGTAAAACTAACACGTTCCAATAATAAAATGAGTTTTACAACACCGAGCCCACATATGCCCAAATTACCCTTAAGTACAAAATACAAGTTCGACCCAAATGAGTTTAAGTTCCAAACAACACTACGAGCATGATGTTTGGGGATAAACTACCCAATCCTAAGTCGAATCCAAAAGTAATCCAAGTAAGCATCAAAAGGGGAAATTATCTAATCCCGAGCATACCCTTGCCACATCCGCTTCCGAACCTAAAAATGTAAACAACGAGAGGGTAAGCTAATGCTTAGTGAATGCAATACTTATACGCATACATACATATTTTAATCCCATGCATACACCTACACAAATAACGCAATATCATTAGCAAATCGCAATAATCGAAATAATCAACATACAACGCTAATAAAACTTACACAACCCAATATACACAATGTTGACATTCGACTCGATGGTGGTCGACGAAGAGCGGTAGGTCAAATACGTTAATCACTCAGCACCCATCACAACGCGTACGTGGCCGACGAAGAGCAGTAGGTCAAAATCATTAACCACTCACCACTACGCACCATGAGGCTGACGAAAAGTGCAACCGAAATGTTAACACTTACCTCAATGACAAGAATGGCCGAAGAAAAGCGAAACCGCTTACCATCCTACGATAAGTGGCCAACGAAGAGCGAATCCCCAAACAGATAACACTCACCACTTACCCCAACACACACATGTGGCTGACGAAGAGCGATAGGTCAAATATTAATTACTCACCACATAACCAAACACGCACATGTGACCGACGAAGAGTGATAGGTCAAACATTAATCACTAATCACATGTCTCACTTCTAATTGTGGTAGACAAAGAGTCATTCCTTCCGGATATCACTCACCACATAACGCAAACCAAATATAGCCAACGAAGAGCTATCCATACGGATACCGCTCACTATATTTTTTCCCAACCCAAATGTGGCCCACGAAAAGTGTATCCTACCGGATAACACTTACCACGTTGCACGCAAGCAACCAAATTATATACATAAACATATAAATATTCCACTCACCTCGGTTACTCAAAAAGCAATCCCGCTTGAGCTCCTAGTCGTCCAAATGTAAATCACCTAAGTACTTTACAACACATAAGCTAAACACTCTAGCTTATACCCAAAACACCAATAAGTGCAATATTTACCCATTTACACTTACTTCCACTTTGACTAAGTCAAATCTCCCCCAAAAACCCCCATAATTACAATCGACTAGTGATTATGTTCCAACAACTCATTTTACTCAATGTTTCATCAGCAAAACACATTACTTGCATCATTTGACACAAAACCCAACCTAATCTCAAGTCAAAACACCCATTTCACAAGCTTACACAATTAATCACTTATAACCTAAGTTAACTAGTGATATTAACACCCGAACATGATTATCAACTAATCAATTTCATCATCTAACCCAAAACCCACCAACAATGGTTATCAACACCATTTACTAGCTCAATCACCCAATTATCAACTAGTGGGTTTACTCAAGAAGACCCAAATCAAAACCCAATTATGAACACTAATCATACTATGAAAACTCGTAGTTAGAACTTACCAATACTACGACAACGTAGCCATGAACGAGATGAACAACTTTAATACTTGCGACTTCGATCAATTAAAGCTTCTTCTTCTCCAAATGAAGCTCTTTCTCTAAATTCTTTTTCTCACTCTAGGGTCTGAGGTTGAAGATGAGAGAATGAGGATAAGGTTGTGGACTTGATTGAGTCCACCAATCTGCCATTTTATGGCTTAAAACCGGTCCCCAAGTGAAAAGACCAAAATACCCTTCATTTAACTCAAAATAGAAAAACTGAAAATCTATCGCAGGGACAGTGCGCGGCGCGCACCACTACCTCTGCGCGGCACGCACGAAGGTCTGAACAGTCTGCCAGCTTTTAAATCATGTCAGGTGTGACGACCCGGAAATTTCAGATCAAATTTAAACTTAATCTTTATATGTTTCCGACACGATAAGTAAAGTCTATTAAACCGAGTTCCCAAAATGTTTGAACAATTATTCATGAATGCATTTGACCTTCGACCATTTCCGATGATTCACGAACAATTGTGTGTAAATAAATAAGTAAATAAATATATATGTAAATATAAATATAAGTGTTTAATTAATATAATACCATTTAAACATTCAAATTAAATATGTAGAGTAATATACAAAATAATTAAAATGTTATTAAAATAAATATAATATATATATATATATATATATATATATATATATATATATATATATATATACATATATATATATATATATATATATATATATATATATATATATATATATATATATATATATATGTATATATATATATATGAATTCTATACATTGTAATATTCAATGTATGTTATTATATATATTACATAAATAATAAAATTTAATATTAATATAATAAGTTTAATTATAAGCTAAATTATAGTAGATATAGTAATATTATTATTACTTTCAATATTAGCATTTATATTAGTAATTATCAATATGAAAATGAATATATATAAATTGTTATGTTATTATTATTACTAATATTATTATGATTAGTATTATTATTAGTATCAATACTAATATTATCATTATCATTATTATTTACTTTTATTCTTATTATTATTACTATTACTAAAAATAATCATTTTTGTTTAATACTATCATTATCATTATTTTATCACTTTATTCATTAATATTAGTATTATTAGTATTATTTTGATTATTACTTCAATTATTATTATTATTAATATTATTATTAATTAGTATATTAATATTATTAAAATATTTATATCTATTAATTATTAATTATAAATTATATGAGAATCATATATAGATACAAATTTAGGAGGATCGACATCAGCTATATTAATCTTTGTTTTTCTGTTAGATATTAAATCACAAAATCGTACGAACGAATTTCCTTTCCCTATCAGCTTTACTTTATTTCAATTGTTTTGTATCTCTTTTAGAGCAAATTCGTCCTTCCTGTCTAATTTTTGGTTATCTGTCCATCTCAATTAATCACATCATGTTCTACTCCAATTATTCAGTCCAATTTATATATTACAACTGCCATTATGGAAATAAAAAGGGAGACGATAAAGGTACGAACTCAAAAACCTCTGTTCTTGAACATTTTTGTCAAATCCTTTAATTCGATTTCAATTGCAAAAAGTGTTAATGCAATCTTGTTAGTTTTCCTTTACTAAAACTATCTGCATATTTACATATTTCAATTCTTCATATTCATTACGAATTTTCAAGTCAAAGATACGGTTTAAAAAGTCAAACAAATTTTCAAAGAGGAAATTCGAGTTTGCTGTTTTGATATAAGTCAAATTGATAGTCCCTAAAGTTTTTAAGGTAGATTTCAAACCTATTTCATGTTGTATGTATATTCTAAAAGTGCTTAAATCCTTGAATCAAGATGTAAGTTCTTATTTTTTTTATTCGAAAAGTACGACTGTTCTTGGGTTCTTTTTATTTTTTTTGTTGATTAATTAAAACTAATATAGTGTTAGCCTGATTCGCTGTAATTCATAAACCTAAATCATTAGTCAATTGGGATATTATGGTTGGTTACTCTCTGGTCGATCCTTGTTACGAAGAAGAAGATTACAGGAATACAGTTTATATAAAATTAAGTTATATCATTAAACAAGAAAGTAAGCAGCAGCTCGATGATTTGGGTTGTTAGCGGGTATTCGGGAGGTCGTGGGTTCAAGCCTCATTATGGGCAATTCTTTTTACACAAGCTTTAAAGGGTATACACAATTTTTTTTTATTATTTTTATTATTGTTATTAATTATTATTATTATTATTATTATTATTATTATTATTATTATTATTATTATTATTATTATTATTATTATTATTATTATTATTATTATTTTTACTTCTATTATTGTTATTGTTATTATTATTAGTAATATACTATTATTATTGTTATGTATTTATTAAGTATTATCAGTATCAAGAAAAATTAATATTATTAGTAAATCATTATTATTATCAAAACTATATTTTTTTTACAAAGAAATATTATGTGCATAAAATATACATATTACATTATATTAATATTTTACAGAAACATATATACAAAACCTAATAATATTATTTATATAAAGACTTATATATAACAAACTATTGATTTTTAAATATAACACTAAACAATTATATATAAATATGGATATATTAATATAACTATATAAATATTAATCATTATGAATATATACACAAATTAAACATACATAATATATAAATTAAAGATATAATAAATTTATATATATATATATATATATATATATATATATATATATATATATATATATATATATATATATATTGTTCGATTACAACTATGTATATTAATAAATATACAAATGATATAGGTTCGTGAATCTGAGGCCAACCCTACTTTTGTTCAATGTCGTCATATGTATTTTTACTACAAAATACAGTATTGTGAGTTTCATTTGCTCCCTTTTTAATTGCTTTTGCAATATATATTTTTGGGCTGAGAATACATGCGCTGCTTTTATAAAATACTTTACGAAATAGAGACAAGTGATTAAAAATGATATTTCTGCGGATTGATGTGCTAGGTAATTTAGTTATATGTTATAAGAGCATATAAGTGTGAATCCTAAAGATAGATCTATCGGGCTTAACACCCCCATACTGTAGGCTGCACTAGATATAAGAGCTAGTGGGTGGATGTTTAGTACTTCGAGGATTATTTATACACTTGCGAGTGTACATATCCATCTTTGCGAAGATGACTTATTATATTCTTGTTAAGGTTGGTTACTGAGGCCTCAACATAAGTAGAACGGTTTATACACTTGCGAGTGTACATATATTTATAAACTGAAATCTTGTGGTCTATTAAAATGATGGAAATGAATGTTTATGATAAACTAATGAACTCACCAACCTTTTGGTTGACACTTGAAAGCATGTTTATTCTCAGGTATGAAAGAAATCTTCCGCTGTGCATTTGCTCATTTTAGAGATATTACTTGGAGTCATTCATGACATATTTCAAAAGACGTTGCATTCGAGTCGTTGAGTTCATCAAGAATATTATTAAGTCATTGATAGTTTGATATATTATAAAATGGTATGCATGCCTGTTAACTGTCGATGTAATGAAAGTTTGTCTTTTAAAAACGAATGCAATGTTTGTAAAATGTATCATATAGAGGTCAAGTACCTCGCGATGTAACCAAATGTAATGTATTCGTCCAGATGGATTAGGACGGGTCATGTCTATTGGTATCAGAGCGGTGGTCTTAGCGAACCAGGTCTTGCATTAGTGTGTCTAACTAGTAGTTGTTAGGATGCATTAATGAGTCTGGACTTCGACCGTCTCTGCATGTCAAAATTTTTGCTTATCATTTCTAGTCTAAAATCATCTGCTTATCATCCTTAGGAAATTACATGCTTATCATTCTTAGTCTAGACACGTTTTACTGCACTGACTGCATGAATAGTGTATAGACAAAATTCATATCTTAGCACATCTGTTACTATAGACTTTCCTGACATATGCCGTAAATTCCTCTGTAGTCTACGAAATCTTTAGTATATATATATAGATATTCTATGCAGTTAGAATATCATCCGATATTCGAAAATTATTTCATATCGAAAAATCCTTTATTCACTCGTACGAAATGGAACTCGCCAGTAGTTTAAGTCCCTCGGATTCCGATGAGCTATTCCGATAGTCGTTCCGACCGCTATTCCGATATGGATATTCACCTAAGCTCCGAAAGCAGTGTAACCGGAATTGATCAACCAATCAGCCATCCCCAATTCATCTGATAGGTTCGTAGTCGACTTAATCAATGGAGACACGAAGAAGGCGATCCTTTCCACCAATCAAATTCACCTCTTGGCGAAGAACCTGAAGTACTTACCGGCGAACCTATTCGAAACACCATTTTCAGCCTCACTTCCAGGATAGCTTGACACGATTATATTCTATCCATAATTCTAAACCTTATTCATCTGCTCGTTCCGACCGACAATCATCCCGGAATAATGGAAGAAGTCAACGAACTTTGCACTCGAGTAATCAAATTGGAGAATATGGTGCAAAACTTACTAGCTTCAGCAACATCACCAGCACCAACATCCACACCAGTACCACCAACAACCTAAGTTTCAACATCACATGCCTCAACATCTCATTCTGTACCTCGAATAATCATCGTTCTACATGACGTTCTGCATCATCTATCTTCGTTCGACATGGCTATTATGTAATCTCTAATAGTTTTAGAGATTACTTATTCTAGCTCAAACCAAAAAGCAAATGAGATTAATATCATATTAACTTTTAAAATCCAAGAATTGCATCTGAAAAAAATATATATGTAAGTATATTTTCATAAAGATGGTAATTAAAAATTCTTTTGTACAAATTGTTAATGGTGAAAATATTTTAACGGGTAGGTAACACCCGAGGAATATTTAGATTTCACATTAATATATTACAATATACATTCTTCGAATCTGATTCGACGGTCATTTACTATCCTACTCACATCCACAGATATACGAATCCGTTCACCATAGAATAACCATTTTCATTCAATTTCATATTTGGATTTTGACTTATCAGAATCCAACAAGTGGCATAATGAAGAAAACATTGGACAAAATAAAATTTGATAGAAACAAACAATTTAACTATGAGAAGAATTTTGTTAAGAATCCACGCTAACTGTTCCTAGCTAACTGTTCCCAGCTAACTGATTACATTTTATTTATCGCAATTTATTATCGCAATTTTAATTCTCGCAATTTTATTTATCGTCATTTAATTTCTGTTATTTATTTTACGCACTTTAAATATCGGGACACGTATACAAGGTTTTGACATATCATATCGACGCATATATATATATATATATATATATATATATATATATATATATATATATATATATATATATATATATATATATATATATATTATTTAGAGTCACCATAGACACTCTATATGCTGTAATGTTCGAGTTCGCTATACAAGGTTGAGGTTGATTCTTAAATAATATATATACTTTGAGTTGTGATCGAGTCTGAGACATGTACACGGGTCATGATACGTATTAATTAATTCGAATATTATATATTAATTATTGAATTGCTAACTGTGGACTACTAACTGTGGATTACCAACATTGGACAATTAAAATGAATTAAAATATTGATTTTAATATATGAAACTAAACAATTCTTCAAGTTTTGCCACATGATTCCATCTTAAATCTCATTTGTATCTTGACGATTAAAAATTTGCATTCAAACCTTCCATGATTCTTGAAAACCCCTCAATTGAGAGGATGAACCAACCGCACTTCGTCTACGGAAGGAAAGATTGATGCATATAGATATGCACCTAAAAACACTCGGAACTTGAGTAAACGTTTAAACCGTATCTATGCTAACTCCTTTGGCGTTGTCATTACCGAAAATAACTTTGCAATTTCTTTTCAAATTAGCCTGTTTTGTCACAGCTCCAGCAAGTTAACTTCGACTTTTCATTCAAAACAACCTTATTATAACCTTGATATATATGTATGCTTATTTATTGTTACCAGAGAACCTTTTATATTCCACCATACCACCATCAGCGTTTAATCATCTAAAAACAAAATTCTCCTGAAAACACCTCAGATTGATAACCGACGATTCAAATATGGCTACATTAAATGCATACGAAACAGTAAAATTGTAAATGGCCTAAATGGCCAAGAGGTTGATGATAAAGAATGGAGTGTTGGGAACGCTTGATTAAAAATTTGGTACTAAAAAACGGATTGAGCTAACCATGAAGGAGACCAAGGACAAACACAAGTACCAAACCCTATATTCAAAGAATCCAGGTAATTCTGGATCCGATGAAATCCTTAGAGAATATCTTGCTCCGAAGTCATGTTAAAATCTTGCAAAAAATTTTCTTCATCAATCTTCGAACTTAGAAATTCCGAAAATATCATCAAAAATATCTTCGATATTTCTGAAGATATTTTCATAACTATCCTTATCTGAAATCAGTTATCTTTTCACGACATCCGTATTACACCACAAAGGAAACTTTTTGGTTTCTATATTCTATAAACCTTCAAGTTTAAATTATGAATGATTTTAAAGTAGTGTTGGGAACTGAATCATGAGTTAGTATAATATAATGACACTTGATCAACGTGATTATATTACAGTAAGTCATGCTGAGTTTCTAATGAAACGTGATGATTCACAGACCATAACGTCATCATGTGCCATGTTACACGACTCTTACATTCTACCTAATCTCCAAACATATCGAGAACATATCTTCCTGATAGTTCTATCTTTTCTTTAAAATTTTGGTAATCTAACAATCAAGATCGTGCTATTATAATCTCTCTTTTAGGACATCAGTCATGTTCATTCGAAACTTCATACCTACGAATTCTGGACCATTATTCGCTTGACTTAAAGTCGGGAAGGGAAAAAAAACAAAAGGATGGAACTCCAAAATATAAGGGAAATGAAGAGAGAGGATTTATAGTGAAATATCAGATAAAGAAATCAAGGCAGATTTCTGCATTTAATTAGAGAAATCCCAATTTCCTTAATCCCGAGGAAATCAGATCTTATTCAAATTTCAAAGATTTTCTCTAATCCCTTAAATTCCGGAATTCAACCAAAACAACGTAAAAAGTTATGATACACCTTATTTTATAAAATCAATCGAGACTACGTCACCGGTTAAGACGAAACGTTATTTACTCATTTCACTCTTTTGTGATAGCTTCACTCGTACTCTTCGAGTAGTCGAATTATCTTATACATATTACTCAATGATGATAAAACTCTATTTATCAACTCATATTCGTCATGAAAACATTCTTACTATTAGCCATGGCCACCTCACTCAAATTTCGGGACGAAATTTCTTTAACGGGTAGGTACTGTGACGACCCGAAAATTTTCGATCAAAATTAAACTTAATCTTTATATGTTTCTGACACGATAAGCAAATTCTATTAAACCGAGTTCCCAAAATGTTTGAACTATTATTCATGAATGCATTTGACCTTCGACCATTTTCGACGATTCACGAACAATTGTGTGTAAATAAATAAGTAAATAAATATATATGTAAATATAAATATAAGTGTTTAATTAATATAATACCATTTAAACATTCGAATTAAATATGTAGAGTAATATACAGTATAATTAAAATGTTATTAAAATAAATATATATAATATATATATATATATATATATATATATATATATATATATATATATATATATATATATATATATATATATATATATATATATATATATATATATATATATATATATATATGAATTCTATATATTGTAATATTCAATGTATGTTAGTATATATATTACATAAATAATAAAATGTAATATAAATATAATAAGTTTAATTATAAGCTAAATTATAGTAGATATAGTAATATTATTATTACTTTCAATATTAGCATTTATATTAGTAATTATCAATATGAAAATGAATATATATAAATTGTTATGTTATTATTATTACTAATATTATTATGATTAGTAGTATTATTAGTATCAATACTAATATTATCATTATCATTATTATTTACTTTTATTCTTATTATTATTACTATTACTAAAAAGAATCATTTTTGTTTAATACTATCATTATCATTATTTTATCACTTTATTCATTAATATTAGTATTATTAGTATTATTTTGATTATAACTTCTATTATTATTATTATTAATTAGTATATTAATATTATTAAAATATTTATATCTAATAATTATTAATTATAAATTATATGAGAAATCATATACAGATACAAATTTAGGAGGATCGACATCAGCTATTTTAATCTCTATTTTTCTGTAAGATATTAAATCACAAAATCGTACGAACGAATTTCCTTTCCCTATCAGCTTTACTTTATTTCAATTGTTTTGTATCTCTTTCAGAGCAAATTCATCCTTCCTGTCTAATTTTTGGTTATCTGTCCATCTCAATTAATCACATCATGTTCTACTCCAATTATTCAGTCCAATTTATATATTACAACTGCCATTATGGAAATAAAAAGGGAGAAGATAAAGGCACGAACTCAAAAACCTCTGTTCTTGAACATTTTTTTCAAATCCTTTAATTCGATTTCAATTGCAAAAAGTGTTAATGCAATCTTGTTAGTTTTCCTTTAATAAAACTATCTGCAAATTTACAGATTTCAATTCTTCATATTCATTACGAATTTTCGAGTCAAAGATACGGTTTAAAAAGTCAAACAAATTTTCAAAGAGGAAATTCGAGTTTGCTGTTTTGATATAAGTCAAATTGATAGTCCCTAAAGTTTTTAAGGTAGATTTCAAACCTATTTCATGTTGTATGTATATTCTAAAAGTGCTTAAATCCTTGAATCAAGATGTAAGTTCTTATTTTTTTTTATTCAAAAAGTACGACTGTTCGTGGGTTCTTTTTATTTTTTTGTTGATTAATTAAAACTAATATAGTGTTAGCCTGATTCGCAGTAACTCATAAACCTAAATCGTTAGTCAATTGGGGTATTATGGTTGGTTACTCTCTGGTCGATCCTTGTTACGAAGAAGAAGATTACAGGAATACAGTTTATATAAAATTAAGTTATATCATTAAACAATAAAGTAAGCAGCAGCTCGATGGTTTGAGTTGTTAGCGGGTATTCGGGAGGTCGTGGGTTCGAGCCTCATTATGGGCAATTCTTTTTACACAAGCTTTAAAGGGTATACACAATTTTTTTTATTATTTTTATTATTGTTATTAATTATTATGATTAATATTATTATTATTTTTATTTCTATTATTATCTATTATTGTTATTGTTATTATTATTAGTAATATACTTTTATTATTGTTATGTATTTATTAAGTATTATCAATATCAAGAAAAATTAATATTATTAGTAAATCATTATTATTATCAAAACTATATTTTTTTAACAAATAAATATTATGTGCATAAAATATACTTATTACATATATTAAAATTATATTAATATTTTACAGAAATATATATACAAAACCTAATAATATTATTTATATAAAGACTTATATATAGCAAACTATTGATTTTTAAATATAACACTAAACAATTATATATAAATATGGATATATTAATATAACTATATAAATATTAATCATTATGAATATATACACAAATTAAACATACATAATATATAAATTAAAGATATAATAAATTTATATATATATATATATATATATATATATATATATATATATATATATATATATATATATTGTTCGATTACAACTATGTATATTAATAAATATACAAATGATATAGGTTCGTGAATCCGAGGCCAACCCTACTTTTGTTCAATGTCGTCATATGTATTTTTACTACAAAATACAGTATTGTGAGTTTCATTTACTTCCTTTTTAATTGCTTTTGCAATATATATTTTTGGGCTGAGAATACATGCGCTCCTTTTATAAATACTTTACGAAATAGAGACAAGTGATTAAAAATGATATTTCTGCGGATTGATGTGCTAGGTAATTTAGTTATATGTTATAAGAGCATATAAGCGCGAATCCTAAAGATAGATCTATCGGGCTTAACACCCCCATCATGTAGGCTGCACTAGACATAAGAGCTAGTGGGCGGATGTTTAGTACTTCGAGGATTATTTATACACTTGCGAGTGTACATATCCATCTTTGCGAAGATGACTTATTATATTATTGTTAAGGTTGGTTACTGAGGCCTCAACATAAGCAGAACGGTTTATACACTTTCGAGTGTACATATATTTATAAACTGAAATCTTGTGGTCTATTAAAATGATGGAAATGAATGTTTATGATAAACTAATGAACTCACCAACCTTTTGGTTGACACTTGAAAGCATGTTTATTCTCAGGTATGAAAGAAATCTTCCGCTGTGCATTTGCTCATTTTAGATATATTACTTGGAGTCATTCATGACATATTTCAAAAGACGTTGCATTCGAGTCGTTGAGTTCATCAAGAATATTATTAAGTCATTGATAGTTTGATATATTATGAAATGGTATGCATGCCTGTCAACTGTCAATGTAATGAAAGTTTGTCTTTTAAAAACGAATGCAATGTTTGTAAAATGTATCATATAGAGGTCAAGTACCTCGCGATGTAACCAAATGTAATGTATTCGTCCAGATGGATTAGGACGGGTCATGTCACCAGGCTTCACACACTTTATGTACACCATAAATACATTATGTACAATAAATATTTGGGTCTTATATTTAGGTTGAGTTCGAGTTACCGTCCTTTTTTTGTTTGTTGTTTGACCTTCATCGCTTGATAAAGTGTTTCATTATATATTGCAGTTTAGTTTTTTCTAAAAAAATAAATATGATTTGTAATTATGATTTCAGTTTTTATGGAAAATTAAGGTTTGTTAACTGCATTTAACTTATGCTCTTAAAGCAAGTTAGAAAATTAAGGTTCATTAAATGCAGTTAAAAATACCATATCAAACATATGGATCCTCTAACATTAGTGCATATGATAAAAAAGATTTATTTAAAAAAAACTTCTTATAAATAACAGTTTATTTTTTATTATTTATTTATTTATTTATTGGAAAACAACGAAAAGTCGTATAGATATAAAGACGTTTTCCGAAAGAAAGCGGCTTTAACAAAAAGATACAGAAGAAAATAATAATGGGCGAGACTCGTGCACATAAGTCTAATAATCAACAAAACACTATCTATAACCGAGCTTTCCTATTTGTAGTTATTATGCATACATATATGGAAAAAATGAAGTTTTTGAAATGCATAATATGATACAATTAAAAAGTTTAAGTGAACTTTTATTGTTTCTTATCTTATGTTCTAAATGCACAAATTAGCTATACCTGGATATTTGTGTTTAAAAAAGAAATTCTATTCTCTCCTGTCTTAATTGTATAGTTTATTTTTACTTTTTTAACTGTCTCAAATTAATAATCTATGTGCATAAATAGATAAAACAAAATATTGAGGTCAAGTTTTATTTATTAATTTACTTAAAAAAAAAAGTTGTAAAAAAAATTTAGAAGTAAAACTGTAAACAAAAATTTGTAATAATTACATTTTTAAAAATATATGTTTTTATTTGTGAACTATTATATTGAGATGGACAAGTTATATTTTTAAAATATATTGATGATTAAACTAAAGAGAACCAAAATCGTTTGGAATCTCGAATCCCTATCAATAATCATACTGAATATTGAGTTGCACATGTTCCTATTAGATTTCCTATGTAAAACCACATATTCAAACAACCCATTTCGTGGAGATTTGACTAATAATAATGACCACCAATAATTAAAACTTGTTTTGTTATCTCGAGAGTATTAGAATTGGTAGCGCTTCAACAAAGATTTCGTCTTATTCAATTGAAAATCGCTCGATTTTTTTTATTCGGTTGAAGGTTGACGGAGGTGATTGTTAAGCCGATCACAAAAACACGAAAAGTTAAAGCAGTTTTTGTTGCTGAGACGGTTGTTTTTAGAGTTTTTTTTGTCCTTATAGATGAGGTTAACTGGGACTTGTATTTGTTTGTGTTTTGGGCTACATTTGTGATCCGGTTACTCGGTTTTACTTAACTTTTGATCATTGTTTAGTGTTAGGGTTTATTTACTGTTTTCGAGTCTTGCAGTGTTTTTGGTTCTTTTGTATCTCTATTCGTCTTTTCTGCTATCGATAAAAAGATATAGCTTTAATGTTGTTTTTTTTTTTAATAAAAATACTCGTAAAAAAATAAAAAATCGATTTCATGTTACACGTGATTTCTATGAGTGTGGTCAGTTGCGTTAGAGTCGTACTTATTACGGAGTATTATTTTTTTAAACTGAGATACTGAGCATTGATAAAGAGTGAACGGGCTGTTGGAGCCACATATATTCCAAATAAATCCCAAACTTAACATATCTATAAAAATCCAATTAAATTTTTTTCTGAATATAAAGATATGACATTTCATGAGCTTCGAATCTTAGGAAAATAGTAGTATTTCGGTATCTCTTTTTTATAAAGACAGTATTTCGATATCTATAGATCATTCAAAGAGTAGAAATGATAATGAACTCGATAATGACTTTTGTTCCTGGAAAAGGACTCATGCTACCACCAACTATCTTTAACAAAGATCAATGTGCTAATAACTTAGTGGTACCCATTGTTTTAAACGTTTGAACTCGCCACGTGAAAGCCTTTGCTAAAATTGGCTCAAGTTCGAGTCAGGGGCATACCTATGAAGGGGCAGGGTGGGGCGCGCGCGCCCAGTGGATTTGTAATTTTTAATGCAATTTTTTTCGATTTTTCGATTTTGCCCCAGTTGAATTTTTTTTTTTTTGCCTCAAACCTTTCATATTTTGCCCCAAAACCTCTATATTTTGCCCTAAAACCTTCGTATTTTGCCCAAAAACCTCCAAATTTTGCTCAAAAAACTCCATATTTGCCTAAAAACCTCCATATTTTGGCCAAAAAAAAAAATCCTACGTTTAAAAAAAAAATCGCCCATGGTAAAAAAATTTCCTGGCTCCGCCACTTGTTCGAGTCCCACTTTAACAAAGATTTACTGTTGGTGCATGTAATCCTCAGTTCTATATTTTTGTAATCGTTCTATCGTTTTGTTATATTTCAGTCATGTGACATGAACACTTATGTGTTTGAATATTGGTTATCGTTTATTATTGTTTAATGTATTTAGCCAATGTCGTAGGATGGTTTTTTAACAACCCGCCCTAATCCATCTGGACGAATACATTACATTTGGTTACATCGCGAGGTACTTGACCTCTATATGATACATTTTACAAACATTTCATTCGTTTTTAAAAGACAAACTTTCATTACATCGAAAGCTGACGGCATGCATACCATTTCATAATATATCAAACTATAATTGACTTAATAATAATCTTGATGAACTCAACGACTCGAATGCAACATCTTTTGAAATATGTCATGAATTACTCCAAGTAATATATTTAAAATAAGCAAATGCACAGCGGAAGATTTTTTTCATACCTGAGAATAAACATGCTTTCAAGTGTCAACCAAAAGGTTGGTGAGTTCATTAGTTTATCATAATCAATCATTTCCATAATTTTAATAGACCACAAGATTTTCATTTCCATTTCTCATAAATATACGTCTCATACGTAGAGACAAAAATCATTCATATGGATTGAACACCTGGTAATCGACATTCACAAGATGCATATAGAATATCCCCATCATTCCGGGACTCCCTTCGGACATGATAAATTTCGAAGTACTAAAGCATCCGGTACTTTGGATGGGGCTTGTTGGGCCCGATAAATCTATCTTTAGGATTCGCGTCAATTAGGGTGTCTGTTCCCTAATTCTTAGATTACCAGACTAAAAAGGGGCATATTCGATTTCGATCATTCAAGCATATAATGTAGTTTCAATTACTTGTGTCTATTTCGTAAAACAGTTATAAAAGCAGCGCATGTATTCTCAGTCCCAAAAATATATATTGCAAAAGCATTAAAAAAGGGAGCAAATGAAACTCACTATAATGTATTTTGTAGTAAAAATACATATGACGACATTGAACAATGCAGGGTTGGCCTCGGATTCACGAACATATATCATTCATATATGTATTAAAACTTATTCTTGTATTCGGATAAATATATATATATTATTATTAGTGATGTTATTTATATATATATAATAATAATTTATAAGTTTCATTATTTATTTATATTTTCATTTTATATATATAAATGTTAATATAGTTAAGTTAGGTGTACTAAGTATATTTATATATATAAGATCTTTATTTTTATACTTATAACCTTAATAACGTTGTTAAAACTTTTATTTTATAAATCATAATTATTTTATTAATAAAAATATAGATAATACTGATAATAATAATAATGTTAGTTTTAATAAGAGTAAAATAATAATTTTAACAAAAATGATAATAATGATAACACTTTTTAATAATAACAATACTAATATGATAGTCATATTGATAATAATAATGATCATAATTATAATAATACTTATGTTACTACTAATAACAATAATGGTGCTAAAATGATACTATGGTTAATATTTATGAAAACAATAATGAATTATATTATTTTCATAGTAATTATGATATTAATAATCATAATCATAAAAATGATAATAATACTACAATGATAATTAATAATAATAATAACATTAATGATGCTTATAATAATAATAATTGTTATAATACTTATAACTATGATAAAAATAATAATTATTATAATTCTTATAACAATATTAATAACAACAACAATAATAATAATCATGGTAATAACAATAATAATAATAATAATAATAATAATAATAATAATAATAATAATAATAATAATAATAATAATAATAATAATAATAATAATTGAAATAAGAGTAATAAAAATATACCCTTTAAAAGCATTTTGTAAAAAGAATTGCCCGAGATCGGGTTCTCCCGCTCAACCGTATCATCTCCTAACCATTGAACCATTTGTGTCTTTCTGATTTAAACTCAAAACCATTTTATTATAACCCGTACTTTCCTTGTTCTTACTTCTTCTTCCTCAATCTAACTAGTCGACATAATTATGAATTAACCAATCAACACATATATGTTTGGTTTTAAGATTATCATACGAAGTATTTTCATCTGATAAGGGTTCTGAGTGAATTGAGAAAATAAATAAATAAATAATCAGCAACAGCGACTGTTCGTAGACTTATTTCAAAAAAAAATTTGATTTTTGATTTATGAAAGTTTTAGACAAAGACTTCTACACGAAAATCGTTTCAAATCGGACGTATAAACTTTCTGTAACCTCAATTGATCTTTAAACATAAACACGAACTCAAATTTCTCGAAGACAATTCTGTTGACTTTTTGAATTAAAAACTTTGACTTCGAAATTCATACTCAATATGAGGAATTGGATACTAAAATTTTGTGGATAGTTTGATTACAAGATTCCTAACAACTCTGTGTTTTTAGATTTTGAAATATGAATTGTATAGAGCATAAAAGATATGGCGACAGAGGTATTAAACTGGGTTATGGTTTTTCTGTTTGGTTCTTCAATTGGCAGCAGTGACTTATAGATGATGATTGTATTTATCGAATGATTGAAAATGGCCAATAAGGATTTGATCGTTTTTTTTTTTGAACTGGTGATGGTGTCGATAGAAGAGTTCACGAGCAGAATATAAAGGAAGAAAAAAATGAATCTGACAATAACAGATTTCGCGTAATTTATGACTTTTATTTTATTTATTTTGTAATTAATTAATATTAATAATTAATAATTATATTAATAATAATAATACTAATAATTAATTAATAACAAAAAAAAATAAGGGTACCAGTAGTAATACTAATAGAAATAATAATAATAATATAAATAATAATAATATCAAAATAATACTAATAAAAAGTAATAAAAATAATGATAATAATAATATGATAAAATGAGAATTCTAATAATAATGATAATTTTTAATAATCCTGTTAATAATGAAAATTTTATTAATAATAATAACTCATAATATTTAAATCACAACTAAATTCTTAAAATTTTTTCATCATTCTTATAATAATATTTATTTTTAAAATCTTTATTTTAATATTCATAACCTTAATATTATTAGAAGTTTAATACTTATAATTATAACAATAATAAAAATCATAATATTAATAATTACTATTATTGATATTAATATTAATAATAATAATAATGTATGTAATAACAACAATATTAATATAAAAACTATATTTTAAATTGTATTTACATATATTAATATTATATATTATTAATTATGAAATATTTAATATTTATAATATATATATAATATATATTTTATATTTATACAATTTAACGATATACATCTAGTACTAATTTTGTATAGCTATCACATATATATTCGAACTATTATGTTTTAAATATAGAGTTTTATTACATTGGTAAATATATAATGAAACAAATAAACTCAAAGTATAACATTATACATTTAATATTTTGTTAGCGTTGACCAAATATGTTCGCATTTATTTAAATTCAATATACTCTATATGTTTAAAATAACAAATTTTAGTTATCTTTCATAATAACTAAATCATATAATAGTTCATTAATATATTTAATTTATTATATAATTATTTACATATATAATTATTTATATCTACATTTCTGTTTACAATTGAAGGTTCGTGAATCGTTGGAGACAGTCGAATGTTAAATGAATACATGAACACAGTTCAAAATGTTTGAGTTTTAACTTAACAGACTTTGCTTATCGTGTCAGAACATTAAACCATTTAAAGATTAAGTTTAAATTTGGTCGAAAATTTCCGGGTTGTCACAGTACCTACCCGTTAAAGAAATTTCGTCCCGAAATTTGATTGGGATCATCATGGCTGACAATAAAAATATTTTCATGACGAATATAAGTTGATAATTAGAGTTTTATCATCATAGAGTAATATGGATAAAACAATTCGGTTACTCGAAGCGTACGAGTGAAGCTATCATAAAAGAGTGGAATGAAAAAATGCAGGTTTGTCTTAACTGGTGACGTAGTCACGATTGATTTCCGGTTTTCAAGGGATTCAAAGAAAGTCTTCGAAATCTAAAAGATTTGATTGTTCGGCGAATAAGGAAATTAAGATCTCTATAATTAAATACAGTGATCTGACTCGATTACTCTGTCTGATATTTCCATCATAAATTAAACTCTTCCGTTCCATTATTATCACCATTCATATACTTTCTTTCTTAGTTCATACATCCAAAAGATTGTGAAAATGCTTAATCCCTTTCCAATCCTTGATATTTTCCTAATTATCATTTCTGTCATCCTTCTTTTCAATCTTTCACCAGAAAAATCTGTTTACTTCTACTATTACCTTGGGGTGATACTATTCTTTATTATACCGTGTCTTTATATTGTTATTCGTATTAATATCCACGGTTTGTGACCTCCGTGTTGTTATTGGGCTTTATATTTTCTCTTATATTTTGGAGCTCTTTGCCTTTTTATTCTCTTCTCGACCTCTAGTAAAGCGAGTAATGGTCAAGAATTCGTAAGTATGGAGTTTCGAATGAACTTAATGTTCTAAACAAGAAAGAACGTAATGGCACGATTTGATTTGTCAAATTACCAGAATCACTGAGAATAGAACTATCAAGAATATACTTTCTTGATATGTTCAGAAGTTAAGCAGAATGAAAGAGTAATGTAACATGGAACATGATGACGTTATGATATGTGAATCATCACGTCCCATTCGAAACTCAGCATGACTTACTGTAATATAATCACGTTGATCAAGTGTCATTATATTATACTAATTCATGCATCAATTTCTTTACATTTCTCCAGGATTCATTCATAAATTAAACTTAGATTTTACAGAAGTTTCCAATATAATGAAACACAGGATGCACGAAGAGGTATATAATTTCGGACGAGAATATTTATGAAAATATCCTCAGAAATATCGAAGATATTTATGATGATATTTTGGAATTTCCAATTTAGAAGGTTGATGAAGAAAAATTTTTCCGAAAGATTTTAACATGACTTCGGAGCAAGATATTCTCTAAAGATTTCAACGGATCCAGAATTACCTAGATTCTTTGAATGTAGGGTATGGTCCTTGTATTTGTCCTTGATCTCCTTCGTGGTTAGCTCAATCCGTTTTCCAGTTCCAACTTTTCTGAGCTTTTCCAACATACTATTCTTTATCATCAAACTTCCGACGATTAAGGTCGTTTATGGTTGCCTACATTTTTCTGCTGCTTAATTCAGCCTTTTCAAAGTTCAATGTATTGATTCGTAGGCTGGGTGCTTTTCAAAATTTCAGAATTGAAGATCGTAATTCTAGGAGATAATTGTTATATGTATACATATAACTATTGATGTAGAAAGGCTACGAGATTCGAAATACTGATTGCTGATTCTTGGTAATTGGTATGGCAATTATTGTTACAGGGTATAGATGAATACACGATGAGGTTTCAATGAATATAATGATTTTTCGAAAAGTCCAAATTCATTGAAGTTGCTGGTAAGTTTACTGCTAATGTGGTGGAATATAAACGGTTTCCCGGTAACGATGACGAAGGGCAAACTTAATATCAAGGTTATAATAAGGCTAATCCGAATGACAGTCGAAGTTGATTTGCTGGAGCTGTGACAAAATTGGCTACTTTGGAAAAGAATTGCAATGTTATTTTCAGTAATAACGATGCCAAAGGGGTTAGCACAGATACGTGTTGAACGTTTACTCAGGTTCCGAGTGTTTTCAAGTGCATAACTATATGCATCAATCTTTTCTTCCGTAGATGAAGTGCGGTTGGATCATCCTCTCGACTGAGGTGTTTTCAAGAATAATGAAAGGTGTGAACGCATATTGTAATTGAAATGTCCCGTTCATATTGATTATAAACGTTCCATATTAATTGATTTCGTTGCGAGGTTTTGATCTAGATATGAGACGTTTTTCAAAGACTGCATTCGTTTTTAAAACAAACCATAACCTTTATTTTATCGACAAGGTTAAAAAGTCACCACCTAGATTATCCAGAAATGTTAATCTAAAAATATCACACTTACACACTACCAATACATATTGGTTTACAATATTAATATGTTACAACAAAGTAAATCTCGAATGCAGTTTTAAACAATATAATACAAGCATGCTGACACCAAATCTTGTCCATAATTTAGCATGCAACAGCGGAAGCTCTTAATAATCACCTGAGAATAAACATGCTTTAAACGTCAACAAAAATGTTGGTGAGTTATAGGTTTAACCTATATATTTATCAAATCGTAATAATAGACCACAAGATTTCATATTTCAATATACATCCCATACATAGAGATAAAAATCATTCATATGGTGAACACCTGGTAACCGACATTAACAAGATGCATATATAAGAATATCCCCTATCATTCCGGAAAATCCTTCGGACATGATAAAAACAATATCGAAGTACTAAAGCATCCGGTACTTTGGATGGGGTTCGTTAGGCCCAATAGATCTATCTTTAGGATTCGCGTCAATTAGTAGATCGGTTTACTAATTCTTAGGTTACCAAGCAAAAGGGGCATATTCGGCTTCGATCATTCACCCATATAATGTAGTTTAAATTACTTGTGTCTATTTTGTAAAACATTTATAAAACTGCATGTATTCTCATCCCAAAATATTAGATTTTAAAAGTGGGACTATAACTCACTTTCACAGATTTTTACTTCGTCGAGAAGTAAGACTAGGCCACTGGTCGATTTACGAACCTATAACAAATATGTACATATATATCAAAGTATGTTCAAAATATATTTACAATATTTTTAATACATTTTGATGTTTTAAGTTTATTAAGTCAGCTGTCCTCGTTAGTAACCTACAACTAGTTGTCCATAGTTATATGTACAGAAATAAATTGATATATATTATCTTGAATCAATCCACGACCCAGTGTATACACATCTCAGGCTAGATCATAACTCAAAGTATATATATTTTTGGAATCAACCTCAACCCTGTATAGCTAACTCAAACATTACTGCATATAGAGTGTCTATGGTTGTTCCAAATAATATATATAGATGGGTCGATATGATATGTCAAAACATTTGCATACATTCTATGGTATTCCAAGATTACATAATATATTAGAATACATATATAATACAATATAAGTTAGCTAAGATATGATTAATATAGATTTGTTACCAATTTTCACGTAGCTACAACAAGAAAAATTATCCAATGTTGTTTTACCCATAACTTCTTCGTTTTAAATCCGTTTTGAGTGATTCAAGTTGCTATGGTTTCATATTGCACTTAAGTTTATGAATCTAAACAGAAAATGTATAAGTTTATAGTCAGAAATACAGATTACAAGTTGTTTTTGTAAAGGTAGTCATTTCAGTCGAAAGAACGACGTCTTGATGACCATTTTGAAAAACATACTTTCACTTTGAGTTTAACCATGATTTTTGGATATAGTTTCATGTTCATAAGAAAAATCATTTTCCCAGAATAACAACTTTTAAAACAAAGTTTATCATAGTTTTTAATTAACTAACCCAAAACAGCCCGCGGTGTTACTACGACGGCGTATATCCGGTTTTACGGTGTTTTTCGTGTTTCCAGATTTTAAATCATTAAGTAAGCATATCATATAGATATAGAACATGTGTTTAGTTGATTTTAAAAGTTAAGTTAGAAGGATTAACTTTTGTTTGCGAACAAGTTTAGAATTAACAAAACTATGTTCTAGTGATTACAAGTTTAAACCTTCGAATAAGGTAGTTTTATTTATATGAATCGAATGATGTTATGAACATCATTACTACCTCAGGTTTTGTGGATAAACCTACTGAAAATGAGAAAAATAGATCTAGCTTCAAAGGATCCTTGGATGGCTTGAAAGTTCTTGAAGTAGAATCATGACACGAAAACAAATTCAAGTAAGATTTCCACTCGAAATAAGATTGTTATAGTTATAGAAATTGAATCAAAGTTTGAATATGAGTATTACCTTGTATTAGAAAGATATCTTACTGTAAATAAGAAAGATTTCTTGAGGTTGGATGATCACTCAAAGTGGATTTGTAAGATTGGAAGTAAGCTAGCAAACTTGGAAGTGTTGTTGGTGTGTTCTTGAGTAGTTGTTTTATAACTTGGTTTATGTATGGATTTATGAACTAGATTGAGCTAGATTTTATTGAAGATGATGAAGAACACTTAGAACAAAGTAAGAACACTTGATAGAGAGTAATTTGATTCAAGAAAAATTGAAAATGAATGTGTTTGTGTACTCCTACATTCACGTGAACTTTCATCCCCCATATAGGCTCCATTAGTTTGTTATTTTGTGAGATATTTCATGCTAGATGTTAAATGATGGCTCCCACATGGTTAGGTGACTCACATGGGCTGCTAAGAGCTGATCATTGGAGTGTATATACCAATAGTAAATACATTTAGAAGCTGTGTATTGTACGAGTACAAATACGAGTGCATACGAGTAGAATTGTTGATGAAAATGAATGAGGACGTAATTGTAAGCATTTTTGTTAAGTAGAAGTACTTTGATAATTGTCTTGAAGTCTTTCAAAAGTGTATGAATACATATTAAAACACTACATGTATATACATTTTAACTGAGTCGTTAAGTCATCGTTAGTCGTTACATATAAGTGTTGTTTTGAAACCTTTAGGTTAACGATCTTGTTAAATGTTGTTAAACCATTGTTTGTTATAACTAAAGAGATGTTAAATTATTACATTATCATGATATTATGATATATTAGTATATCTTAGTATGATATAAATACAGTTAAATATTGTTACAACGATAATCGTTACGTATATGTCTCCTTTCGAAATCATTAAGTTAGTAGTCTTGTTTTTTTACATATGTAGTTCATGGTTAATACACTTAATGACATGTTTACTTATCATTTATCATGATTAAACATAGTGTATCAATATCTTGATATGATTCATATGTATTTAGTAAGACGTTGTTATAATGATAATCGTTATATATATCATTTTCGAGTTTCTTAATTCAATAGTCTCATTTTTATGTATATAACTCATTGTTAAAATACCTAATGAGATACTTACTTATCATAATATCATGTTAACTATATATATAACCATATATATGTCATCATATAGTTTTTACAAGTTTTAACATTCGAGAATCACCGGTCAACTTGGGTGGTCAATTGTCTATATAAAACCTATTTCAATTAATCAAGTCTTAAAAAGTTTGATTGCTTAACATGTTAGAAACACTTAATCATGTAAATATCAATTTCATTTAATATATATAAACATGGAAAAGTTCATGTCACTACAGTAATTGTCAAGATACAAATGAGGTTTAAGATGAAATCAAGTGGCAAACTTGAAGAAAGGTTTAGTTTCATATGTTATAATCAATATTTTAATTCATTTTAATTGTCCAATGTCATTAGTCCATAGTTATGAGTCCACAATTAGTAGTTCAACAATTCATATATAGTTTAATATATAATATTCGAATTAATTAATACATGTCGTGACTCGTTATATACATGTCTCAGACTCGATCACAACTCAAAGTATATATATTATTGTAGAATCAACCTCAACCCTGTATAGCTAACTCGAACATTACTGCATATAGAGTGTCTATGGTTATTCCAAATAATATATATAGATGCATCGATATGATATGTCAAAATCTTGTATACGTGTCCCGATATTTAAAGTGCGTAAAATAAATAACAGAAATTAAATGACGATAAATAAAATTGCAAGAATTAAATTGCGATAAATAAATGTAATAAGGGATTAACAGTTAGCTAGGAACAGTTAGCTAGGATTTTGTTAGCGTGGATTCTTAACAAGATCTATCATAGTTAATTTGTTTGTTTCTAACAAATTTTATTTTTTGTCAACTGTTTTCTTCATTATGCTACTTGTTGAATTCTGATAGGTCAAAATCCAAATATGAAATTGAATAAAAATGGTTATTCTACAGTGAACGGATACGTATATCTGTGGATGTAAGTAAGATAATAAATGATTGTTGAATCAAATTCGAAGAATGTACAGTGTAACTTATTAATGTGAAATCTAAATATTCCTCGGGTATTACCTACCCGTTAAAATATTTTAACCATTAACAGTTTGTACAAAAGAATTTTTAATTACAATCTTTATGAAAACATATATACATATATATTTCCTTCAGATGTAATCATGGATTTAATGAGTTAATATAATATTAAACTCATTTGATTTTCGGTTTGATTTAGAATAAATAATCTCTAAGACTTTAGAGATTACATAATCGTCATGTAGAACGAAGATAAATGAGGTAGAACGATACGTAGAACGATGATTATACTCGAGGTTCAAAATGAGATGTTGAGGCATGGATTGTTGATGGTAGTGTTGGTGCCGGTGATGTTGCTGAAGCTGGTAAATTTTGCACCATATTCTCCAAATTGATTACTCGAGCACGAAGTTCGTTGACTTCTTCTATTATTCCGGGATGATTGTCGATCGGAACGAGCAGATGAATAAGGTTTAGAATTATGGATAAAATATAATCGTGTCGAGCTTTTCTAGAAATGAGGCTGAAAATGGTGTTTCGGATAGGTTCGCCGGTAAATGCTTCGGGTTCTTCACCAAGAGGTGAATTCGGTTGGTGGAAGGGATCGCCTTCTTCTCGTCTCCATTGATTAAGTCGACTATGAAACCATCAGATGAATTGGGGATGGCTGATTGATTGATTCATTCTGGTGACACCGCTTTCGGAGCTTAGGTGAATATCCATGTCGGAATAGCTGTCGGAATAACTATCGGAATAGCTATCGAAATCTGAGGGACTCGAACTGGTTGAGGGATTCATCTCGTACGATCAGATGAAGGATTTTCGATAAGAAATAGATTATAGGATGTAGATTAGTACCCTGCAATACATAATTTACATATGCATATATAATACTAAAATCTCATAAGTTATGGAGGAATCTACGGAAGCTGTTAGGCAAAGGTAACAATAACAGATACGCTAAGATATGAATTTATCTATACACTGTCTATGCAATAGAGGCAGTAAGACGTGTCTAGACTTTAAGGATGATAAGCAAATAATTTTCGACACTAAATGATAAGCAAAACTTTTGACATGCAGACACGGTCGAAGTCCAGACCCACTAATGCATCTAAACAACTAACAGTTAGACACACTAATGCAAGACCTGGTTCGCTACGACCACCGCTCTGATACCAACTTTAAGGACCCGTCCTAATCTATCTGGACGAATACATTACATTTGGTTACATCGCGAGGTACTTGACCTCTATATGATACATTTTACAAACATTTCATTCGTTTTTAAAAGACAAACTTTCATTACATCGAAAGTTGACGGCACGCATACCATTTCATAATATATCCAACTATAATTGACTTAATAATAATCTTGATGAACTCAACGACTCGAATGCAACGTCTTTTGAAATATATCATGAATGACCCCAAGTAATATCTTTAAAATGAGCAAATGCACAACGGAAGATTTCTTTCATACCTGAGAATAAACATGCTTTCAAGTGTCAACCAAAAGGTTGGTGAGTTCATTAGTTTATCATAATCAATCATTTTCATAATTTTAATAGACCACAAGATTTTCATTTCCATTTCTCATAAATATACGTCCCATACATAGAGACAAAAATCATTCATATGGATTGAACACCTGGTAATCGACATTCACAAGATGTATATAGAATATCCCCATCATTCCGGGACTCCCTTCGGACATGATAAATTTCGAAGTACTAAAGTATCTGGTACTTTGGATGGGGCTTGTTGGGCCCGATAGATCTATCTTTAGGATTCGCGTCAATTAGGGTGTCTGTTCCCTAATTCTTAGATTACCAGACTAAAAAGGGGCATATTCGATTTCGATCATTCAACCATATAATGTAGTTTCAATTACTTGTGTCTATTTCGTAAAACAGTTATAAAAGCAGCGCATGTATTCTCAGTCCCAAAAATATATATTGCAAAAGCATTGAAAAAGGGAGTAAATGAAACTCACTATAATGTATTTTGTAGTAAAAATACATATGACGACATTGAACAATGCAGGGTTGGCCTCGGATTCACGAACCTATATCATTCATATATGTATTAAAACTTATTCTTGTATTCGGATAAATATATAAATATTATTATTACTGATGTTATATATATATATATATATATATATATATATATATATATATATATATATATATATATATATATATATAATAATTTATAAGTTTCATTATTTATTTATATTTTCATTTTATATATATAAATGTTAATATAGTTAAATTAGGTGTACTAAGTATATTTATATATATAAGATCTTTATTTTTATACTTATAACCTTAATAACGTCGTTAAAACTTTTATTTTAGTAATCATAATTATTTTATTAATAAAAATATAGATTATACTGATAATAATAATAATAATAATAATAATAATAATAATAATAATAATAATAATAATAATAATAATAATAATAATAATAATAATGTTAGTTTTAATAAGAGTAAAATAATAATTTTAACAAAAATGATAATAATGATAACACTTTTTAATAATAACAATACTAAATACTAATATGATAGTCATATTGATAATAATAATGATCATAATTATAATAATACTTATGTTACTACTAATAACAATAATGGTGCTAAAATGATACTATGGTTAATATTTATGAAAATAATAATGAATTATATTATTTTCATAATAATTATAATATTAATAATCATAATCATAAAAATGATAATAATACTACAATGATAATTTAATAATAATAATAACATTAATGATGCTTATAATAATAATAATTGTTATAATACTTATAACTATGATAAAACTAATAATTATTATAATTCTTATAACAATATTAATAACAACAACAATAATAATAATCATGGTAATAACAATAATAATCATAATAATAATAATAATAATAATAATAATAATAATAATAATAATAATAATAATAATAATAATAATAATAATAATAATAATAATAATAATAATAATAATAATAATAATAATAATAATAATTGAAATAAGAGTAATAAAAATATACCCTTTAAAAGCATTTTGTAAAAAGAATTGCCCGAGATCGGGTTCTCCCGCTCAACCGTATCATCTCCTAACCATTGAACCATTTGTGTCTTTCTGATTTAAACTCAAAACCATTTTATTATAACCCGTACTTTCCTTGTTCTTACTTCTTCTTCCTCATTCTAACTAGTCGACATAATTACGAATTAACCAATCAACACATATATGTTTGGTTTTAATATTATCATACAAAGTATTTTCATCTGATAAGGGTTCTGAGTGAATTGAGAAAAAAAAATAATCAGCAACAACGACCGTTCGTCGACTTATTTCAAAAAAAAATTTGATTTCCGATTTGTGAAAGTTTTAGACAAAGACTTCTACACGAAAATTGTTTCAAATCGGACGTATAAACTTTCTGTAACCTCAATTGATCTTTAAACATAAACACGAACTCAAATTTCTCGAAGACAATTATGTTGACTTTTTGAATTAAAAACTTTGACTTCGAAATTCATACTCAATATGAGGAATTGGATACTAAAATTTTGTGGATAGTTTGATTAAAAGATTCCTAACAACTCTGTGTTTTTAGATTTTGAAATATGAATTGAATTCGAGATAGAGCATAAAAGATATGGCGACAGAGGTATTAAACTGGGTTATGGTTTTTCTGTTTGGTTCTTCAATTGGCAGCAGTGACTTATAGATGATGATTGTATTTATCGAATGATTGAAAATGGCCAATAAGGATTTGATCGTTTTTGTTTTGAACTGGTGATGGTGTCGATAGAAGGGTTCACGAGCAGAATATAAAGGAAGAAAAAAATGAATCTGACAATAACAGATTTCGCATAATTTATGACTTTTATTTTATTTATTTTATAATTAATTAATATTAATAATTAATAATTATATTAATAATAATAATACTAATAATTAATTAATAACAAAAAAAAATAAGGGTACCAGTAGTAATACTAATAGAAATAATAATTATAATATAAATAATAATAATATCAAAATAATACTAATAAAAAGTAATAAAATAATGATAATAATAATAATATGATAAAATGAGAATTCTAATAATAATGATAATTTTTAATAATCCTGTTAATTATGAAAATTTTATTAATAATAATAACTCATAATATTTAAATCACAACTAAATTCTTAAATTTTTTTCACCATTCTTTTAATAATATTTATATTTAAAATCTTTATTTTGATATTCATAACCTTAATATTATTAGAAGTTTAATACTTATAATTATAAAAATAATAATAATCATAATATTAATAATAGTATTATTGATATTAATATTAATATTAATATTAATAATAATAATAATAATAATAATAATAATAATGTATGTAATAACAACAATATTAATATAATAACTATATTTTAAATTGTATTTAAATATATTAATATTATATATTATTAATTATGAAATATTTAATATTTATATAATATATATAATATATATTTTATATTTATACAATTTAACGATATACATCTAGTACTAATTATGTATAGCTATCACATATATATTCGAACTATTATGTTTTAAATATAGAGTTTTATTACATAGGTAAATATATATTGAAACAAATAAACTCAAAGTGTAACATTATACATTTAATATTTTGTTAGCGTTGACCAAATATGTTCGCATTTATTTCAATTCAATATACTCTATATGTTCAAAATAACAAACTTTAGTTATCTTTCATAATAATTAAATCATATAATAGTTCATTAATATATTTAATTTATTATATAATTATTTACATTTATAATTATTTATATCTACATTTCTGTTTACAATTGAAGGTTTGTGAATCGTTGGAGACAGTCGAATGTTAAATGAATACATGAACACAGTTCAAAATGTTTGAGTTTTAACTTAACAGACTTTGCTTATCGTGTCAGAACATTAAACCATTTAAAGATTAAGTTTAAATTTGGTCGAAAATTTCTGGGTTGTCACAGGTTTCGAGTTGTATGGTTGGCAACTCTGACCATCGACTGATGGAAGGCACCATCGGTCGAGGGACGTGGACCATCGACCGATGGTCGTTGCAGACTAATATAAATAGAGATGTCGGGTTTCATTGTTAGTTTACGAACCCTACACCTCATAGCCGTCATATTTGAGTCTGCAATCGTCCCTAGCAATACCCCAACTGAATACAAAACCTTAGGCGTCAATCTAATCAATAATTCTTGGTTTATTCGATCCCGAAGCGTAATCGTATTCGTCTCGCTCTAGATTATCGAATTCCGCCTTTAATCTAGTGTTTTACGTTTGTTCTAAGATCCAATCTACGTCTACATTTACAATCCTTGACAAAATGAAATGATAAAGATAACATCGGTGACTTAGATTACGGATAAGCTATTTAAAACTTGTTTATAGGCCCTCTTGATGGAAGAGATGGTCGCTCATCGGGTTTTGGGGGTGGAAATACGTCCGCGAAGGCTTTCACGGCATTCAATTATATGATGACATGGTTGGCCGGGGAGAGCGCACCGGGTGTGTGATGGATCCGCTAACATGTTATTTTACAAGATTGAGAATAGGTCCGGAAAAAATTCTTTGAAAGAGACGGTCAATGGAAAAGTGAAAAAGGCGAGCCCTCGAGGTTAATTGTTATGGTTTGTCTTGTGTTTTTTTAGGTTGGTTTTGTTCATTGTATATTTGTCTATTATTCAGTTTCTTGCTTGGTTAATATGTTTGTGAATTGAACCCCAAGGGGGTGGTTGAGTGGTTGGGTGCTTGAGAATCTCCAAAGAGGACTCAGGTTCAATCCCCACCAACCTCACTTTGGGGCCTTTCCTTAGAAAAAAAAAATATATGTTTGTGAATTTTTATCGGGATGTATGGGGGCTTGCTTATAGATATTTTTTTTGTTTTAGTTGGTTGCTTTCTAGGCGCGAGATTCCTCATTTTTCCCTTGTCCTTTTGTATTCTCTGTTGAGGGCGTTTTCTTTTGGAAAACGACATGAATATTCGTTTTTTTCGCCCTCAAAAAAAAAAAATCGTTCGTCCTACATTGGGGGTATTCGGTAAAGGTATTTGATATGCATCTGATTCTTACGATGTGAGTTTTTTTAAGAAAAAACAGGGTTTGAGTGTTCCTACCGATCTACACCTTTTGCCTAAATATCATAACAGAGTTCCAAATCGAAATAGGAAAAGTGATCCAGTTTTCAGTTCTAGCCTAAATTTGAGAAGCTAAAACACAATTAATTGAAGGTATGATTATTGTCATCCCGTGCAATATTACACGAAATACATATCGTGATCGGAACGTTAATGTCTTGATCCCTAAGGTTTATCCTTGTTGGGAGACGATCAAGCAACATAAGCTAAATGAAAATGTCTCATTTGATAGGGATGTACGTGCCTCCATCGTTCAGTTTGTCTACTAGAAGGGATAAAAAAATTGAAGCTATCAATTTTTAAACTGAAGCCATTGAGAAAATGTGGGACGAACAACATGAATATATTCAATCCATATCCATATCTTATCTATAGATATAATATAATTGTTCAATGCCCAAAATATATGTAAACGTTATATTTCATGGTGTAAACATCACATTAATATTGTTTTATTAGTGTCATCCAGCAATCATTTTAGGTAGTTGTGATTTAGGTGAAAGTAAGAGTTATCGAGTTTTACTTATTGACGGGTTTGGTGAATGTGGAGTGCACATCTATAAAAGTTGACTTGATAATGTGGCAAAAATAGCTAGTTTCAAGGGGGCTGCACCCCTTTGCCCGGTCTAGGGGCCGCGCCCTTTAAGAGGTCCAAGGGGCAGCGCCTTGAAACCTCAACCGAAAAGGCACTATACGTTCTGTCGAAAAGGTGTCTACCAACAAGTTTTCAGTTAAAAGTTATACCTTTTCGTGTAACAGTTTTTTCCGTCAAATGAAGAATCACACCCTTTCATTTTAAACTGCCAATATAAGATAATTTCATAATTCGGTTATGACACTTTTGCGTACACACACAACCAATAGAATACACATTTTTTCTGATAATCTGATTTGTGATTTCATTGCCAAAAACATAAATTGCGTTCTTGTCTTATCCCTTTAAAGATTTTGTGAAACCACGACAATCATTGGGTCGAAATACTTTATAGAGAAAGTGATTACACGATTCACGAATAAATCCGTACATTCAAAACATACCCTGTTTCTAACGTCTCGAATGCAAAGTTAGAGTATGCCAAATAAGGTAACACTGTTTTCGGTAATTATAGTCGAATCCCAAACAATTACTGTACTTAATTTGTATATAGGCTTATTAATAATAATTATAATAATAATTTATCTACTGTTTTTCAATTACACCAAAACCACAATATTAATCCTACACAATATATTGATCTAAACAACTTGATACTTGCCTGTATCTCTTCTATACAAATTCCTATCTATTATCTTTAGCTTATAGAGATAGATATTTCAAGAAATACTACATTAAGCAACTTGATCTTTCATCGAATCCACCATGTATCACGATCATCATAACCGGAGTCATTAAACGAACATAAATTAAAGTTCAATAACTCACGACCGAGCTCACAAACCATCCGAGGTCCTGCTAGGACATCACGACATAAAGGACATGTTGTGTGCCTATATTCGAGACAACGGTCTAAACAACCTTTGTGAAATAGATGATCACATCTCAACACCCTGATTTCGTCATCATCTTCGATTGTTGATAAGCATACTGCACAATCTACTGGCTCATTATCAGAGATATTGTTCTTGAAAAACTTGGTCACTCCAAGCTCTTGATTATTTAATGGAACTTGATCAAGTTGCATGGAATGACTGAAGAAACATAAGTAAATTAAAAGATCCCATGCCCACTTTATATGAGTAGTAACACATATAATGTATCTAGTTAACATATTTTTCAGTTTCTAGGAATGGAAATAAAGGAGAGTTTATTTTTAGAAGGAATAGGTTTAAGTGTTTAACAATACAATTCTAGTCTATTTATAATATACGTGTAATGAATAGTGTGAAAAGGTATGGTGACATAATTGGCTTATTTTATTTAAATAAAAAACGAGGAAAGTGAAGCGAAGTGGGATGATAGGGACAAGGGAGTAATAAGATTTATTGTTTTTGTATTACAATAAAATATAATAAAATTAAAATGTAATAATTATTTTTTTTTTTTTTTGAACGGCAAGATTGCATCAGTCCGGACCGAAGCCTAGTCATCATTTGCACACACACGCGCGTTCGGGCAGGAAACCCGAACCACACTCAGGGGATCCGACCCTTAAACCATCCCATACGGGGCAGGCGGGCCGGACCTTAGTCCCGGAGCGGGTCGGTAAAACCTTCCCTTTGGGCCACCCTCAAGGATTTTCTTTCAAATAATATCCTTTGTAGGTGACGAGGCTCGAACTCGAGACCTCTAGCCCGGCGGGGGTGCTAGGCACCACCACATGTCCACTGAGCCAAAGCTGCAGGGACAAAATGTAATAATTATTGGACAACTAATATGACCTAGTTCGAAGTTTTGTTGATTAACTAAAACTCGGATTCAGTTTTCTGCGTAGTCTCTCGATTCGTGTTAAGTAGTTTTCAATTGTTTGATGGCATTTTAATAAATGATTAGTTTGTGATTTTTTTTTTTTTTTTTTAGAACGACAATTAGCTCAATGTTTTAAGTTGTATCATTCAATAAAGTGGTTTTCAATGGATAATTTTAGTTGGTAGTTCAGTGAGACTATTCAAACAGATTTAGTAGGATCTGTATCATTTGTAATCTGGGTAGGCAGTGGTATTCTGATTCAGTAGATATTCACCTGTTAGAACATACATTTTATATATGTAATTGCATAAATTGTGTAAGTTCTTTATTGTAAAGGATGTATGAAAGGATACAATATATCTCCCTAGTGGCTTCCTAAATTAGTATCTTAGCCATGATTTTGTATAGAGATCAAGAAGCCACACAATATACATTTTTTAAATTTTTGTCTTCTCTCTCTAATTATCGAATACATGCTTACCGAAGTATCTTACTTCACAATTACTCATGAGCTAAAGTAAATTAGGGACTGGTCGGTGTGGGGTTGCTAGAGGGTCCATTTTACCTTCTTTTTTTTTTTAAGTAAACCAGGGCATGCCAAAGTTTTTAACAAAGCTCCAGATTTGGTTATATATCAATTGCTCGGATTACATCTTATTTAGAGCGAATTAGAAGTTTTGGAGTGTTCGGTTCTTGAACTCTTTACAGGTAGGTATATTACTGATCTTGTCATTTTGTGAATTATATTAACTGGTTTTTGTTGTAGAAGATAAGTTAGATGATATAGAATCAATTAGGAGTGATTTCTCGACTTAATTTTAAATAATTTTTGAGATATCACATGCATTCTGCAAAATTGTTGCGTTAAATGTGTTTTGTATTTTCTTATCATTTGGACGTGATTAACAACTGTTAATCGATTGAATTAAGCATATTAGAGTTTAGGAAGTCATTTCACATCATTTCTATGGACTAATTTGGATTAATTTGTTGTTTAGGTTGAAGTTTGATAATTGTTCGGTATTATAACTTCAATATTTGAAGATATCGCATAGTTTTCCATGTTCAGGTTGAAGATATTGAATACTTCTCAACATCATTTGCAAGCGTTGAAGAAGATAGAGTTAGAAACGTAAAAGTGATCAGTTAATGATTAATTTCAAATTGTTAAAGAAATCACCGAATACTTCTCATCGATAATATTATTCTATTGATGAAAAATTTACCGCATACTATTATATTGTAGTACTGTGTAGTGTTAGATAGCACTATTCTGCATCGGAATTCTCTCTATTTCTTAGGTGTGACATCCTTCGCTATGACGAATTGTATTTTATGCAAATCGACATTGTATTTTATGCAAATCGAAATTGTTAAAATTTTAATATTGAGATTATACTTGATAAATAGCAAATAAAATCATTAAAAATGCTTGAGAAGGGGAATGTAACGTGCTTTGCGTGAAAATAATGGGCCGATATGTTTACACTTGCGAATCCATTAAAATATTCCTCACGATTAAGTACCACGGAGTAGTTGTTTATTGTGTTGGTATCTTTTATACAATCTATCTATCTATTTACCTATCCCATAATCTCTGTATATTTCATTACATATATAATATACTATGCTTTTCAAAAAAAAAAAAAATATCTATCAACTGTTAATTAAAAATATAGATATGGTGCCAATAATGTACCTAGCTATATCCAGAAAAATATTCAAACTGTTATAAATTTAGGAGTTCATAACTACCTTTTTAGTAGCCCATTGCTCAATTTGTAATTACTAATAAAGAAGAAATAAGGGAGTAAAGATATTATTGAACGATGAATGTGCACCATATCCTTTACAACTGAGTACATATTTATATTACTAAAATTGTACTATACATCCGCACTCTTCAATCATTTATGTTAGGTGAAATAGTAAAATTGTGATCCAATATTGACTTTAGCATATTACAACACTCCCATTTAGATGACAATTTTAGTTCATTATAGACCAACTAGTACTGCCTCGTTAAAAACCTTGCTAAAGAAAAATCCAGTGGAATAAAAACTTTAGTCAAGGGAAAAAGAGTGCAGTATAGAGTTGACTCCCCCTTAAGTAGACATCGCTGAGTCGTCACATCTTTTGAACTTGCCTCATGCCAATATTGTGAACGTGTGTTCTGAAAATAGCGGTTGACAGTGCTTTGGTATAAAGATCAGCAGAGTTGTTGATTGAACATATCTCATTTTAATCTGGTTGTCTTTTACGAGATCTTGAGTATATGAGAAGAATCTGAGGTTTTCATCTGAAACTGTATCATCTAAATCTTTTATGTACAAGTTTAGCCCCTGTGATTTGTCTACAGTCTCATTCATGGGTTGCTCAAACCCTTTTTTCAATTCCTATTCCCTTTTAGTCTTTTCTGAGCCTTACCAACATACCATTCTTTACCATCAAACTTATGACCGTTAAGACCGTCTATGGCTTTGGCGCCTCATCGGCATTTATAATTTGTCATGTCACTTTTGATATTCTTCTTTCATTTGTATTATGCAAGCTGCATTATCCTCATATATAGTTGTTGGTGAAGATAGTTGTTGGTCTTTTATAGCGTTCTAGTCTACAAGAATCAATAATGATTTGTGTCATTGATCTCAACCAAACACATTTTCGAGTAGTTTCATATAATGCAATCACTTCGTCATGATTTGATGATGTTGCAACAAGTGTTTGTTTTAAGAACGCCATGATTTTGTGGTACCTCCATTTAGGAATACATATCGAGTTTGAGATTTATCTTTATGAGGATTTGATGAATGACCTGCATATACATAATCAACCAAATCTTGTTTTGAAGCATTAGAATAAAATAATTTTAAATCAGCAGTTCCTCAAGGGTATCAAAATATCTGTTTGATCCCATTTCAATGTCTTTTTGTAGGGGTTGAGCTGAACTTTGTCAACAAATTAACTGGAAAAGAAATGTCAGATCTTGTACGATTTGTAAAATACATAATAACCCCAATTGCACTAAGATATGGAACTTCTGATCTGTAAAGATCTTCATGATCTTCACGGGGATGAAATGGATCAGTGTTAATATTGAGTGATATATCAACCAATGGTTTTGTTTTTAAAAATGTTTTAAAATCTTTTCGGTATAGTTTGTTTGATGTACAAGTAAACCATTAGGCATATGCTCAATTTGTAATCCAAAGGCAATACTTGGTTTTTTTTTTTCAAGATCTTTCATTTAAATTTATTTATTTTTTTTAGAAGTTGAATGATTTCATAGATCTCGTTATTTGTTCATATGATGTTATGATCATTGACATAAACAACTTACAATCACATATCCGGACATTGTTTTCTTAATAAGAACACATGTTCAAATAAGATTATTTGTATACCCTTTTTCTTATCAAATCACTTAATCAGTTATATTATTGTATCAACCCATATAAAAATCTTTGTGATTCAATGGAATACATTTCTTTGGATTTTGCATTAGATGTTTCTGATACCTTAAACCCTTCATGGATATTCATGTATATATCACTATCAAGTGATTCATTTAAATAAGTAGTAATAACATCCATGAGATGCATTTCTAAACTTTTAGAAACTGTTAGGCTGATTAAGTATCTAAAAGTAATTGCATCCATAACAGGAGAATAAGTTTTTTTCATAATCTATTCATGGTCTTTGAGAGAAATCTTGAGTTACAAGTCTAGCTTTATCTTGTAACTTCATTTTTTCTCATTTCTTTTTCGGATAAAAATTCATTTTTTATCTCATACGTTTTACATCTTTAAAAGTGATAACGATTTATCCGAAAACGTTTGTTTTATTGAGCGATTCTAATTCAGCTCGTATTGCTCCTATCCATTTAGTCCAATCATGTCTATTTTGACATGCAATGACAGATTTTGGTTCCAGATCATCATCTTTATTCATGATGTCATTGTAAGATTATATGAAAAATAAATATTTGTCATTTTGTTTCGGTTCCATAATATTACATAATTTATTGCAATTTATGTATTTACATCGTCAATATCCTCTGCAGAAGGAATATTGATTTGTGATTCTTCTTGAACACCTTTTTTTTACCTCATTATCAGCTGATTTTACTTTTCGAGGATTTTTATCTTTGGAACTAATTTGTCTTCCACATTTCAGACGTGACAAAAGACTCATGAGTGACATTATTACCAGCTTTTGAAATTTCAATTCTTGCTAGAGCATTTACTGATGATATATATGATTTAGTCACTCTTTTTGCATCTGTAAATGCATAGGTCAATTTATTCGCAAGTTCTTGCATATGCATTATTATTTTTTTTAATTTTTGTTTAGCATTCTTTTGTGCGAGTATCAAGATACCTTAACTGATGTTCACACCATGAAACATCATTTTCTTTATTTTTTTTATTTCTCCCCCTTATCTAGGGAACATTGTCTCATTAAAGTGACAATCAGCAAAACGTGCCGTAAAAATATCACCCGTCATGGGTTCAATATATCTTATGATTGAAGATGTTTCATATCCAACATATATTCTCATCCTTCTTTGAGAACCCATTTTAGTGCGTTGTGGTGGTGCGATAGGAACATAAACCGCACAACCAAATGTTCTAAGATGAAAAATATTTGACTCTCGACAAAAATTAAGTTGGTAATGGAGAATATTTATGACTTGCACTTGGTTTAATGCGAATTAATATCGTATCATGTAAATTTACATGTCCCCATATAAATATTGAGAGTTTTGTACTCATTACCAATTGTCTATTTATTAGCTGCAAGCGTTTATCTATTGATTCAGCTAAACCAATTTTGTGTATGCACATGAGCAACTGGA
Source organism: Rutidosis leptorrhynchoides (assembly GCF_046630445.1). Classification (NCBI taxonomy): domain Eukaryota; kingdom Viridiplantae; phylum Streptophyta; class Magnoliopsida; order Asterales; family Asteraceae; genus Rutidosis; species Rutidosis leptorrhynchoides. The sequence continues at coordinate 372,289,320 of NC_092337.1, read as the reverse complement.
TGTTCAACAACAATCCCTGTAGACATTAAATAATCATTAAATGCTTGAGATGTTAACTCACCAGCATTATCAAGTCTCATCCTTTTAATGGTGTAATCAGAATAATGTGTTCTCAATTTAATAATTTTTGCAAGAAACTTTGCAAATGCCATATTATGGCTTGATAACACACAAAATGAGACCATCCGCTAGATGCGTCTATTAGAACCATGAAATATCAAAATAGTCCACATGATGGATGAATTGGTCCATATATATAACTTTGAATTCTTTCAAGAAATATTGGTGATTCTTTCTCAATATTCTTTTCATTAATCACCATATGTGCTTTTCATTAATCACTATATGTGCTTTTCATTAATCACCATATGTGCTTTTTCATTAATCACCATATGCGCTTTTCATCATATATCCTTTTCACCATATGCGCTTTTAATCATATGCGCTGTGCTTTTCATAATATGCACTTTTCATCATATGCGCTTTTAATCATGTAACATCCTGTTTTGGTTCAGCACGTGGGATGCCGTCCAAAGGCTTAGGACGCCGTCCAAGTTCAAAAGGCTGGACGCCGTCCAGATTATTGGGACGCCGTCTAGAACAACTGGCGGGCCAGCTGTTGGTTTTTGATATTTTAAGAAGGGTATTTTGGTACTTTCACAATGAAACGAGTTTAAGGCCTTTAGATCAGTTTTGGTGGAGTCATTACTCCACTTACACCAACCTCATCTTCTTCACTTCATTATAGAGAGAGAGAGTGATTCCTAGAGTGAGAGAGCTCAAGCAAAGGAGGAAGAAGTTATTTTTGGGTCTTAGCTCGCGTTGTAAAGTTGTTCATCTAGTCGCTAGCTACACGGTGATAGTGGTGGTAAGTCCTAATCTCCATTTCCCTACTTAATTAGTGTTAAATGGTTAGGGTTTGGGTTAGGGTTAAACATAAAACCCATATGTGGTGATTTTGGGGATTTTGGATAAAGATGGTTCATGTAAGACTAATGAGTTACTAACCTAGGGTTTCAAAGTCATAATTGGTGTTAATGAGTCTTAAAGGTTTAATAAATCACTAACTCACTTGTGTTGTTAGTGAAAAGTGTTGTTAGGGTTCATAGTTGACTTGACATGGGTCAAATGGGTGAGTTTGACCTAGCGGGTTAAATTGGGTATGAAAACACCCTAGTTATGCGTTGTTGGAAGTCTTAGAACCTTAATCACTAGCTTTTAGTGATTAGTTGGGGAATTGGACCTTGAGTTGGTGATTTTAGGGCAAATGGGTCATAAATACCCATTTGTGCCATAAATGCACTAGTTAGACTAGTTGGTGGAAAGTCCAATTTGTTATGTGAATTAATTGAGAGTTAATTGTGTTAGGTGACTCGCTTTGAAGAATTCAAGTTGTTATTGGAAATCTCGCCTAGACGACAAGGTGAGTGGAATGATTATACATGTGTGTATATAATGTATCTATTTGTAGGGCGGGGGTTGGGGCCGGGTATACGTGTCTATACCACCGAGAGTTAATGATATATTTCGTTGTACACTAACGATGGACATTTCGTTGTCCAAATTGCCCAATAGTTAGTGATATATTTCGTTGTACACTAACGATTGCTTGAACGGATATTTCGTTGTCCTTGTCGCCTAGGGGTTAGTGATATATGTCATTGTACACTAACGGTTGTTACGAACACCGATGGGAAATTCGAAGTACCATTCCCTTGTGTTATTGGTTAACCATAATTACACGTTGTGTTGTAGTATATATATATGCTATTGATGTGCTAGCTTGTGATCTTGAAGAGTTTAGAGTTATACTTTCGATGGTATGCTTTGTAAATTGCTAGCGTGTATGAGGTATTTGTGTAAGTGTTTGCAAGTAGGTGTATTATATATGTATATGTATAATTGTTGCATTCACTAAGCGTAAGCTTACCCTCTCGTTGTTTACCTTTTTAGGATCCGGCTTGGATAAAGGAAAAGGTATTCACTTGGACTAGTGGCACCTCGGGGGTTTTAGCTTTATGGAAAGTTCGGCCAAGATTTGAGTAGTTTAACCCCAAACACCATGCTCTAGGTGTCGTTTGGTATTTAAACTTTTGTGGTCGAAATTTATATTTTTGAACGAAATTGTAAAACGGGTCGTTGTGGCCCGGTGATGTAAACTTGGTTTTTTATTGTGGGAATCTCTTAGTTTTACATATTTTGATGTGATGTGATAATTGGTTTCGCTAAAAAGTGTCGGGAGTCGGGTTTTTCGCACACGAGTAAAGGCAACTGATCAGTACGTTTTAGTTCATTGGGACACCGTCCCAAATCCTTGGACGCCATCCCAATTTTAAGTGCTGGACCCCGTCCCGATTTCTGGACGCCGTCCAGATGGGCAGTCACAGAAATATTTTTTTTTTTTGTGTCGTGTTTTTGTTATAATGAGGGTTGGGTCGTTACAAGTGGTATCAGAGCATGGTCTAAGGGATTTAGGTGACTTGAAATAGGCGCCTAGACTTAGACTTTTGTGTTGTTGAATTATATGCAGGACTTGTAGGACTACGGGTAGGTGCGGGGTCTGATTAGTTCTTTGATGCATAGGCGGACTAACTATGCTATATTACGATGTTACTAATCGTGTGTTATTATTTTGAACATCGAGCAAGATGATTGTGATACGTTTGAGCATGGCACGGCATGTGAGCGTAATAGTGAGTCGCGACCACTATTACGGTTGCAAGTCAAGTCAAGCAAGGATGTGTGACAAGTATTGAGCTAGATGTGGTGTGTGTGCGGTCATATGCATAGGTATATATGTGTATAAATTCGTTGGTGATGCCTAATCCGTTTTTAATCTTTAGAATGAAGACGAGAAACGGAACGGATACAAATGGCGATGGTGGTCCTTCTCATACGGAGGAAGCGGACGAAATGACCACTAAGATAGAGGCCGCTCTAGAAAACTATGTTTCGGTATTTTCTCGGAAGGTTAAACAAATATTCGAAGAGTCGGTTTCGGAACAAATTGTCGATATGATTCAAGAACGGATGACTAATGCCGTTAAAGAAGAAGTTGAAAGGAGGTTCCCTAGACCTCAAAATGTGGGCGAGTTGGAGTTTAGCTATAAGAACTTCTTGGCAACTAAGCCTCCTCACTTTCACGGGGATCCCGACCCCATGAAGAATGCGGCTTGGATTTCCGATATTGAAGGTTGTTTTCGCAAGACCGAGTGCCCTCCCGAAAAGAAAACAAGGCTTGCTACTAGTTTGTTAAGGGGTCATGCTAAAGATTGGCTCGATGGCAAGATTGATATGGTGGGTGATGCGGCTTTTGTAGGGTTATCTTGGGCGGATTTCAAGAAGGAGTTTTTCCTTGAGTATCGTACGCAAGCGGATCTTTCCAAATTATGCAACGAGTTAAGGAACATGCGTCAAGGGTCTTTGGACCTAAACACTCTCAAAACCAATTTTCTCGCCAAGGCGCGTTTTTGCCCCGAGTATGTGGGGAATGATCAATTGTTAATGGAAGACTTACATGCGACCCTTAGAGATGATTTGAAGGGTAAGATTAGTATTGGTCACGTTGAGACTTTTGCTAAGCTTTTGGCGGTGGCGAAAGGGTTTGAAGCGCAAGCTCCGGTTCCGGTTTCGGTGGTTAGTTATGGGTAGAGTAAGAGAAAATTTAGGGCATCTAATTACTCCAACAAGAAAAGCAAGGGTGTGTCCAAAAGTGTTGGTAGTGTGAAGAAAGGTGCTCCTAGTGTTCACGTGACCACATGTTACAATTGTGGGCAAAAAGGTCACTACTCTCGTGATTGCCCAAAATCGCGTATTAATGTGATCACGTGTTTTAATTGTCAACAAGAAGGGCACCGAAAGTCGGAGTGTCCCGAACTCCGAAATGATCAAGTTAAGAGAATAGAGAAGGCGGCGGGGTCGGCAAGGGGACGTAATTATTTGATGACCAATGATGAAGCTAAGCAATCTAATGAAGTCGTCTCAGGTACTTTCATGGTTAACTCTAATCCGGCGAGGATTCTATTTGATAGCGGTGCAAATTTGTCGTTTGTGTCTCCAAAATTTGTGCCTGAATTTAATAAACCGTTAGCTAAGTTAAGTCGTCCGGTAGAAGTCGAAATAGCGGATGGCAAGACTGTGCTAGTGGTTGATGTGTGTAAAAATTGTAATGTTGTGTTTGGTGCCGAAAACTTTAAAATTGACCTCATCCCGATGACTTTGGGTGATTTCGACATTGTTGTTGGTATGGATTGGCTCGATCATAATAGAGCCGATATTGCATGCCATGAAAAGTCTATTCGTGTGAAGACCCCAAGTGGGGGAGAGTTAATCATTCATGGTGATAAACGTAGAAGACTTGTACCGGTATGCACTTTTGCACGGGCACGTCGTTTCCTTGTTAGTGGTAGCATGGATTTCCTTGCCCATGTTGTTGATACTCGTGATGAGCCACCACCCATTCGTGAAATTCCGGTGGTAAGTGAATTTGAAGATGTTTTTCCGGATGATTTACCGGGTGTTCCGGTGGAAAGACAAGTTGAATTTCGCATTGAGTTGGTTCCGGGAGCTACTCCCATTGCTAAAACTCCTTATCGTTTAGCACCGACGGAAATGCAAGAATTGTTGAATCAAATTCAAGAGTTACTTGAGAAGGGTTTTATTCGACCGAGTGCTTCACCATGGGGTGCTCCGGTTTTATTCGTAAAAAAGAAGGATGGAAGTATGCGGATGTGTATCGACTATCGGGAGTTAAATAAAGTGACGATCAAAAATCGTTATCCGTTGCCTAGGATTGACGATTTATTCGACCAACTTCAAGGCGCGACGTACTTCTCTAAAATTGACCTACGGTCCGGCTATCATCAAATGCGGGCCCGTGAGGAAGATATCGAGAAAACGGCCTTTCGTACTCGTTATGGGCATTTTGAATTTTTGGTTATGCCTTTTGGTCTTACGAATGCACAGGCGGCATTCATGGATCTTATGAACCGAGTGTGCCAACCTATGTTGGACAAGTCGGTAATTGTGTTCATTGACGATATTCTTGTCTATTCTAAGAGCATGACGGAACATGAACACCACTTGCGCGAAGTATTGAAGACGTTGAGAAAAGAGAAGTTGTATGCTAAATTCTCAAAATGTGAATTTTAGCTAAGGGAGGTTCAATTCCTTGGCCATATTGTGAACAAGGATGGTATTCAAGTGGATCCGGGGAAGATAGAGACGGTGAAGGATTGGGGACGACCGACTACGCCTACGGAAATCCGAAGTTTTCTCGGATTGGCCGGTTATTATCGTCGGTTTATCCAAGGCTTTTCAAAGATTGCTTCTCCATTAACTAAGTTGACAAGGAAGAATACGAGATTCAATTGGGAGAACGAACAAGAAATCGCTTTTCAATTGTTGAAAGAGAAATTGTGTAAAGCTCCGGTCTTAGTATTGCCGGAAGGTGTAGATGATATGACGGTCTATTGTGATGCTTCTTTGAATGGGCCCGGGTGTGTTCTAATGCAACGAGGTAAAGTCATCGCTTACGCCTCTCGCCAATTAAAGGAACATGAAAAGAGATACCCGACTCATGATCTCAAATTAGCGGCGGTGGTTCATGCTTTGAAAATTTGGCGCCATTACTTGTATGGTGTCAAGTGTACGATTTAGTCGGATCACAAGAGTTTGAAACATCTTTTTGATCAACGGGATTTGAATTATCGTCAACGTAGATGGATGGATGTGGTGAAGGATTATGATTGTGAGATACTTTATCATTCGGGCAAAGCGAATGTGGTCTCGGATGCGTTAAGCAGAAAGAGTCACCACCCGGCGTTACGATTAGGATTGTTACGTATGATTATTACTAACGATTTTCTTAAAAAACTTGGTGTGATTCAAATAGAGGCTTACGTTCACAACAAGCATGCGGAACGAATTGTGGGGCAATCGGAATTCATTACGATGGGTTCGGGTGGTTTATTGTCTTTTCAAGAAAGAGTGTGGGTGGCTAAGATGGGTGATTTCCGAAAGGTGCTTCTTGATGAGGCGCACAAGTCTAAGTATTCCATACATCCGGGGGCGACAAAGATGTACCATGATTTGAAGAAAGATTATTGGTGGCCGGGCATGAAATGCGACGTTGTTAAGTATGTTGAGCAATGCGTCACGTGTTTGCAAGTTAAAGCCGAACACCAAAAGCCGTATGGTAAGTTGCAACCTCTAGAAATTCCGATGTGGAAGTGGGAGCATATTACCATGGATTTTATTACCAAGTTGCCGAAAACGGCAAGAACCCAATTTGACACTATTTGGGTGATTGTCGATAGATTGACGAAGAGTGCGTTGTTTCTTCCTATTAAAGAAGCAATTTCGTCGGAGGCGCTCGCGAAGATGTTCATTAAGGAAGTGATATCGAGACATGGCGTTCCCGCGTCTATTGTTTCAGATCGGGACACGCGTTTTACTTCTCGATTTTGGAAGAAGTTTCATGAAGAAATGGGTACGAGGGTGAATATGAGTACAGCGTATCATCCTCAAATGGATGGTCAAACCGAACGTACGAATCAAACATTGGAGGATATGTTACGTGCGTGTATTATTGATTTTGGCGGTAGTTGGGACGAACATTTACCATTGGTGGAATTCTCGTACAATAATAGTTTTCACTCTAGTATTGGAATGCCACCATATGAGATGTTATACGGTAGGAGGTGTCAAACCCCGATTTGTTGGGGTGATGTGGGTCAAAGGGAAGTCGGGAGCACCGACTTGGTATTGGAGACAAATAGCAAAATCGATATGATTCGGACTCGTTTAAAGGCGGCACAAGATACACAAAAGTCTTATGTCGATAAATGTAGGCGACCGATCGAGTTTCAAGAAGGTGACATGGTGATGCTTAAGGTTTCACCGTGGAAAGGTATTATTCGGTTTCGAAAACGGGGAAAGTTAGCTCCTCGGTTTATTGGGCCATTTAAGATCTTGGCTCGTGTTGGTGAAGTTGCTTATCGGTTGGAATTACCCGAAGAGCTTGCGGGGATCCATAATACATTTCATGTTTCCCATCTTCGTAAGTGTCTTGCGTATGATTCTTCAGGGATGCCACTAGATGAGATCGAGTTAAACAATAAGTTGGAGTATGTCGAAGAGCCGATTACTATACTTGATGAAAAGGTGAAAATGTTGCGTAACAAAGAGGTAAGAACTTTTAAATTCCAATGGTGTCGTAGTAAAGGTTTCGAGTTTACGTGGGAACCCGAAGAGTTTGTGTTGGTTTATCTTCCTGCGTGTCATGCGGCGTGGATTGCGAGGACGCAATCCGGTTCAAGTGGGGGAGAGTTGTAACATCCTATTTTGGTTCAGCACGTGGGACGCCGTCCAAAGGCTTGGGACGCCGTCCAAGTTCAAAAGGCTGGATGCCATCCAGATTATTGGGACGCCGTCCAGAACAACTGGCGGGCCAGCTGTTGGTTTTTGATATTTTAAGAAGGGTATTTTGGTACTTTCACAATGGAACGAGTTTAAGGCCTTTAGATCAGTTTTGGTGGAGTCATTACTCCACTTACACCAACCTCATCTTCTTCACTTCATTATAGAGAGAGAGAGAGTGATTCCTAGAGTGAGAGAGCTCAAACAAAGGAGGAAGAAGTTATTTTCGGGTCTTAGCTCGCGTTGTAAAGTTGTTCATCTAGTCGCTAGCTACACGCTGATAGTGGTGGTAAGTCCTAATCTCCATTTCCCTACTTAATTAGTGTTAAATGGTTAGGTTTTGGGTTAGGGATGAACATAAAACCCATATGTGGTGATTTTGGGGATTTTGGGTAAAGATGGTTCATGTAAGACTAATGAGTTACTAACCTAGGGTTTCAAAGTCATAATTGGTGTTAATGAGTCTTAAAGGTTTAATAAATCACTAGCTCACTTGTGTTGTTAGTGAAAAGTGTTGTTAGGGTTCATAGTTGACTTGACATGGGTCAAATGGGTGAGTTTGACCTAGCGAGTTAAATTGGGTATGAAAACACCCTAGTTATGCGTTGTTGGAAGTCTTAGAACCTTAATCACTAGCTTTTAGTGATTAGTTGGAGAATTGGACCTTGAGTTGGTGATTTTAGGGCAAATGGGTCATAAATACCCATTTGGGCCATAAATGCACTAGTTAGACTAGTTGGTGGAAAGTCCAATTTGTTATGTGTATTAATTGAGAGTTAATTGTGTTAGGTGACTCGCTTTGAAGAATTCAAGTTGTTATTGGAAATCTCGCCTAGACGACAAGGTGAGTGGAATGATTATACATGTGTGTATATAATGTATCTATTTGTAGGGCGGGGGTTGGGGCCGGGTATACGTGTCTATACCACCGAGAGTTAATGATATATTTCGTTGTACACTAACGATGGACATTTCGTTGTCCAAATTGCCCAAGAGTTAGTGATATATTTCGTTGTACACTAACGATTGCTTGAACGGATATTTCGTTGTCCGTGTCGCCTAGGGGTTAGTGATATATGTCGTTGTACACTAACGGTTGTTACAAACACCAATGGGAAATTCGAAGTACCATTCCCTTGTGTTATTGGTTAACCATAATTACACGTTGTGTTGTAGTATATATATATGCTATTGATGTGCTAGCTTGTGATCTTGAAGAGTTTAGAGTTATACTTGCGATGGTATGCTTTGTAAATTGCTAGCGTGTATGAGGTATTTGTGTAAGTGCTTGCAAGTAGGTGTATTATATATGTATATGTATAATTGTTGCATTCACTAAGCGTAAGCTTACCCTCTCGTTGTTTACCTTTTTAGGATCCGGCTTGGATAAAGGAAAAGGTATTCGCTTGGACTAGTGGCACCTCGGGGGTTTTAGCTTTATGGAAAGTTCGGCCAAGATTTGGGTAGTTTAACCCCAAACACCATGCTCTAGGTGTCGTTTGGTATTTAAACTTTTGTGGTCGAAACTTATATTTTTGAATGAAATTGTAAAACGGGTCGTTGTGGGCCCGGTGATGTAAACTTGGTTTTTATTATGGGAATCTCTTAGTTTTACATATATTGATGTGATGTGATAATTGGTTTCGCTGAAAAGTGTCGGGAGTCGGGTTTTCGCACACGAGTAAAGGCAACTGATCAGTAGGTTTTAGTTCATTGGGACGCCGTCCCAAATCCTTGGACGCCATCCCAGTTTTAAGTGCTGGACGCCGTCCCGATTTCTGGACGCCGTCCAGATGGGCAGTCACAGAAATATTTTTTTTTGTGTCGTGTTTTTGTTATAATGAGGGTTGGGTCGTTACAAATCATATGCGCTGCGCTTTTCATCATATGCGCTTTTCATCATATGCACTTTTTATCATATGCGCTTTTAATCATATGCGATGCGCTTTTCATCATATGCGATTTTCATCATTTTTATCATATGCGCTTTTTATCATATGCGCTTTTTATCATATGCGCTTTTAATCATATGCGCTGCGCTTTTCATCATATGCGCTTTTCGGTGCTACATAGATATTTCTCATTTTCGGTTATCATTGACTGATAATCATATCCATTATGATATATATCAGAGAAACATAAAAAATTTCTCTTTGATTTGGGAGAAAACAAGGCATTGTTTATCAGAAAATTCGTACCATTTGGTAATATGAATTTTTGCCTTTTCCGTTCCTTATATCAAGTTTGCAAGACCTGATATATTATTTATAATTCCTTCATTTGATTTAAATTAATAAAATATTTCTTAAATTTGATCATAGTGTGTATGTTACCAATATCTGCAATACATAGGTCTTTACCATTTAATTGATGTTGTATTTCAGCAGGATTCATACTAAAACTTCAAATAGGATAAGCAAATAATGAGTTATATTTCAGCAAGATAATTAAATTATATTAAATGCAAACAAGTTACAATCTGAAGTACATAAAAGATAAAACTTAATAAACATATGCGTTATGGTCTAAAACCATTTATTTATGAGTGATACATAACAAGCTAGGCATCTTAGAAAATTCAAACCATTCAAGTTTCAAGGTAGCTCAGGGTTTATTTAATCAAGATTTTTCAACAGATTCACTCTAGTTTTCTTTTCTTTTGGGACTTATTTGTAGAGATAAACAAGATGTTCATGTATTCAAGAAACACTAGACTGATGATCCACGTTACCAGATCATTAATAAGAATCTCCGGGATTCTTATAAGATCGTCTACTAACATCTTCAATTTTATTCTTTCATGGATCACCGTTATTTCTTGATAATTAATATCGTATCTATCTTTGAGTATTTTCCATAATACACTTGGATCTTCGATCATATAATATGTAGATTCTAAGGACTCGTCAATATGTTTGCTAAGAAAAATACTTGCTATTGCTTTCTCTTGTTCGGAACAATTGTTATTTTCATTCAGGGTTTCTAAAATACCGATTGATTCGATATGTTTTTCTACATTCATAACCCATGTCAAGCAGTTGTTCCCACTTGATTCTAAAAGAGCAAATTTAAGCTTTTTCAAATTCGACATTTTCTATTATCAAAAAGATGAACAACATAAATTATAATCATAATCAACTTCTATTCATAGACAAATAATAAAATGAAATTAGAATCATTTTAAATTCATAAGTAGCAAACAACAGAATAATGGCATGATTACAAATGATAAAACTACAAGAGCATGATAGAATATAGGTTCACCCCGTGGTATATTAGCAACAATGATGATAGTTAGTATGACCAATACAATAGGAAAAATCATCCTTATGTGAATCATCTTTACAAAAAACTTTTTGAGAGTGGTAATCTGAGAAAATGAAGATTGATTTGTGAAAATGGAGATGTTTATTTTATATTTGAAAAATATAGTCGTTGTAACGTCGTCAGTTGACGTTAACCATTGTTATGTATATATGACCGTTGTAACGTCGTTAGTTGACGTTAACGACTGTTATGTACTCGTTGTATTAATAATAATTTTAATAAAAGAATTTTATTAGTAAAAATTCGATTACTATAAATACATTTAGTATAAATACGTTTAGTATAAATACGAAGATTAAGAGAATAAACATATTATGCATAAATAATAAATTTTAAGAATAAACATTAGTATGCATGAAATGAATAATGATTAATTGCATAAGTAATCATAAATGTTAGATAACATAAATATAAATGTTAGTGAAGTTAATAAGAGTTAGATTACAGAAATATAATTCAGGCGGTATAACCGACCATATATAACTTAAATAACATTAATATAATTTTTAGTGAAGTTAATAACATAAATATAAATGTTAGTGAAGTTAATAAAAGTTAGATTACATAAATATAGTTCAGGCGGTATAACCGACCATATATAACTTAAATAACATAAATATAAATGTTAGTGAAGTTAATAAAAGTTAGATTACATAAATATAATATTACTTATGATGATAATAATATTTACCTTACTAATAAATAATAGAAGATATCGTTAAAGAATTTCTTACCTTGATTAGTGACTTGTGCTTGCTTAGATAAACCTTGATTATACGGAGCACTTCGTGCTGATAACGTGTTATAAATTTAGGAGTTCATAACTACCTTTTTAGTAGCCCATTGCTCAATTTGTGATTACTAATAAAGAAGAAATAAGGGAGTAAATATATTATTGAATGATGAATGTGCATCATATCCTTTACAACTGAGTGCATATTTATATTACTAAAATTGTACTATACATCCACACTCTTCAATCATTTATGTTAGGTGAAATAATAAAATTGTGATCCAATATTGACTTTAGCATATTACAACACTAACAATTATTATTTGTTATTTCTTTAACACCAGTTCGGGATTATCCAGGGGAAAAAATTTACCCACGCATTTATCTAGCAGTTGCAAAACTCACCCTCAACTACTGACCAGGAGAAAACTGGCCTAATCCGAGGGCATGAGCGGTAAAACCCCCTCCCCCACTGCTCTCGCAACGCGATGTGCGGAAGGCACCTTTGGATGGAATTCAAAGGTTATAGGGCAATCTAGTGTGCAATGTTGCACCTCACGGGAGTCGAATTTCTGACATCTCGTTAAGAGAGCTAGACCACTACCACATGAGATACAACACAAGGTTGTATTATTAGTAATTTGTTATCGTAGCTATACTCCAATTCAAACTTAGACCACCCCCAACAATAACATCCTACCTTACAAGAACATACTGGCATATTACGTCACATCAACATTTCTTTTCTAGTTCCTCCTCAGCATATGGCCATTGACATCAATCACATACTTCCTCATCAGCACATGACCCCACCAGTAATTATTTTAATATTCAAACTTATTATTTATATTTAGTATTATTTTTAAAGTGTATTATTTATATCATTATTATAATTATTAATTTTAAAATATTAATTAAAATTTCACTGATTAAAAAAAATTACAATAGATATAAAAATAACACTAATTTTTAAAACAATACTATAACTAAAACAAATATAACGTGCCTTCGTTTTCATCTTCGTCTTTGAGATCTCCTTCGGCAGTGTTGAAGGTCCCGCTTCTGCTTCGTGTCGGATACGAAAATTAGTTAGAAGATTTCAAATATGCTCAATAAGCTTATGTCGAAGTAGATGATGAATTACTCAATCTTGAATTTCTTCGTCCGCCGATGTGCATTTTTGAAAAAACATCAAACCCAAACAACCTGGTATAATCCCTCTTTTGATGGAAATATTGAAAAAAAAAAAAATCGATGCGGGTTGTTGCGATAAGACATTATACCTTGAAAAATGCGGATAAACAATGACTTGCTCATCCTATAGCGTCTTCGAAAGTAATCTTTGAAGAAAGTTGGCTCAGGGAAAAAATAATCATCTCACAAACATTTAGCGCTACCTTTTTGGTCTCTCACTAACTAATCAAGCACGTTGAGTGTTAAAAGTGAAAAATTAGCACTTGTAATTGCTAATGAATCCGCTGTATATATCGTCAATCACGTATCTAGATATTTATTTAGATAATATGATATTGTGAAGAAATAATATTTATGAAGATTATAGGGAATGATAGAAATTTTGTGTAAAAAAATGTTTAGATTGTATGGGTATTTATATTTATCTAGACATATAGTGATATATATATATATATATATATATATATATATATATATATATATATATATATATATATATATATATATATATACTAGTTAAAGACCCACGATTTCGCGGAATTTTTGAAATGATAGAATTTGATAAAGTATTTGTTAGGTTGATTAAAAAGCAAAGAATATTAAATAAAGCACAAAGGGTTGTGATATATTCAAAAATATAAATAGACCTCATAATACGTTGAACATATCTAACCATCAAAGGGTTATAATAAGAAATGTTTATGAGTAAAAGTACATACGAAGTTGAAATTAAACGATTTTTTTAATCATGGATGGAAATACTAAATAGATACATATATAACTATTTCATTAGCATGAGCGTCACAAGAATTGACCCATTATATAGACCCACGAATTCACGAAGATTTTTGAGGGATGAATCATCATTGACTTGTATGAATCACTATATCTTGTGTAGTATTTGTTAGGTTTATAATAAATTGATTTAATTTCAATATTACTGTTACCTGACTTATAATCAATGTAGGTGTTTTGAACCTAAAAACAATACATATAAAATAAAATTGAAAGTCTAACATTGTAAAAAAGGCTAACATCTATTTCGCCAGGAAAAGACCCGCGATTTCGCGGGATTGGTTTAAAAAAATTGTTATCATAAAGTAAAACATAAGGTTTCATGTACTCGTATCTTTTCTTTGATTTCAGAGTATATGATATGCAACAGACATGAAAAGAATATGATACATTTCAAACATATCTTTTTTTGGTGTCATGTGGCGGCTTTGCATACCAGGTACCTGCATACAGTAAGTGGCAACAAATACTTTTACCAACAACAAATACTTTTATCAACATACTGTACTACTACGAAATTTACACAATAATTAAAATGGGTCATGCGTTGCATCGGTATTTTGTTAATAATTGATAATAAGTTAACAACACAAATTACTTGACATTAAAGTTGTAGTAAGGGTAAACACAACTAATATTTTTATAAAATTGCTTGTAGATGGTAAATATATGTATTACAACATCTTCTACCTTTTATTTCTGATGTTGGAGACATTAATAATCTCAGCTACTGTTGTTGGTATATTTGCTTCTTCACCTTTTATTTCTGATGTTGGAGACATTAATAATCTCAGCTACTGTTGTTGGTATATTTGCTTCTTCATGTTGCAGAGAAATTGCATGTAAATGGCGAAAATCACAAAAGACCAAAAAATAATATAATAAAAGACACTTTATAACATAGTTAATACTTATGAGTGGAGGACTCGTTTTTCAATATGAATTGGAATGAAAATGTTCCCTGATATTCATTCCGATGTATACACTTTTTCTTCTTACTGTGGAAATGTTTAAAAACAAAACTATGAGTAACTTAATGACTTAAAAGATCATCAACAATGTTTTTTTCAACTTTTTTATGACTTTTCTGGTAGTATGATAAAAGGCATTATAACAATGGAGATAACTAACTCTGACATCAGTAACGGGAGTTTGATTGAGTTATAAAAATAATACTATTCAAATGAATAAACTTACCCAGAGAACCCTATAAACACAAATTAATAAGCATTATCAATAAACACTCTATCTTTAACATGTTTATAACTAATTCATATGACAAAGACTAATAATTTTTTTTTTTATCATTCCAATGGTAATTTACGAATTTCATGATAAGACATTACAAAATACACTTTGTGCAACTTGTGATAAGTTGACATGTTTCCCCGCTCTCTTATACGAATATATACATGTCCAAGGGGTAATTCGTCTGATTGCTTTCTTTGATTTAATTTTCAGACTCTTTTTCACCTTAAACTATAATGGAGACTTGCTGGCTTCTTGAGATGATGTCCCTAATCCTGCAGATACACATACACAATGTTAAGCGTACATCAACGAATCACAGCAAAGAATGTAACCAAGTCAAACCAACTCAACTCATAAATAATTATAGTAAAAATACATCATAATTTACAGATTTAATTAGTAAAACCAATGTACAGATTACAGATCACATATGATAATATTAGGTAATCGTAACCTAAACCCTAAACACTATAATCTAAACCATAAAATGTAAACCTTACACCCTAAAATCTAAACCCTACACCTTAAACCATAAACTCTTATAAATCATTTGATTTTAAAACTAAATCTAAACTCTAACCCTAAACCCTAAGCCTACAATCTAAACCCTAGAATCCAACCCTTAACTTATACCCAAACCCTAAATCTGAACCCAAAAGCCTAAACCTAAACTCTAAACCTTAAAATCTAAACCCTAAACCCTAAACCCTAAATCTAAACCCAAAACCCAAAACCTAAACTCTAAACCCTACACCGTAAACTGTAACCTAACCCCTAAAAACTCTAAACCTTAAACTCAAAACCCTAAACCTGACCTCTAAACCCTAAACCCTAAACCTAAACCCTATAAACTTTGAACACTAACCCTAAACCCTAAGCCCTAAAATATAAACTCTAAAAAATCTGAACCCTAAGCCCTAAAATATAAACTCTAGAATCTAAACCCTGAACTCTGACATAAACCCTAAATTTAAATCCAAAACCCTAAACTTAAACTCTATACCCTAAAATCTAAACCCCAAACCCTAAATCTAAACCCTACACCCTAAATCTAAACCCTAACCTAAACCCTAAATCTAAACCTAAAACCCTAAACGCTAAATATAAACTCTAAACCCTAAACCCTAAACCTAAACTCTAAACCCTAAATATAAACCCAAACTCTAAACCCTATTATATAAACCCTAAACGCTAAACCTAAACTCTAAACCCCAAAATATAAACCCTAAACTATAAATCTAAACAATAACCCTAAATTAAACCATAATCAATTATATCATAAATAAATATATCATAATATTCAGATTTGAAATTACACCAAAAACAATTATATCATAGATACATTATAAACAATATAAAAAACCATAAACCATTTATACAATTAATAGCATAGATACATCATAATATACATATACATATTTTTAATGGTTATGTCTTCATAAACATACTGCAGGTGCAAAGTATGTCTTCAAAGATGGTCTAGCCCAAGAATCACCACAAAAACATTTCATGGTTATGGAGATTATAATCGAAAGTGAATTATGTGCTCTCATACCTAGTATAACGGGGTCCACCACTTTTTTTTGTTTCTATTAATAAGTTTTAAAAATGGCAACAGTAACAATGAATTATATTCTTAATATTTATCAAGACAAAAATTATATTTTCTCATTAATAATATTTATCATTAATATTAGTATTGTTATTCTTTCAGCTTAGTTCGAAAAGAATACCATTTCACTCATGGGAAAATTCTTCTTTTCGGAATGCAGTTAAAGATGTACCTGAGTATTGTACCCACCTCTGTGGTATTGTTGTTGTGTGCCAAACACAATAAGATGTCAAAAATTGATATCTACTGAAAAGAAAAGTATGAAAATTCATATAAGGTTGGTTGTTAACCTGCTTTAGATAATTTGCCAGTTCCATATAATGCCCCCTGCAAGGACAAAAAGAGAATAACAGTCTTTTCTAAGCATAACCATGTGAGATTTAGTACAATTACTACATAGATTGTTACTAAACTTATGTACCTCTGCATCAGACATTTTAACATCAATGTCCACTGAAGCAGTATTCTTTTCTTTGAGTTTCAAACCAACCTTTCTACCATCCTCATCTCTTAATTTCTAGAACGATAAAAAGTTGGAATCCAAATGATAATTATGAACACCCATTAAGGTGGTGCTTGGGATCAATTATTTGTAACCACTTTTCTTCTTAAAATAAGCAGGCGTCAACATGCTTAATGTTTAGTATTTCTTATTCCCTTAAGAAATACTAAACAGATAAACAGTAATCAGAAGAGTTTCTTTTTTGCTTATATCTGTAAAATTAAGTAATAAGCAGAAAAGCACTTAAGATAAGCAATCCCAACCGCATAATTTGATCTTAGTCCAACTGCTCGACAACTTATGAATCACAAGTATCATTACTACTTGTAGTTAAGTATCATATCAATATCAATTTTCTTATCTAGGTTCATGACTCAAAACCAGTATACCTATTAATTGTATCTATTTTAAATTAAACTATTTCCATAACTGTGTGTTTTCAAGAGCAGCATACCTATTTTCTTTACTATATGCATCCGAGAACATTGGTGTGAACCAATGTACTCTTGAAATTCTTATCTACTCAGTTATTAGGTAATAACCATATTGACATTCAAAGCCTCATTAATAACTAACCATTAGTAAAAAGTTCACTTTAAGACTTTAAGATAAGTTCATAGTGTAGAAAGTACAAACCTGACGAGGAGCTTCCAGCTTTATGCGAAGATCATCTGAACAAAGATCAAAGATATCCAGCTCCAATGGATAATCAACTTTCTGAAATTTTCAAGAGTGCAAATACGCAACATGAGTTTAAGTTTGAAAAAATTAACATAAAAGAGTCGTCAAATTGAGAGCCAAAACTTCAACCTTATACATTATTAGTAACCCAAAGACAGGAAACAAATGCTTTTTTTAATTAGTTAGAAGACATGTTTATTACCCTCACAATCGTCGCTTTCTGATTTGACGCCCTCTTCCAGAAAAACCGGACAAACTATACAGTCAAGTACCCATTTAAATATATATTTATTTTAGACCGGTAAGAAATGTATAATTGTATATGTTGAATTTTATGTTTCAACAAATAATTATATGCTAAAATTGTAGGCTTTACTTTGGCAATCCATTAATGCTGGAAATCCTTCAAGTAAACTGCACTGCGTCCTAAAGAAGAAGGAACTTTTTCTAGCTCTCCTTTCAGTCCCTGAAATATTATATTTGTTAAAAACATAGTTTGAAGAATCATAATTATAAATATTTTCTTTCTAACTGTGTATCAGTAAAGTGTTATTACTGCTACTAATGACAAAAAACCACCAAGACTAACATTTTTATTAGGTTCAACAAAATTAAAAAATACCTACAATTGGGTGATCTAAGGGTCTGTGAAAGAGTATACGATATTTGTGTCAAGCATTCTTCTGCATCCTGTCAGTCAGCAAATGCATTAAAGATCGAAACGTACAAAAATACAAAATTTGAAAATTTTAACTTAAGAAACCTGTTGCATAAACGATCCATTATGCAGCTGCCCAAATTGAGGATACTTTTTCTGTAATACCTACAATGATAAATGATTGTCATATATAGCTATATCTTCTATGACTATATTGATAGGACATACAGATTCAGCAAAACACAACTATATGTAAGCAATAACTTCCCCTCAGCAGTTTCAGAAGAGTAGATGTATGTGTTTTACAAAAATCTGAACTTTCAAGCGATAATATTTAAAGAAACTGCATAATCTAAAAAATATACTAATTTAACAACCAGTAAAATAAGTGAGTCATATTTTTCTTCACTAAACAAGTCCCGAGTTGCAACAGTCAAGAGATGAGAAGAATGATCCAAATCAGTACTTTGACCAGACTGTGGATAGCTGAGTGATAAAATATGTAGAAATTCAGTGATGATAAACGTTAATAGCTTTCTTCATAAAGTGGATAAATTTATTTTAAGGAGAATTTCAAACAAAAATTAGCCAAGTGATAAAATTCTTCCATATATCTTAACAAATTGGGTTCATGTTTGTATTTATTGGTGACTATAAAAACTCAAGCAATTCTACCAACTGTGAATTTTTAAACACAATTATGACATCAAATAACAAAATCAAACATCAAAAATGATAATTGAAATCAAAATTTGTTCAATTTTAACTAACAGTCGGACAGAAACAATACATATGAACGTGAAAAATCACAAAGTTGTAATCAATACCATAATTCATGAAATCAAAAAAATAAGAAGTTCATAACTTTTAAATAACGAAACCGTCGAAATCAGAATTGGTTCAAGAGTGATGATGTAAAACCTTACGACTGTGACGAATTGAAACGAAGCTTGAGGGTTGCTAATTGAAACGATCTCTAGTGAGCGATAATAGTTATGGCGACTGGGGATCGATTGGAAACAGATGAAGAGTGTGGCTTCAAATAACGAATTGAACATATAATGGATGAAGAAGATGAATTGAGAAAACGAAATGGATTAGGTATTGAAGAAAACTCGTTGGATGGATGAAGAAGATGAATTCATCTGACTTTACTCTGTAGTTTCTCTGAAGAGGGATCCGAATAGAAATTTTAGGTCGGGGTATTTTATTTTTAAGGGTTTTAGGTCCGCGTATTTTTTTCTTGAAAGGGTATTTTAAGGGTATAATTTTGGGGGAGTGATTCGTACACCACCTATTTTTAGCCGTACACCACCAAATGTGCTTTACAAGGTTGTACAGTACAACACTGTAAAGCATGTTTGGTGGTGTATGGCTAAAAATAGGTGGTGTACGAATCATCACCCATAATTTTGGTTAACAATGATTTATTAGCTAATATTTTAAGGGGATGATTAGAGACCATTGGATCAAGGGGTATTATAATGTAATTTTCTAATCTAACGGTAATTAAGAGGGTTTTGAAAACAATTATTACCTAATCGAGACTCTCTTTTAATGTATTTAGTGAAGTGATATATATATATATATATATATATATATATATATATATATATATATATATATATAGTGGTAGGATCAAGAGGGAAGTAACCATTCGGGGGAAAACGGGGGGAAGCAAAAACTTTTTTTTCTTTCGTTTTTTGAAAAAACTTTGTTCACGAACATTATAGATGAGATGAAAATATGAACATTTAGTAGAGACACTTTGTGATAAATGTTTTTATTTTGGTGGAAAAACGCTCGAAGAAGTAATATATAACAATTATCGTGTTTTTCGAGCGTATTTTGAGGTTTTAGCTTTTGGGGTTTAGATATTAGGGTTTATAGGGTTTAGATATTAGGATTTTAGAAATTTAGGGTTTAGGGTTTAGATTTAGGGTTTAGATTTAGGATTTAGATTGAGTTTTTAACACGAACGGTTTAGAGTTTAGGGTTTAGGGTTTAGGGTTCCATAAACCCAAAACACCAAACCTTAAACCCTAAACCCTAAACTCTAAATCGGGCTAAATTTTACTTCACAAAACATGAAAAAAAATGTTCATATTCTTCACGAACAATATTATCTTGAATGTTATTTTTGTCGATCGTTTTCCCGCCTAAATAATAACATTCATCACGAAGTGTCTCTTCTAAATGTTCATATTTTTGTGTGATCTTGATACCGGAAAAAAAAAATTACAAAAAAAACGAAATTTTTTTTTCTTCCCCCCGCTTCCCCCCGATTGGTTACTTCCCCATTGATCATGCCCCTATATATATACATATATATATACATATATATATATACATATATATATATATGTATATATATATTGTACTTAAATTCCAAGAGTATTGTAGACGTGAATAAGGATCTTAGACCAAACGTATACTCGATCTAAACAACCGTTTTAGAGGGAAAAACCTAAACCTTTACGATAGAAACTTCGAAAAAACACATATGACCACTAAGAGACTCAAAAACACAGATTTTGAACGTAAAAATTCAACCTTCGAATAAAACGCACTTTTTCAAGATAATACCCAATAACAACTCTTAAAATCTCGTTCAACGTTGGTATTTGCCACCCTAAGTTCTGATACCACTTTGTAGACGTGAATATGGATCTTGGACCAAACATATACTCAATCTTGAGGCGGAAAACACTAAAACAAGCTTTAAGCGAATAAACTTAGGCTTTCGGGGTCGGTAAATCAAACCTAAACTAGATTAGATCGACACCTAGAGTTGTTATTCGTGTTAGGTATGTTGGGGACCAAAAACTAGAGAGATTTCACGGCTAGGGTTTGTGAAATGTGTGTAACATCTTAATGTAACTCGTATCTCATATTTATAGTATGTGCAGAGACAGTCGATCGGCAGACTCTGTCTGTCGGTCGACTATCTCTCTCAGTCGACTATTAGTCAACTTCCACCAACGTATCTCATTCTATTGACTGTCTGTCGCTCAATAGTGAGTCAGTTTAACCTTGGATTCAAACTTAACAATCTCGTTACTTGACAAAATATTATCAAAGTAACATAACCAAACAATATTCGAGAGTCAATGTACGAGTACAATAATGTTCAGTAGCAAATGACAGAAATAAACAAATAATACGATTAGAACTAGGAATTTACATTTATGCATCAACAAGTATTATTACCTTTTGCTTCTTGTTCCTTCAAGCTACCTAACGACAAACATCAGGTGAACCTGACTCGTGGCAAGCCTCACAACAAGACAGTGGCATCAACGCCCTTGAGGGTGAGGGTGAGGGTTGAGCCTGATGCTAGTGGTCTTAGGCCATTCCTAATGGTATTCACGCCCTGGTCGCCCTCATTCGCACCCTCGAGGGCACCGATGGCAATCCCGATGCGCTGATCCCCATCATGCACTCTGCCCTGATTTTCGTGCTTATTTAACATGTTTGAAGGCGAGTTTGCAGAACCAAATTGAAATGTCCCGTTCTTATTGATTAAAAACGTTCCACATTAATTGATTTCGTTGCGAGGTTTTGACCTCTATATGAGACGTTTTTCAAAGACTGCATTCATTTTTAAAACAAACCATAACCTTTATTTCATAAATAAAGGTTTAAAAATCTTTACGTAGATTATCAAATAATGATAATCTAAAATATCCTGTTTACACACGACCATTACATAATGGTTTACAATACAAATATGTTACATCGAAATCAGTTTCTTGAATGCAGTTTTTACACAATATCATACAAACATGGACTCCAAATCTTGTCCTTATTTTAGTATGCAACAGCGGAAGCTCTTAGTATTCACCTGAGAATAAACATGCTTTAAACGTCAACAAAAATGTTGGTGAGTTATAGGTTTAACCTATATATATCAAATCGTAACAATAGACCACAAGATTTCATATTTCAATACACATCCCATACATAGAGATAAAAATCAATCATATGGTGAACACCTAGTAACCGACATTAACAAGATGCATATATAAGAATATCCCCATCATTCCGGGACACCCTTCGGATATGATATAAATTTCGAAGTACTAAAGCATCCGGTACTTTGGATGGGGTTTGTTAGGCCCAATAGATCTATCTTTTGGATTCGCGTCAATTAGGGTGTCTGTTCCCTAATTCTTAGATTACCAGACTTAATATAAAGGGGCATATTCGATTTCGATAATTCAACCATAGAATGTAGTTTCACGTACTTGTGTCTATTTTGTAAATCATTTATAAAACCTGCATGTATTCTCATCCCAAAAATATTAGATTTTAAAAGTGGGACTATAACTCACTTTCACAGATTTTTACTTCGTCGGGAAGTAAGACTTGGCCACTGGTTGATTCACGAACCTATAACAATATATACATATATATCAAAGTATGTTCAAAATATATTTACAACACTTTTAATATATTTTGATGTTTTAAGTTTATTAAGTCAGCTGTCCTCGTTAGTAACCTACAACTAGTTGTCCACAGTTAGATGTACAGAAATAAATCGATAAATATTATCTTGAATCAATCCACGACCCAGTGTATACGTATCTCAGTATTGATCACAACTCAAACTATATATATTTTGGAATCAACCTCAACCCTGTATAGCTAACTCCAACATTCACATATAGAGTGTCTATGGTTGTTCCGAAATATATATAGATGTGTCGACATGATAGGTTGAAACATTGTATACGTGTCTATGGTATCTCAAGATTACATAATATACAATACAAGTTGATTAAGTTGTGGTTGGAATAGATTTGTTACCAATTTTCACGTAGCTAAAATGAGAAAAATTATCCAATCTTGTTTTACCCATAACTTCTTCATTTTAAATCTGTTTTGAGTGAATCAAATTGCTATGGTTTCATATTGAACTCTATTTTATGAATATAAACAGAAAAAGTATAGGTTTATAGTCAGAAAAATAAGTTACAAGTCGTTTTTGTAAAGGTAGTCATTTCAGTCGAAAGAACGACGTCTAGATGACCATTTTAGAAAACATACTTCCACTTTGAGTTTAACCATAATTTTTGGATATAGTTTCATGTTCATAATAAAAATCATTTTCCCAGAATAACAACTTTTAAATCAAAGTTTATCATAGTTTTTAATTAAATAACCCAAAACAGCCCGCGGTGTTACTACGACGACGTAAATCCGGTTTTACGGTGTTTTTCGTGTTTCCGGGTTTTAAATCATTAAGTTAGCATATCATATAGATATAGAACATGTGTTTAGTTGATTTTAAAAGTCAAGTTAGAAGGATTAACTTTTATTTGCGAACAAGTTTAGAATTAACTAAACTATGTTCTAGTGATTACAAGTTTAAACCTTCGAATAAGATAGCTTTATATGTATGAATAGAATGATGTTATGAACATCATTACTACCTCAAGTTCCTTGAATAAACCTACTGGAAATGAGAAAAATAGATCTAGCTTCAAAGGATCCTTGGATGGCTTGAAAGTTCTTGAAGCAGAATCATGACACGAAAACAATTTCAAGTAAGATTTCCACTCGAAATAAGATTGTTATAGTTATAGAAATTGAATTAAAGTTTGAATATGATTATTACCTTGTATTAGAAAGATAACCTACTGTAAGTAACAAAGGTTTCTTGATCTTGGATGATTACTTGGAATGGATTTAGAAAACTTGGAAGTAAACTTGCAATCTTGGAAGTATTCTTGATTTTATGAAACTAGAACTTTTGGAATTTATGAAGAACACTTAGAACTTGAAGATAGAACTTGAGAGAGATCAATTAGATGAAGAAAATTGAAGAATGAAAGTATTTGTAGGTGTTTTTGGTCGTTAGTGTATGGATTAGATATAAAGGATATGTAATTTTGTTTTCATGTAAATAAGTCATGAATGATTACTCATATTTTTATAATTTTATGAGATATTTTATGCTAGTTGCCAAATGATGGTTCCCACATGTGTTAGGTGACTCACATGGGCTGCTAAGAGCTGATCATTGGAGTGTATATACCAATAGTACATACATCTAAAAGTTGTGTATTGTACGAGTACGAATACGGGTGCATACGAGTAGAATTGTTGATGAAACTGAACGAGGATGTAATTGTAAGCATTTTTGTTAAGTAGAAGTATTTTGATAAGTGTCTTGAAGTCTTTCAAAAGTGTATGAATACATATTAAAACACTACATGTATATACATTTTAACTGAGTCGTTAAGTCATCGTTAGTCGTTACATGTAAATGTTGTTTTGAAACCTTTAGGTTAACGATCTTGTTGAATGTTGTTAACCCATTATTTATTATAACAAATGAGATGTTAAATTGTTATATTATCACGATATTATGATATATAATATATCTTAGTATGATATATATACAGTTAAATGTCGTTACAACGATAATCGTTACATATATGTCTCGTTTCGAAATCATTAAGTTAGTAGTCTTATTTTTACATATGTATTTCATTGTTAATACACTTAATAATATATTTACTTATCATTTAACATAATTAACCAAGTGTATCAATATCTTAATATGATTCATATGTACCTAGTAAGACGTTGTTATAACGATAATCATTATATATATTGTTTTCGAGTTTCTTAAATTAATAGTCTCATTTTTATGTATATAACTCATTGTTAAAATACCTAATGAGATACATACTTATAATAAAATCATGTTAACTATATATATAACCATATATAAGTCATCGTATAGTTTTTACAAGTTTTAACGTTCGTGAATCACCGGTCAACTTGGGTGGTCAATTGTCTATATGAAACCTATTTCAATTAATCAAGTCTTAACAAGTTTGATTGCTTAACATATTGGAAACACTTAATCATGTAAATAACAATTTCATTTAATATATATATATAAACATGGAAAAGTTCGGGTCACTACACAAATATAGTCTTTGGCTTTGTTTATGGTAACAACTACATTCATTTATTCACTCTATATAAATAACCACATATCCTACAGTTTTAACACACATCTCATTTCATTTATAATCTTTCAAATATATATTCAACATCACTAGGGCACCCAGGAAACATACTAAATCAATATCCGAAGCAAACTTACAAATCTTGACTTTTCAAGCTACAGATGTGTTCCAACATATGCTCGATACACACATTTATTTGTCACCAACCGGGTCATCTTCCAACTCATAATTAGGTTTCGGTCTTGTTGTGTATGCAAATACCAATCCATACATGTCTATGTACAACCAAACGCAACAACTGTAGTTCCCGAATCCCAATTATGAAACTCTGTATATTACAAGTCTACCTGAAGACGATGATGATGAAGTGGTTGAAGAACTCAACCCGAACTAGAACCCAAACCCGAACCCGACACCCAAACCGATCTTAAAGGCAAAAAAATTAAGTGTTCTAAACTAACATGTTAGTTTGAAAGTTTATTTAGGGACGATCAGCTCCACTGTCCCCCGGGCTGAACCAAGAGCCAAAGGGGTTCGTATTCTTTGGATGCCGCTTAGCGTATGTCATTCGAGGAAGCGTGTGAGAAGATAGCTGAGTCCGCGGAAGCTGTCGCACTAGTTACGAAACAAATAATGGAAAAGCTAGCGGAGAAAAGTGAGATGCATACGATGTTTAAAGATTTAAAGCTTCTTTCAAAACCGGTATCATCCGACTTACCTCTCTATAGGGGTGTTCCTTCGGTCGGTTTGCGATTTATGTGATTTATTCGATTTTCAAGAATTTTTTGTGAGCCAATAACCGAACCAAATTTGACAAACCTAATCAATCCAACCAAATAAAAAATCAGTTTACATGGATCGGTTTGGGATAAATCAAATTAAAACTTATATAATAAAAAATGTGTGTAGTCTTTTTGTTAAATTAGTGAAGATATTGCTAGGATTGAGGTTAATTGGTAATGTTAAAGAAGATTTTGTTTTGAATGAGAAGAATATATGCAATAACATGGTACGCGATTGCAACATTTACAACATATGGATATTAATAAGTTTAATTTTATATTAATATATTCAATATTTGATAAATATACCATAAATAATAATATATTTTCGGGTTGAATTCAAATGTTTATTTGACAGACCAACTCCAAACCGAAAATCATAAATATTTTAGTGTAAAACCAAAAACCAATCCAAAACCAAATTAGCCAACTCACTTCAATCAAATCATTTTGGTTCAGTCGGTTTCGTCGGTGAAACCGTTTAATACACATCCCTACCTCCCGACGAGTACGAAATGGAGATGAGAGCTCTAGCGAGGATCAAGAAAAACTACGCGAAGCAATTTCAGGAGTCGGACGAAGACGAATTGTTCTAGTATTTAAACAATGTCGTATTTTAATTATGTAACATTTTAAATTACGTCATATTTTAAATTTATGTCGTACTTTAATCTATCCGTGTTATGTTTTAATTAAATTTTATTCAAAATAATAATGTTATTTTTATTGATGAAAGTATGTTTTTTAGTTTACATAATTATGTTATTATTTATTTTTGAAAATGTAATTAAAAAATTTAAGAATTATGAAGAATTATGTTATGGTTAATAATGATTTAATCCTGAATTCGTCCCTATGAGAAAGTGATGATAAGAGAGTTAAAAGAGAGTTAATCCTCATAAGAAGTATCTCATGGTAATGACTTTACAAGAATTAAAAAGTTAATTAGATGATCATTTATTTGAAATGGTCATCAATAAGATTGAGTGTATCCATTTCGATATTAAGAATATACCTCTACACCCACTAAGATCATATACAATGGGGTCGTCC
The DNA here is from genome assembly GCF_046630445.1 of Rutidosis leptorrhynchoides. NCBI lineage: Eukaryota > Viridiplantae > Streptophyta > Magnoliopsida > Asterales > Asteraceae > Rutidosis > Rutidosis leptorrhynchoides. The sequence goes on along the minus strand of NC_092337.1, from coordinate 372,262,327 downwards.
TTGGGGTTCGGGCGTCAGACATCGATTGGCACTAGAAAATATCTTTTTTTTTTTTAAATATTGAATGATTTCAGTTTAATTTTTTAATGGAATGGATGTATTGATGTAATCAGACATTTCGTTTTATATCACATTTAATCCACCATCTGAAATCTTTATCCTTCACGGACATTGACATCACAACAATGTCCTTCAAGTCTGCCATTCCAAGTGTAACTGATCTTCCATCAACACAATCTTCACAGATTTATCCCTCAAAGTTAGATTCATCTTCTTACCATCCTCATATTCATTTTAAGTTTTTCAATTGGACAACCGTACTTCTCCGTAATTAATACGGCAATGATTTTATAGTTTGAAAATTTTGGGTTTAATCAGAGCGTGAAAAACGGACAATGAAATCATAAATGAAAATAAACTAATATAAAGTCCATGTTCTGTTTAATAAATTGGATGATATTCTTAATGGACCATAATATTGTGAACCACATTTGTCATACAATTTGGGCCATAATATTGTGAAGCCACCTGACTGTGGTGAGCCACTTGACAATGATCCAATCCAATATTGAATGATAGCTCGATTAATAAATTGGATCTAAATAAAGTAGATAAATTCAAATCTTCAATCGACACGGGTTCTGTGCAACGATCTAGGTCATATTATTCCATTAAAAATCAACAAAGACAAAGTTCATCGATGGATATACCTCATACCTGGGGTGAAATTCGCAAATGGAGGACTTCATCACGTATTATAAAAGCACAAAGAGACATCACGAAGCCACCTTGAGTGATCACAAATTATCTAAATCTAGGCGCCTTGATTTTAGTGATGCAGGTATAGGTAACCTTTCGGATGCTAGTATTAATCTCTGTGATTAATTATGCAAAAATTCTAGGTTTCGAAGATGAGCAGGACATATAATATTGCCTTCAATCGTGCGTGATTAAACGCTTCAATTATAATGAGGATTTTATCTGTTAACATTCGACGTTTCAACAGTGATGGAAAAGAAGCATGCTTTAAACGTTTGGTAGCAAACTCTAATCCAGTGGTTGCGGTTGTTTAGGAAACTAAATGTTGGTACTATTTTTCGTCTAGCGGCTAAAAGGTACCAGTATAGATACTAGAACTGCTTATCGTGGAGAATTATTGCCGACTAATGTTTGCCCTCGGGAAGGAATCCCTGCAGACCCGGAACAAGGATGAGATATCCGTGGGGTGGCCTTATTAGTCTTATTGGACCACACTGAGAGTTGATCCGTTTAGCATTCTGTTGCTAAACGGTTAAAGTTCTAGAGTGAGAAAGTATTGTGTGAGAGAGAAAGTGTACTCTTTGACAAGTGACTGAACTTCGAAATGTGGTGACCCAGGGGGTCTATTTATAGGCGTAGAATGTCCGAAATTCTCGGGAACACGTGTCAGATACTGATTAAGTCGGTTCCTAATATTTCGCACAACAGAATTAATCAGCTATTGACACGTGTATCCCGAGAATTTCGGACATTCTACGCCTATAAATAGACCCCCTGGGTCACCACATTTCACAGCTGAACTTCAGTCAGAGAGAAGTACACTTTCTTTCTAACACAGTTCTTTTTCACTCTAAAACATTAACCGCTTAACAGCAGAACGCTATACGGATCAATTACAGATTGATCCACAGTTTGATTGAGGCAACCCCACGGATCTCTCATTCGTGTTCTGGGTCTGCAGGGATATTTCTTGAGGGCAAACATCAATCAACATTCAATCACTCTACGCTAGGCGGATAGTGTTCTGTACTGGTACCTTACACCCACTATACGGAAAATCGTACCAACACTACTGTTGATGGTAATAATGATGATGATGACGATGATGATGATGATGATGACGATAATGTGTTTGAGAGAACCTCATTTTCCACACCCGTTTTCTCAAAGGTTTCAGGCACAACCCAATCTTCTTCCTCTTCTCTTCCTCCGCCTTCTGTGCCTCTGGCCGGATTGAGAACATTTCTTGAAGATCCCATCAACAAATCTGACAGCTTTGTTGATTTTATAAAGGTAAATCCCTTGTTTGAAAATTTAATTTATTAATGTTACTTGATTGCTAATTATACTTATGTTTGTAAATTATATGCTTCTTGTGCAGACAAACGCTATTGCTGATCTTTCTTCCTTACTCTCCTGCATGACACTGAAACAGAGCTGCGAATCCACTGCTACTTCCCTTTTGCTGCACACTTAACATGTGCTTCACAACCTCAAGTTGCAAGAAGCTCAAGAAGCTCAAGAAGCTGTTGTTGCCAACGCTGCACGGAATGCAGTGAAATTGAAAAAGCTAGAGGTGAAAGTGCAGGATGTGCATAAGAAACGGACAACCGCTGTTGATCTTGCACAAAAGAAAGGGGGATGCGTTAAAGACGGTGGAGGGTACTTGTGTGGAGTTGAGGTCTGAAAAGGGGGATTTGTTAAAGGAGATTGAAGAGCTGAAGAAGGTTGTGGAGGAAAAAATTCGTGCAGCTGAAGAGAATGCTATTGCTGCTGCTGCTGCTCAAAAAGATTTGATAGAGTTGAAAACTGGTATTCCTACCCTTGTGCAGAGGGTATTGGATTCGAACACTGTTGGTCAAGCTTTCCATCACTACCTTGGGGCGACAGTGGCAAAAGATGTGTCTGAAGTGGTGGAGAAAGTGATGAACGTCATTCCCAACAAACCTGATCCTCTGCCTATTGAAATTTCAAAATTTATGAAGCCCGATGCTACAACAAAATATGAAGCTGCAAGGGACGTTATGCCTGGCTTGAAAATTGATGCTTTAGAAGAAATATGCAATAGGAATGGGGTATCCGTGAAGGAAATACTGGACGTGCCAGTATAACTTGAAACAATTTGAAACAATTCTGTAATAATTACTTTAACATTGTTTGTTGTTTGGTAATATATATGTTAATCGTAGCTACTTACGATGCCATGCTATGTTATGATTTGACATTATGTTTATATTATGCTAACTTTGCAGCGAAACACATTTGCCTTATCTGTTTGTCACATGACGGATGTGTTAAAATGTTATCCGTCTTCCGTTAAATATTTTTCGTGATGTAAAATTTTGCTATCTTTTTTTAAGTCAAAATTTTGAAATAAATGATTAATTTGCCAACACTGTATACTCGTGGTTTTAAAGATGTGAATGAGTAAAAAAATAATTATTTTGCACAATATACTGTTACATTAATTAATCCTTCATGTTAAAAAATTTGTTCAGTAATCCGCAGTGCGTTTTACGTGTAACGTTTTGCGCTTAGGCGTTGTGCGGCTTTTGTAAAATAAACTTGTATGTTGATATTTAAACAAAGTTTTTCTGTTATTCGTAAGAACGGATTTATGCATTTGAGATAAACCATTGTATATGTCATGACATTTAAGAGATGTTGAATTTTTTCCTCGGTGTTTTCTAGTGAAGTCAATGCTTACACTAGCCGATCCCTTATGTCTGGAGTGTTGACACAAAATTTTCTACCATTGGGAGCATAAAAATGTTTTACCTTTTGTGGGTACGATTATGAATGCACTGTTCTACATTCGTAACGAGTAGCGCTTTGCGTAAGCAAAAACATAAAATTTTCTTTGATATTAATATGTTGCACGTACAAAGATTTGTGTAAGATTTTCGTATGGATAGGGTAATCAAGTCTATCCAGAAAACTACAAAAATTTGCATTGTGCTTATTGTAATGATAAAAAGAAACATGCTCAACTAATGTGTTGCACTTCATGTGTGTACATTTTACCTTCCGTGCAGCGTTCTCCATTGTGTCATTAATGCTCCATCATCTTGGATACTTTAAATTACCCATTCACTTCATTTCTATTAAACAATTGTCTTGAAATTCCACCTATGACCGTATCCCTTTCTGCTTCATAAACAACTGATCGTTCCCTTGCTGGTTCCACATACTCTAAATGCACCGCTGCTATGCCATTAGGGGTATGGAAACGCAATTCTGCATGTGGTATTAAAGAGATAGCACCAAATTGATGTAGAGTCCGTCTTCCAAACAAATCATTGAACCTTGACTTGCCGTTCAGCACCGTGAAATCTACAATGTCAGTGCGGACTAATGGGAATGTTCCCAACATGACATCCAACTTGATTTTTCCAACTGCCCTTACTGATGCTTCTGTGATGCCAGCAATTTTTAGATCCGTGTTTCGTAGTCTGTCCTTAACGCTGAATGGAAAACCTCTAAAACAGTCCAAGTACAAGAGACCTGCTTCACTACCAGTGTCTGTGTAGATCTTGGATATAAACTTGTTTGCTATTATCGCAGAAACTACAACAGGGTCCTCCGACAGTCGCTAGTTTGGAATTGTGTGGAAAATGATAGTAGCATACATCCATAATTCCGTATTGCGCTCTCTACTCACCTCATGCTCTTCTCCTTCAATCTAGATGACTTTTATGTGCCGATTAGGAGTTGGATCCCTTTCATCCTTACGTTCCTCTCTTTGATTCCAATCTCTCCGTCCACCATGTCTCAACTAGGGGTGTGCATGGTCCGGGTGGGACCGAAAAAAATTGAGGACCGAGGAGGAACCGAACCGAAACCGAAATAACCGAGAATATTTTGTCCGATCCTTGGTCCATATATCTTGATTATTTCGGGTTTTGGTCCGGTCCGGGCTAAACCCGAAAAGACCATTGGTCTGGATCGAACTGAGAAAACATATATCTTTGTGGCCCACATATATTACATACTGATGATATATCCTTGTTACTAATATACATATTTATTATGACAATGATCTTATAGATATTAAGTTACATATATACTAAAATACAATACATGATAACTATGTAAACAATATCTAAATAATAATAGGTATTTTAGTTATCGTAATATAACTTGGAGCCAAAGAAAATAATGGATTAAAATTCGTATATGATAAACTCTATAAGGTTGTTTCTATGTATATACATATATATAAATATACACTATCATAGTTCGTATGGTAAACGATAGGCTGTGAATTATATACCCAAATGTTAAGTTTTTGTTCTTATCGATCATCATCCTCGCTTTAGTACTTTTATAATTTGGTATTATTTGAAGTTTCGTTTAGTACTTTGATTTTGAATTTGGATTGGTTTATTTATATGATTAAGTTTTTTCATTTGTGCATGACATATATTGATAATTATATGAAGTGCGTTATAAATAATGGAATGAAATAATATATATCACATTTTTTCAAAAGTATATATATGGGTTGGGTTTTTACCCGAACCGATTAGACCGCAGTTAGAACCATACCGAACCGAACCGTATATTAATGGTCCGGTCCTCGGTTCCTATATTCATAAAAATTGGGTTTCGGTCCGGTCTGGTCCGGTCCGGGTATTGTCTGGTCTGGTTCGGGTATGGACCATGCACAACCCTAGTTTCAACTTTTCCTACCAAGCAAAACGTTTATTTGGGTCATTCCTCATGTACAGCTTCCCAGGTAGTAAATGGTTTAATTCACCAGCCTTGATCTTAGCAATGATCTCTATCATTAAATATTTGCAGTTGTCTGTATCATGCCCATATGCTTTGTAAAAATCACACCATCTGTCACGCTTTGGGCCTTCTCTCTCCTCCATAGGCGCTGGAGGATTGAAAGTTTCTTTGATGGGTTCAGTGAACAAGATCTCTTTTGGTGTCTTTGTTAAAGCCATGATTAGTGGATGCCTTTTTAATGATATGCGATTGTGATAGTTATCGTTCGGGTGATTACTGCCCCTCCAACCATGCTATTGCCTTTTATAACCATTATCGTACCCACGCTTAGATCTGTCCAGGTACCGTCCTCCGTTTTGCTTCCTATAATTTCTTTCGACTTGCTGATGTCCTATTTCGCCAGCTCTCAAATGTTTTTGTGCTACTACTAACGCTTGATGCAAAGTTTTTGGAACATCATACTGTAAATCATGAACTAAGCTTGAAAATCGACGTTGGTCAAGACTAAAAATGAAACCAAATACAAGTTGAGACTCTGGTATATCAGGTATTTTCTGACACCCAACAGTATAAAGCTTTATAAAATTGCTTAAATACTCATTCTGATGCATAGTGATTTCATGTGCGTCCAAGTGTACAATGTGCAACTCTTCAAACTTTAGTACTGCATAACAAACTTAGCCTTCAAGTCCAGAAAACTGGTAATGCTCCTAGGAGGAAGGCTGGAAAACCACTCTCTTGCCATCTTCTGCAATACCATTATAAACATATGACATGCAACCTCATCCTCCCAGTGTTGCAGCCTCATAACCCCTTCAAGCATAATAAGGAAATCCTCTAGATCAGTCATTCCATCATAAACACCTATAGACGGTATTCCTAGGTTTTTTGGTAGTGGATAATCTACAATTCGAGTGATGAAACACTGAGTTGATTCTGCCATTGCTGGGGCTTAATAGCTTCATCTCTAGTGATTAGTGCAAACAAGTTATCCACAGTCGTTGCACGGATGGCGGGCTGCGCTAACTTCTGTTTGTATTTTAACGGTGCCGTCTTTATCAAGATCCCATCTAATAATTTTCCTGCCATTTCCTCAGACATAAATGCTTGTTCTTTTTCGTCTTTATATTCCTACTCGTTCTTTAGAAAACCTTCACCGTTATGCTCATGCTCAGAATCATCTACCAAAGTATTCAATTATTTGAATAGTTTGAACAATTGTTGCTTGGAAATTGCCTTCCCTTTACTTGTATACTTGGTGTTCACATCAGATGTTCTTTTAAATTAAATGTTGTGCATTCCTCGTCATGCTTGCCACATTCGCCCTTTGGATTTATCCAACATTGTTTTCTTCAAACGTGATGATGTTTCATTCACATGCTCTTCTGATGCATCAACATTCACATGTTCTTCTTCTTCAATTGAAACCTCCTCCAAAGTTAGTTGAGTAGCTGGTATGTTGTCGACGAGGTTTTCAATAATTGGATCAAGTGGTGCTCGTGTTGAAGTCATGTCAGTTGCTTTTGCGTTCTTGGTGTTCTTGTTGTTCTTAGAAATGAATGGCGCCATATGTTGGTACTATTTTCCATCTAGCGGCTAAAGGTGACTAGTGCAGATACTAGAACTACTTAGCATGGAGAATTATTGCTGACTAACATTTACCCTCGGGAAGGAGTCCCTGCATACCTGGAACACGGATGAGATATGTGTGGGGTGACCTTATTAGTCTTATTGGACCACACTAAGAGTTGGTCCGTTTAGCGTTCTGTTGCTAAGCGGTTAAAGTTCTAGAGTGAGAAAGTACTGTGTGAGAGAGAAAGTGTACTATCTGAAAAGTGACTGAACTCAAAAATGTAGTGACCCAGGGGGTCTATTTATAGGCATAGAATGTCTGAAATTCTCGGGAACACGTGTCAGATGCTGATTAATTTGATTATACGCGATATCTGGAACCGCCTTTGGCGTGGGCTGAGTGGCTGCGTGCCGCTCACACGCCTATTCAAGGGCTTAAGCATAGAAGCTGCCTATAGGGCTTACGCATGACGTTGGGCGTTCTAATTAGGCGTTGGACGAATATTAATAAAAACTACCACAATTGCTATCTTTTATGCTTTTCGACCCATTCTTTTGTATAAAAATGATGGTTTTGTGCGTGTATCTCCTAGGATACACCATTACTAAATGTAGAAAAATAAGAGACTCTTGGGTTGAATGTCTTTGGGGTTCACAGAATTTTGTTTATGCTGTTAAATGCTGGTAGGTCTAGAGGGTTCCTAACAATTTGGGATTTCAATGTTTTTACTGTAATTCAAGTCGTTAAAGGTGAGTTTTTTTATTGCAATCAAAGGTAAATTGTTAGGTTTTGATACGAAAATTGTGATTGTGAATGTGTGTGGTCCACATGAGGATAAAAAAAGCGAAGGTTCTGGGATAAACTTAATGATCTCATGAAATTTAACGATGTGGCATGAGTTTTTTGCGGTGACTTTGATGAAGTTAGGAGGTCCGTTCGGAAGCAATCTCTTTATCCGTCGAAGAGAGAGGGAAGACTTTCTCTACTTCTTAGAGTGTGTCACTCTGGGTGGAGAAATGACTTTTCTTTATTCAAAGATAGGGGAAGGATTGTCTACATCTCACCTCTCCCATACACCACGCATGTGGTATTGAGTTTTGTTGTTGTTGTTGTTGTTGTTGTTGTTGTTGTTGTTGTTGTTGTTGTTGTTGTTGTTGTTGTTATTGTTGTTTGATGAAGTTAGGAGTATGGGCGAACGACAAAACACCAACTTCAATGCTAGAAGAGCCTCACTATTTAACAATTTTATCGATTATAATCGAAGTTCCACTACTTGGAAAAATGTTCACAAGAATTAGCGATTATGGAATTCAGTTTAGTAAGCTAGACTCTTTTCTTGTATCGGACAATTTTGGTCAGTTGTGGGATGACCTGTCCATTATTACTCTAGACAGAAGATTATCTGACCACTAACCTCTACTTTTTAAGAATGGGCGTGATGAGTTCGGACCAAAACCAATAAGAATTTTTGACTCGTAGTGTAACGACCCGACAAAATCGTCATTGACGGCGCCGTTAACTTAGGTCCCGTTGCGTGGTCATAGTCCCTAAATGAGACGCGTTTGACCAAAATTTTGTCTCATTCATTTGAAACGTGTATGACTTGCAAAGTTTAGTTTACCAAACGGTTCAACAACAAGTTTAAGTTTACAAAAGTTATAAAGTATAAATGAAATAACTTGCGACATAATATAAGTTGAAAATCACAGTTGCTATAAATAGCGTAAGTATATATGCTTTAAGTTTGAATCCAAAAGTGCTATCGCTAGCGTATGCATGTATGCTTGACTCCAAGTGTGATGACCCGTCCTAATCCATCCGGACGAAGTCCATATCGATTATAAATGATTCACAACAGTTGATTACATCGCGAGGTACTTGACCTCTATATGATACATTTTACAAACATTGCATTCATTTTGAAAAGACAATCTTTCATTACATCTAAAGTTGACAGACATACATACCCTTTCATAATATATCCTATAATTGACTTTATAAAGATCTTGATAAACTCAACGACTCGAATGCAACGTCTTTTGAAATATGTCATGAATGACTCCAAGTAATATCTTTAAAATGATCAAATGCACAGCGGAAGATTTCTTTCGTACCTGAGAATAAACATGCTTTCAAGTGTCAACCAAAAGGTTGGTGAGTTCATTAGTTTAGCATAAATAATCATTTCATAATTTTAATAGACCACAAGATTTCATATTTCCATTTCTCATAAACATACGTCCCATGCATAGAGACAAAAGTATCATTCATATGGATTGAACACCTGGTAACCGACATTCACAATATGCATATAAGAATATCCCCATCATTCCGGGATCCTCCTTCGGACATGATATACATTTCGAGGTACTAAAGCATCCGGTACTTTGGATGGGGCTTGTTGGGCCCGATAGATCTATCTTTAGAGTTCGCGTCAATTAGGGTTTCTGTTCCCTAATTCTTAGATTACCAGACTATAAAGGGGCATATTCAGTTTCGATCATTCAACCATATAATGTAGTTTCGATTACTTGTGTCTATTTCGTAAAACATTTATAAAAGCGCATGCATTCTCAGTCCCAAAAATATATATTGCAAAAGCATTTAAAAAGGGAGTAATGAAAACTCACCGTAATGTATTTTGTAGTAAAAATACATACAACGACATTGAACAACTAAACAATGCAAGGTTGGCCTCGGATTTCACGAACCTATATTATTTGTATATTCATTAATACATATAATCGAAATCGAATAAATATATAGTATTATTATTAATGATGTAATTTATATATTTAGTAAATTATAAGTTTCATTATTTATATACTTTCATTATATATATATATATATATATATATATATATATATATATATATATATATATATATATATATATATAATTGTTAATAGTTAAGTTAAATATATTTTTAGTATAGGGGTTGCTTGTTTGTAATTAATAATTATGATAGTACTAATATTAGTAATAATATTGATACTCTATAATAATGATAAAAGTGATAATAATAATAATAATAATGTTTATAATAATATTAATAACGATAATAATACTAGATTGTATTAAAATAACTATGGTGATTATAATAATCCTTTTAAAACATACTTCAGTTAAGATTTTAATAATTGTCATAATAATATTTATATCCAAAATTTTATATTTTTAATCTTAACAATATTATAAAACCTGTATATTCATAGTTATAATAATCATAACTTTCGTGTTTAATCTATCAACTAATGACTTATAGTTTCTTTTAATATTATTTTGTATTCATAGTCATAATCTACATGTATTCATATAATTATAATCTCTCAACCAATTTTTATCATAATACCTTTTATTAATAATTAACCTGTTTAGTATTCTTGAAATCTTAATAATATTACTAGTAAAAATAACACAATTAGTAATATTATAAATAATAATATTAGTTATGATATACTAAATGATGATACTAATATAGTTAATAATAATAACTAACTTAATAATAATAAAGATATAGCATGTATTAATGTTTATAATAATAATAATAACTTACTTATTCATAATAACTATAATTAATAATACTAATAAAATAATAATTATGATACTTGTAATAACCCTAAATAATTATTAATAACAATAATAACAATAATAATAATAATAATAATAATAATAATAATAATAATAATAATAATAATAATAATAATAATAATAGTAACAAATAAGAAACTACCTCAAAAAAATTCCAGAGAAATAGTTTCCCACGCCTGGGTTTGAACCCCCGACCACTTGTTACCCCGACACACCGCTAAACCATCCAGCTGCTACTAATTTTCTGTTTTATAATGCAACCTTATTTATTTAAACCGTAATTATTTTCTCCCCTTATTCTTCTTCTTCCTAATAATCGAATCAGACCCACTTCAGTTTTCAAATCCACGATTTACAATCTTAATCTAGTACTTTCAAATCAAAGATAATCAACTGATATCGGTCTTTAACCAATTGAAAATGAAAGAAAAATCATAACCGAAAGACCTCTGCAGTTCGAAAACAAGAAAAAAAAATATATAAACTTAATTCTTTCTTTTGAAATTAAAGGCGTTTTAGATACAACTCATAACATGAAAAAGATCCTAAATTGTTCATACAAACTTTCTGGATCGTCAATTTAGTTTGAAACATCAAAACATTTACGAATTTCACTATGAACACAATATTTGACTTTTTTGAAAAATTACTTTGACTCCAAAATTGGATCTTGATACAAAGAGTTGAGAATTGAAACTTTGCAGAAAGTTTCAGTGAAAGATTTATAACAACTTTGCATTTAAAGTTTTTGAAATAGGATTCGCATTTGAAGTTTTGACATTATACACCAAGAACAGGGTACGGTTCCTGTTTTCTCAAGCATTTTTGTTTGTATTTCGATTTTTCAGATACAATTGAGTTGGGTTGTGAGTGTTGAATGATTTTCCTCAAAACACAGATAAGTTCGTTTGATTTGTAGTGGATAGTGGTTATCAACAATCTCAATCAGAGTAAAAGAAAAAAATAAAATAAAATAAAAATTGATAAAGACATTCAACGGATTTTGATTGTATATGTAATTGGATTCGGTTTTTCAGAGACAGAAACAAAAAGCTGAATAGCTTTGATAGATACAGGCAACAGAATTTGAAATATAATTCGTACATAGGATATTCATAATTATTATTAATAGTTAATAATTATAATTATATTAATAAAAATATAAATACAATTACTAATAATATTATGACCAATATAATAAAAGTAATAATATTAATCAGTTATGATAAAATTTTAATGAATTTTATAATAATAATATCATTAAGGATAATTATAATAATAATAATGATTATATTATTTTTGATATTAATATTAATATTAATAATAATAATAATATAATATTTATATATCAAATTTTTATATATATTGGAACTAATAATATAGCTAACACAAATATTAATATAAATGTTAACGATAATATTATATCAACTTAAACTCATCAAACTTATATATATATACATACCTTATATAATAATATTAAGGTTACAATTATAAATTTTTTTTATATTAATAATAATATTAATGAAAGTAATGATAATTATAACAATTAAAATTTTTAAATTGTGTTTACAACAAAATTTTTGATTTAGAAATTCATACATAGATTTATATTTATACCTGTATATATATACACTATATATATACTCAATTATGTTTTTAAATGATTAGTATATACTTAATTATATATATTAAACAATTAACCTCAACGAACATCATTATATATTTAATATTTTGATATCGTTGTCAAATTAAGTTTGAATCATTTTTATACGATGTATTAAAAATAACAAGCTTTAGTTATTTAAAGCTATTTTTTATAATAACTAAATTACTTAATAGTTCATTAATATAATTAATATAATTATTTATATTTACTTTTCGGGTTACAATTAAAGGTTCGTGAATCGTCGAGGTTAGTCAAAGGGTAATTTGATATATGAAATAGTTTAAACTTTTTAAAACTTAATATTACAGACTTTGCTTATCATGTCGAAACCATATAAAGATTAAGTTTAAATTTAGTCGGAAATTCCCGGGTCATCACACCAAGCAAGTAATCAAAGTCTGCGGAAGCATGTATCGAGTAGCCAAGTATGAACCTGAGAAACATATAGAAAACTGTCAACGAAAAACGTTGGTGAAATCATAGGTGTTTGTAAACGTTATATTTTGAATCACAAGATTTTTTATAGTTGATTATCCAAATCATTTGTATTCCAAAAGTATGTTCGCGAGCACCCAATTATCAAGAGTTAACTGTTTTGTACCCTGTTATGTAGTGTTAGAACATACACTAAACCCGAAAATAAATTTCATCCGCTAACGGTAGCAAACCGTCCGAATGAGGCTCGTCAAGCCCATGTGATCACATAATATAAGTTCTCGCTTACACCCTGCAAGTGTAACTAATGATAATTGAATTGAGGCTTTTTGTTCTAACTCGCTGTGGAATGTTTGTTTTCGTACTTGTGTTCAAAGCATAAAAGTAGGTAGTATAAAACTGTATATGTTTCTCATCTCATGATTTAAAAGTATAAAAGTTGTTGAAAAATGGGACTATGATCTCACCTCGAGTGCACGAGTATAAATGTACATCACAAAGTAAACGTGTGCATGAAAGTTACTTAGCCTTGACCTAAACAAGTAAGTTATATCAATTAACCGGTTACGACACAAGGTCGGGCGAAATGTGTTCAATTAGTCTTATGGCTCGTTACGACTCGAATATATAGCATGTGAATCACGTTGTCAAGTTTCATGCAAGAATCAAGTATAAAATAAGATTAGAACAATTGCATAAGTATTTGGTTAAGTTTGACTAAAAGTCAAACTTGGTCAAAGTCAAGTCAACAGGGTCGGGTCGGGTATCCGACAATTTTCCCGTGATGAGAAATCATATATGAGCATGTTATCCAAATTTCATGTTAATCGGAGTTGCGGTTAAGCGAGAAAAGAATTTATGAAAAATAAAACAAAAAGAAAGTTTGGCCAGGGAGTGTGTGTGGCGCGCGCAGGAGTGCGCGGCGCCCATTAAGGCATGGAAACAGGTCAGATAAAATCTCAGGGGTTAAGCATTTGCACCCTCACATTTGCGCGGCGTGCATTACTACATGAAAAGTGCTGTTTGCAAAATTTTGTTAAGTCTCGAACCAAACTTCACCCATTCACAAATAACGAAACGTAAACATTCAAAACATGTATCTTATATCGTTGGAAAGGTATTTTGACAAGGAATACAACTAAATGCATATCATCAATCAAGTTAATCATTTACAACAATAAAAACCTCATCGAATGATCGTTAAAAGTTCATCATTCAAGTTTCAAGTTCGTAAAACGCATTTCATGATTCAGGAACTCAATTTACACATACAATATGTCGTTTCGTAGCTAATTACGCATACAATACAACTAAACACTTACAAATAATATTGCAAAGCATTTAATGCATCAAATGTTCGTTTTAAGATCTATCAAACCCTAACCAAGAATCACAAAATCAATAATCAAGTTAATGTAAGGTTTTCATGTCATCCAACATACCAAAACGAAGCTAATGATGCTAGCAACACCTTTTAACATATAAGGTTTAACATCTAACAACATTTAATCAACCAAAATCAAGGATTTAATAAACTCATTTCAAGTATTCATGCTAGTTACTCAAAACATCAAGAACAAGCAAACAAATCACATATTCATGTTATAAATGAGCCATAGACACTAACTAACACCATTTCAAGTCTATAAAACAAATTAGAGAAATCTAGAGTTTTTAGAAACTTTACCCCAAGTAGTGAAATTGGTTCCGAAATGTAGAGGATGAAGAGAGGATCACAAAAGTACAATTTGTTTTGATGTTTGCTTCTCGGTTTGGATTTAGATGATGAATCAAGGATTTGAAGTTTGAGAGCAAAATAATGGAAGTAAGAAAAGAGAGATGAGAGGATGGAATGAAATGAGTGCTAGTGGTGGGTTACTAGTTAACCAAATTTGCCCAAGTGGCAAGATTAGTCCCTCAAGTTTGTAGTCGGGTGCGGAAATTAACCGAACGAATTAATTTTAAATACGCGAGAATAAACAGGAGATGTCATAATCGAATAACGGAATATTAAGAACGTTAGTTAACGAAAGATACGAATTTGGATAACGAAAGATATTATTAAAAAAAAAAGACGGGCGTTAAAATGAATTAATGGAAAAATGCGGGATGTTACACGTAGCTTGAAGAAAATGGGGTGGAAAATATTATTATTGAAGCTTGGAACAAACCAGTAGTAGGCCAAGACTTGATTCCGTCTTTCGACCGAAACTAAAGATGTAAAAGAATGCCTGAATGAGTGGAGTAAAAGATCTTTTGGGAAATTTGAGGAGGAAATCAAACAGTTAGGGAATGAATGCCATCTTTGGGAATTAGAAGCCGAGAACAGAATGTTAAGGGAGAAGGAAAGACATAGGTGGTTAGACACAATAAGTAAGTGGCTGAAAAAAGATTGTATCAGACGAAATATGCTAAAACAAAAGGCTAACCAAATGGTCATTAGAGGGTGACGAGAACTCCAAATTCTTTCATTTGATATTTAAGAGAAGGAACAACAAGAACAATATATGCGGGCTTCATATTAATGGAGTTTGGCACGAGGGACCGAAAGAGATAAAAGATGAGACACATAGATGTTTCAAAGCTATTTATGAAGATCATGACTATAGAGGTTTCTGTTTTAATGGATTTCAAACGTCTAAAATCTCTCGGGAAGATGCAGATGCGCTTGAAGTCCCTTTCAAAGAGGATAAGGTTTGGGATCCCATAAAAGATTGCGGGGTTTCAAAAGTCCCTGGACCGGACACATATAATTTAAGTTTTTCAGAATGTTTGGTGGCTCATAAAGACTGAACTGATGAATGCTCTTCAATGGTTTTGGGATCGATGTGAAATTTCAGCATGGTGTAATGCATCATTCATCACTCTAATTTCAAAGAAATTTCAGCAGGGTGTAATGCATCATTCATTACTCTAGTTGTAGAGACCCGTCCTAATCCATCTGGACGAATACATTACATTTGGTTACATCGCGAGGTATTTGACCTCTATATGATACATTTTACAAACAATGCCTTCGTTTTTAAAAGACAATCTTTCTTTACATCGAAAGTTGACGGCATGCATACCACTTCATAATATATCCAACTATAAATTGACTTAATAATAATCTTGATGAACTCAACGACTTGAATGCAACGTCTTTTGAAATATGTCATGAATGACTCCAAGTAATATCTCTAAATGAGCAAATGCACAGCGGAAGGTTTCTTTCATACCTGAGAATAAACATGCTTTCAAGTGTCAACCAAAAGGTTGGTGAGTTTATTAGTTTATCATAACAATCATTTCCATTATTTTAATAGACCACAAGATTTCTACTTCCATTTCTCATAAATATAGGTCCCATATATAGAGATAAAAATCATTCATATGGATTGAACACCTGGTAATCGACCTTAACAAGATGCATATAGAATATCCCCATCATTCAGGGACAACTTCGGACATGATAAATTCGCCATCATTCTGGGACAACTTCGGACATGATAAATTCGCCATCATTTCGGGACAACTTCGGACATGATAAAAAGGGCATATTCGATTTCGATAATTCAACCATAGAATGTAGTTTCGATTACTTGTGTCTATTTCGTAAAACAGTTATAGAAGTAGCGCATGTATTCTCAGTCCCAAAAATATATATTGCAAAAGCATTTAAAAAGGGAGCAAATGAAACTCACGATACTGTATTTTGTAGTAAAAATACATATGACGAATCTAAACAATGCAGGGTTGGCCTCGGATTCACGAACCTATATCATTTGTGTATTCATTAATATATATAATCGTAATCGAATAAATATATATTTTATTATTAGTGATATAATTTTTATATTAATAACTTATATATATATTTCATTATTTAGTTAAATTTATTCATTTTGTATATAAAAATATTAATATAGTTAAGTTATGTATATTAAATATACTTTTATGTAATTACTCTTTTGTTTACAAAATACTAGTTATAATAACACTAGAATAATTATACTGATAATAATAATAATTTTCATAGTACTAATAATATTAATGATAGTATTAATAATAGTTTTTATAAAAATATAGATTTAAAGTAATGATACTTTTAGTAATAATTATATTAATTTTCAATAATAATAGTACCTGTAAATGATGTTCATGTTAACGAAAGTGCTAATATTAATAATAATACTTACGTCAATATTAATAATACTAAAATTTTTAAAATGATACTAATACTAATGTTAACGAAAATACTAATAAGTTTTATTATTTTCATAATAGTAATAATTTTAATATTCATAATTCATAATCCTAATAATAATAATAATAATAATAATAATAATAATAATAATAATAATAATAATAATAATAATAATAATAATAATAATAATAATAATAATAATAATAATAATAATATTTAAAGGGTACAGTTTATAATAATCTTAATAATACTTACAAAATACTAATGTTAATGACATTTCTAATACTTGTAAATATAAATATGATATTATTAATAATAATAATAATTATAATACTAGCAATAACAACAATCTTAATAATCATATTAATAACGATACTTTAAATGATAAAATTAATAATAATTATACAAATATAAATAATACTTATACTAAATACTAATACTAATATTAATGATAGTAATAATTATAATGCTTATAAATATGGTAATAATAATAATAATTGTAAGTATGGTACTAATAACAATAATAATCATAAAAATAACAATAATAACTTATCATAATAATAATAACATTAATAATAATCATAATAATAATTATAACAATAACAATGATCATAATAATAAAAATAATAACAACAACAACAACAATAATAATAATAATAATAATAATAATAATAATAATAATAATAATAATAATAATAATAATAATACTAATAATAATAATAGTAATAAGAAAGGAAACTACCTTTAAAGGCTAAAAAAAAAATTAATAATCTGCCCAAGCCGGGACTCGAACCCGCGACCCCTCGCTCACCCGCAACATCACTTAACCATTGAACCATTTCCATTTTCTGATATAAACCATAACTTTTTTTTAATTATCTTTATTAATTAACTGTTTTCTAACTTCTTCTGCTTCGTACTAAAAAGGATCGACATAGATCAATTCAACACAACAATAAAACATTTGGATTTTTTTTGGATTCCTAAACTAAACAGAAACGCTATGTGATTGATGGAATTAACCAGAGAAAAATAAAATAAAAATAAAACAGCAACCCGTTTTGACTTCATGAACTCATATTTTGATTTTGAAATTAAAAGCGTTTTCGATATAACTTACAACATGAAATAGTTTGTAAACGACTCCTATAAACTATATGGATTCTCAATTTAACTGGAAACAACGTACAGAAATCAAATTTCAAGATGAACCCAAATGTTGACTTTTGAAAACATAAATTTGACCTCAATATTCTTACTCGATAGATAAAATTGATACCTGATACTTCCCAGAAAGTTTAAATGAAAGCTTTCAAATAGAATTGCATTAATAGATTTTGAAATAACACTCGAATTCGAATATTTGCTGAAATGTTTAATATACAGAGCAGGCGACAGTTTTTGTTTAAATTCACATAATTAATCTACTGTAATGGTTTTAATTTATAATGGATATGAAAAAGAAAAAATTGAAGGAGGTAATCCATATCATTGAACACTTCGTTTGATTTATAGTCAAGTGTCGACAAATAAAATTTCGATCAGGATAAATAAAAAAATAAATTAGGACGTGATTGAAAACAAATTGGTACGATTTGATTATGATTTGTAACAAATTGGAGAACAAACACAAAAACTGAAATAGGATTGATAGGAATGGGCAACTAATTTTGATTCCTTCGGTTTTTATAAAAATTAATAATAATAATAATAATAATAATAATAATAATAAATAAATAAATAATAATAATAAAAATAATAATAATAATGCATTTATTAATAATAGACTTAAATAAAAATACTGATATTAATAATATTAGGAATAATAATAATACTATTAATAATTAAAATATTACTAATAAGACAATATTAGAATTAATAATGATATTAATAATAATGTCGAAATAATAACAATAATAATAAAATTAATGATAAAAGTAATAATGATAATAGTTTTAAATGGAAATGATTATTTTTTAGTAATCACAATAGTATAACAATTTAATTGTATTCCATTATATATATATATATATATATATATATATATATATATATATATATATATATATATATATATATATAATGATATTCATAATACAGGTATTATTATTAATATTTATTTTAATAATAACCATTTTAATATACTAACTATATTTTATCTTATAGTTAAATATATATTAATAATACAACTTGAAATTACATTTATTTATAATTATATCATATATTATATGAGTATATCTATTGAATATTGAATATTTATATATTTTATAAATGTTATAATATAATAATAATTATTAGAAATATTATATATATATATATATATATATATATATATATATATATATATATATATATATATATATATATATATATATATATATATAGAGTCATCATAATATCATATATCTAATATATACTATAGTAATATTAATAATACAAATAATAATACAGATATTAATATTAATATTAATACTAATAATGAGAGTAATACTAATAATGTGGATATAACAAATTATGCTTATCAAATCTCATATTTATATATTATGTATTTAAATTAATAATATTAATAATGCTGGTATCAATATTAATAATGAAAGTAATATTCATTAATATAATAATTATATTATAATTTTTAATTACATATTGTTAATTATGTAATATTCATATAATATATTCGAATGTTTAATACAATATACATAGTATATTAATTGAAAAAAGTCATATATATCTATTTACATAGATCCATTTTAACGATAGCTTAATTATTCTGCATATCACTTTATTTTTACACTTCACCTTATTAAATTGTATTATATTATTTCAAATTAATATATACACTTATATTTATATTTTTTATATTTATTTGCACACAATTGTTCGTGAATCGTCGAGCACAGTCAAAGGGTAATTGAATATATGACACAGTTCCAAACTTTTTCGAGACTCATCAGTACGGACTTTGCTTATCTTGTCAAAGTCATATAAAAATAAAGTTTAAATTTAGTCGGAAATTTCCGGGTCGTCACAGTACCTACCCGTTAAAGAAATTTCGTCCCCGAAATTTGATCGAGGTCTTCATGGATAACAATAAAAATGTTTTCATGCCGAATATGAGTTGATAAATAAAATTTTATCATCATTGAGTAATACGGATAAAACAATTCAATTAGGCGAAGAGTACGAGTGAAGTTATCACAAAAGAGTGAAATGAGTAAATAATGTTTCGTCATATCCTTTGACGTAGATATGGTTGATTTCCGGAGTTCAAGGAATTTAGAGAAAATCTTCGTAATAAGATTTGGTTCTTCGATAGTTAAGGAAATTAGGGTCATCTTTGGTTAAATGCGATAATCTATTTTGATTGTTCTGTCGGATATTTCACTATATCCACCCTCTTCATTTCCTTTATATTATGAAGTTCCATCCTTTTGTTTTCTCTTTCCGACTTTAAGTCAAGCGAATAATGGTCCAGAACTCGTAGGTATAATGTTTCGAATGAATATGACTAATGTTCTAAGCGAGAAATTGTAGTAGTACGATTTTGATTGGTTAATTTACCAGAATTGAAGTGAAAAGATAAAACTATCAAGAAAATATGTTCTTGATATGTTTAAAGATTTGGTAGAATGTAAGAGTCGTATAACATGGCACATGATGACGTTAGGATCTGTGAATCATCACGTTTCATTAGAAACTCAGCATGACTTACTGTAATATAATCACGTTGATCAAGTGTCATTATATTATATTAACTCATGCTTCAATTCCCAATACTACTTCAAAAACATTCATAATTTAAACTCGAAGGATTACAGAATATAGAAACTAACTAGTTTCCCTTATGATGTAATACAGATAATGCGAAGAGATAAATGATTTCAGATAAGAATAGTTATGAAAATATCTTCAGAAATATCGAGGATATTTATAATGAAGATACGATGATATCATAGAATTTCTAATATCGATGGATTATGATGAAGATTTGCCCGTGAAAGTGTAGAGGCACGAGTAAGGTATTTATTAATGACTTCAGCAGATACTAAATCATTTGGATTCTTTGAAGGCAGGTTTAGTCTTTGTGATTTGTCCACAGCCTCCTTCATGGTTTGCTCAATCCGTTTTCCAGTTTCAACTTTTCTGAGCTTTGCCAACATACTATTCTTTATCATCAAACTTCCGACGGTTAAGATCGTTTACGGTTGTCTACAATTTCTGCTGCTTCCTTCAGCTTTTTCAACATTTAAAGTATTGATTTGTAGACTGAGTGCTTTTCAGAATTTCAGAATGGCAGATCATAAATCTAAAAGATAAATGTTATACATATAACTGTTGATGTAGACATGCTGTGAGTTTTCAAAGAGCTAATTGTTGATTCCCGATAATTGGTATGGCAGTTCTGGTTACTAAATGCGGATGAGTATAAGATAGGGTTTTAATGAATATATATAGTGATTTATCGGAGAGATTTAAGCCAAGGAGCAACGAGGTTGCTGATATGTAAGACCCAGGATTCTGATTCTGCCCAGTAGCGCGCCGCGCGGGGTTATGGCGCGCCGCGTCATATGTCGCTGGTAGACCCCTTTGGCTATTTTAGAGTTTTTAAAAGGGCATTTTGGTCTTTTCACATTTGAGCCAGATTTGGGGACTTAACCTCATCCACCCATTTCATTTATTCATTTCTTTTTCCTTTTCTTTTCATATTTCTCTAAAGAACTCAAACACCCATTTGATTCAAAGGGATTTTTGGAAAGGAAGAAGCGGGTATTGATCTTTGGCGTAGCAGACAAGTTTGTTCTCCTCGTTCTTAGCTACACGGTGATACTAGTGGTAAGCTCTAACTCCGAATTTCGTTTTCGTGTTCATCATTCAATTTTGGGGCTTTTGATTGTATGATTCATAGATGGAACCCATTTAGTTGTTAATTGAAGATTAACACCAAGATTCGGGTTTATAAGTGTTAAAAGGTGGGTTTTGGGTTGGTTAATGATTTAACCATGTTTAAGACTTGAGAATGGTGTATAATCACTAGTATTAGTGATTATTGATGTATTGGAGACCTTTAGGGTTCTTGTGGTTGACTAATTTTGACTAGAGTCAAAATTAGGGTTTGTTGATGATTATGACCCGAATGTCGATTCGATGAGGTTTATAAACTTAAAATGGATTAAGTTGAAGTATAAAACCGAGTTAACTATGTTTTGGTGTCAAAACTTGTAATTGGTGAGATTTTGACTTTATGGGTCAAAATTAGGGTTTATGGACGATTTTGAGAACGATAAGTGTTTAACACTTGTGTTTGGGTTTAATTGGCTTATTAGGACCATTTTCACTTGTGTTAGTGAATGTTGGTTAGTTTGGGCACAGTTTGTGCTTGAAAGTGCATTTGGGTCGAAATTGCACTAAGTGTTGTTTTGGGTTGGTTTGTAAATCCACTCTAAGTGTGTTGTTATATTTGTGATAATGGAATAGGTACTTTCCATTGACGGGTTGCGGATTATTCGGTAGCATTCATCAAGGCAACAAGGTGAGTGTTAATATCCTATATGCATATGTATGTGTAGGATGGGTGCGGGTCAGGTGAAGTGGTTCTCGGTTATAGAACTCACTTCACATATAGGTGGATTTGATGGACTTGTGTATAGGCCCAATTAGCATGGATGTGCATTTTGGTTGACCACCTTTGGCGAGGTACACGTTTTGTGTGTATATTATCACACGTGGTTGTGAATTGGATAACCCCAATGGCAAAGGGTTGATATTGAATTGTGATGTATTTATTTTATGAATGGATATGTGTCGTCCAAGTTAGTGATGTATGTGTTGTACGCTAACGGTTTTATGAATGGATATGTGTTGTCCAAGTTAGTGATATATGTGTTGTACGCTAACGGCTTTATGAATGGATATGTGTTGTCCAAGTTAGTGATATTGATAGTTAAAGCTAAGGGGTATAAAATACTATTAAATTTTACAAGAAAATACTATTGAATACGATACAATTTTACACAAGATATTTATTTATTTAGAGAATGGATATACTTAAACCTTGCTACAACACTTATAGGCAGTGTACCTAATCGTACAGTAGTGTAGTTTTTAGTAAGTCCGGTTCGTTCCACAGGGAATCTTTTAATCAAAGCTTAACGCTATATTAGTTTTATTTTATAAAAATACAAATATATATATAAGTAATATTATTATTCTAAAGAGGGGTTTTTACCGTTTAATGACCGGTTTGTCGATTTTAAAACTTTAGTTGCAGTTAAAACAAAATGTAAAAATATTAAATAAATAAAAGACTTAATTTAAAGCGTAAAGTAAATAACGATAATGAAATTGCGATAAATAAAAGTGCGATAAAATAAACTTGCGATAATTAAAAAGTATGATAATTAAAAGTGCAATTAAATACAATAACAAAAGTTAAAAGTGCGATAATTAGAAGTGCAATTAAATATAAAATAAAGGAAATTAAATATGAAATAAAAGAATTATGCTTATTTAAACTTCCGTAATCATGATGTTTGACGTGTTGATTTTAGTTTTATGCCCATGGGTTAATTGTCCTTTGTCCTGGATTATTTAATATGTCCGTCTGGTTTTTGTCCATAACAGTCCATCAGTCATAAATATAAAGTGCGAGTGTCTTCGTCAAATTATCCTTATACCCGAAGTTAAATATTCCAACTAATTGGGGACTTAAACTGTAACAAGATTTTAATACTTTGTTTAATAATTACACTAGGATGTCGACTGAGTGTAACCCAAGGTTTTAATACTTTGTTATCAATTATGCCAAGTGTCCTTGTACATAATTTCACCCCTGTTTTAATAATTCTAGTGGCTATTAATCCATTCCCGTGTCCGGTTAAATGAACGATTATTCGTACATATAAATATCCCGCCCGTCGTGTCCGATCGAGTGTATATGGTTATTTATAGGGAAGTTCAATTGTAAATCTTTATATTAAAATTAACAAACTATCATTTAGGTAAACAAATATAAAGCCCATTAATAGCCCATAGTCTAATTTCCACAAGTGTCGTTCTTTTGTCCAAACCCCAATTATGGTACAAAGCCCAATTACCCAATTTTAATATTTTTAGCCCAACATCATGATTACTTCGGATTAGATAAGCATAATAATAACTTAGATACGAGACATTAAATTAAAAAGGTTGAACATAACTTACAATGATTAAAAATAGCGTAGCGTTACACGGACAGAATTTCGACTTACACCCTTACAACATTCGCTAACACACCCTTATTATTATAAATTAAAATTAAAATTTTAATATAAATATAAATATTATACGTTGAATGAGGAGAAGAAAAAGATGTGTTTTTGTGGTGCACCAAAGCTATATTTTTATAGGCATGTGGGCTGGAACTGTGCACCATGCGATCGCATGGATTTATGCCTTCCAGGCCATGCGATCGCATGGCCAGCTGGGGAGACTCAAAAGTCTTTGTTTTTTTATGCCGACGGTTTTTAAATATAATATAATATATATATTAATTTTAAGAATTAATTATATATTATATTATATTCATGTGCATAGTTGACTTGAAATTTTTAGTCCGTTGCGTCGAGCGTTGAGAGTTGACTCTGGTCCCGGTTCCGGATTTTCGAACGTCCTTGCGAATAATTTAATATCTTGTACTTTGCGTTTTGAATCTTGTACTCTTGTAATTTTGAGACGTTTCTTATCAATAATTGGAACCTTATTGATTGTATTTTGTACTTTTGAGCTTTTTGGTCGTTTGCGTCTTTAATTCGTCGAATCTGTCTTTTGTCTTCACCTTTTATTATTTAAACGAATATCACTTGTAAATAGAACAATTGCAACTAAAAGCTTGTCTTTCTTGAGGAATAATGCTATGAAATATATGTTCGTTTTTAGCATTATCAAATATTCCCATACTTGAGCGTTGCTTGTCCTCAAGCAATATCGTCTTGAAATAATAGAATCACTTCTTTATTCTTCACACTTTGTACATCAGTGATTTCAATACGGTGGTATAAACAATGGTAGTAACGATGTGGTTTACAGTCTCACATGACTTATGAAAATTTAGATCCTTTAGGAAATTGGATCTTTATGAAAACATTTGATTTTTTTAAAAATTAAATCTAGCTTTTACCCTAGATAAGTTTTCCGGAATAACCCTTCACCGGTATTTACAAAATATTTTTGTGGGTTTGGTGGGTTTCAGATTTGAAAATTTTAGCTCAAAACTTGCGGTTTTGTGTCACCCACTTGCTAACCTTGTATTGGGAAAGCAACACGTCCAGTTTACTTGCTCTGTATATTACCTTTTGATAAACTACCATCCGGTTGTAAAGGAAAGCGTTGAACAAGCAACTGTTAAGGCAATGTCCCCTGACATGCTTTTAATTATGGTCTATAAAGTGTCGGACGCAATTACTATCCTTGGTAGGAGCAATAGTAAAGCTCACCCTTATGATTTTTCGGTCTGGCACAAGGTCCTGTCTTTGACCATGCTATGCAACCACCGTTCTTACGGTTGACACCCGATTTGGTTCAGATGACCTAATGAATTCCAGATGAATTCCTAGGATTTTACGTTCAATGGTAATGAACGCATTGAAAATGGGTTTTCAGAAAACAAATCGGTTTGTAATTTTATCAAAATATTTTCTCGTTCAAGCTCGAGTTTAGATATCATTGAATTCCATGAGTTTGTAATTCTCAATCTTTAAGGTCAATCTCTAGGATTGAGTAATATCAGTCTTAAAAGCTGATTTTTGATCTTTAAAGGAGATTATCCTTTCTGGGGATCTGATTTATTAGTCTTATCAAGCTAATTTGCACGACCCTATTTTTGTGCTGAGGTCCGTGGATTTCCTGCTGATTTTAGAGATGACTTTTCTAGATTTTTCATCAACCTACAGCTGGTCTGGACGACAACTTCATGACCTAAATCAAGAAGCGCGTTTCTTTTTCGAAAGACTTTACTTCCTTTTAACGATGGAATTGATTCATCGTGTAGATCCATCTCTTCTTTTCTTTCATCAGGTAAAACAGTTTAGTTTAGTCCAAAGCAAAAGTATCTTCAATTATTTGTTACAGAAATATGTGACATATGTTTAAGATAACTTGGTAATTTTTCCCACACTTGGCTTTTATTTTCCTTTTTATTATCCTCTATTCCATTTTAAATGAATTTTAACATTTTTGGTATGTTTCTCAATTTATGTCCTTTCCGAGGTAACAATAATTTCGGTGTTAACACCTAGTTTTATCGTTCATAAATATGTATAAACATGATTTTGAGTTCATTTAATTGAAAATTTTGAAATTTTTTACTAGAATTGGGTAGTCAGTATATAAGACTAGGGCTGTTCTTTATTATCAGAGAGCACTAGATTCTAATACAACTACTACTTTACTAGTATTTCTAATGGTAACCAAGTGTTTAAAGTAAAAAAATTTAAAAATCCGAAAGAATTTAACCCCTTCCCACACTTAAGATCTTGCAATGCCCTCATTTGCAAGAAATCAGTAACAATTTAAATTATTGGGGGTGATTAGCGTAGAAAAATGATTAAATTTTACGAAAGTTTCCAAACGTATTGGCGTTTGTTTGCTGAATGATAAATGGTGCATATCATTTGTTCATTCCATCTGTTGTTACATCACATTTATTTGTCATCTTGTCGTCAAAATTAGTAGCTTTTGCTAAACTTAATGCCAGTCTTTGAAAATGCGTTGTTTTACCCTGTTTTGTACAATTTACAATATACATACATACAAATATAAACATGCATGGCAATTTGAAATGGGACTTAATATCCCACTTTCAAATCCTAAATGTGAAATATTAGTACACAATAATAATAAAAATAATAAAGATTACATAAGTATATTCAATAACATAAGTTTAAACATGAATAAGTAAAAAGATAAAAACATAAAAATCATATAAATAACCAAATGGAACCAAATCAGTCTGGATAGGGGTTCCAGTTCATCTCATCAGGTGGGTTCCATTGTTGGTTATAGGTGTTCTGATAGGCTTGGTTATAGTCATACCGGTTAAAGGGTGGTCGGATATCGGGGCTGTGTGGCGGAAAATGAGCAGGTCGAGTAGGTACATAGTTATTTGGTACCTGATATGATAGCTGGCTCATGATTTGGTGCTGATGAACTACCCAGCTATCGTGTTGGCGTCGCCTATAATCCTCGTATACTCGCTCGGAGTTCCACTGCTCATACATACTATGTCTGGCCGCGTTCGTCATTGCTTCCTCATCTATACGAACGTTGACGTCAAGAATAGCATCTCGAAAGACATCCCTAATGTCTTCCGCCTCCTCCATTTCCTCGTCTGAGCCTCTCTCTACCTGAGAATGAGATCCCTCATAGGGTACTGCCTGGTTACGTCTACTTTTCAATACCTTAGCACCCACATAAACTTTCAATCCTAAGGGCTCAACCTGTTCTCTACAAAGCTGTAATGGACCCCCTTGGTTCCTATCAACACCTAAATACTCTCCAATGAGAGTAACAAAAATACTTCCTCCTATTATACTCCCGTCCTGCATTCCCTCTACCATTTTAGATAAATAAAAAGCAACACAGTAAGGGATATTGACAAAGCTTCTAGGATCCCGAATACACTTTAGGTAGAATAAATCATGTAAGGTAATTTTTTGTTTATTGTGACCTCTCTGTGTAATCGAGTTAGCTAAAAATCTATGAATAATACGAAGCTCGGCTCTGTCAATATGTGTATAGGAGTGTCCTCCTGCTCGTGTAAAAACATCAAAATGTGACATACGCCTCCAAATGGCGTCAGCGTCAAAGTTACTATCTACCCTTTCACCATAATGAATCAAATTTGTACAATCGGGTAATAGCAACTCACCAGGAGTATATATCTGTAAGGCCCTGGCCATGTCCAGCATGGACATTCTGTACATCCTACCGCCAAGGATAAACCTAAGAAATCTTCTATCATCTATTCTAACTATATTTGTATCAAGTGATACAGTACTCATCAACTGAACACACCATTCCTTATATACAGGTCTACAAATGGTGAAAAGACGTTCCCAATCTGCAAAGAAGAACTGCCATACCTTTGTACCAAAGGCTGTCTAACACGGTCAGCTAGATGGACCGTTTCCAAAGGGGCCCAATCGATTACCCTTGGCACCTCTACATTTTTTGTTACCAATTTGAATTTTTTCCTTTGATATGTCTCGTAATCTCTCCATCTCCTATCAAATCTCAGATTAGGATGCAGAGTGTGCTCAGGAATCGTTGGGAATTCTACTGGCGGCCTCATTGGGAATACTATGAATTCATCAACAAACTGTACCGGATCATAATAAGGTACGTGCTGATCAGGCTGTTGTTGTTGTTCCTGTTGTGGTTGTTGTTCGTGTTGCATTTCTGGTTCTGGTTCTGGTTCTGGTGCTGGTGCTGGTCGTCTAGATGATGATGCTCCTAAACCTCCCGTATTGGCTTTCTGCAAAACACATTAAACACAAAATTTGTGCATCCAAATATGCATTAGTGTTAGCAAAATAACAACTTAAAACAATCACTATAACATGTTAAATCAAAATTAAACTTATACACATTTTCACAATTTTTCACAATTCTACACTTTTCAAATAAGCACATATGAAAATGTATACAAAATTCATAAGCATTTAACTCAAATAACATGTCAAAATAGTCATTACTAATAATTAAACAAGTCTCAAATGGCAAATATATCAAATTAATCAAGTTTATGAATTTTGGACTTAAAAAGTCCACTTTAATCTCTAAAAATCATGTTTAGGATCAATGTTTGGATCATTTAACTATCTAAACATGTTACACTACTCAATTTAGCAATAATTCATGACAAAAATCGGCCATAACCTGTTTATATCAAAAAGCCCCAAATTGCTCAAGAACACAAACCCTAGATTTCTAAAAATTTTGAAGTTTTTGGCTTCAAATTATGTTAAATAGCATCAATCTAGATTATACATGCATAAAATACTAACAATTTAACACTAATTACACTAGAAATTAACAAAATTACATTAGGTAAAAAAATTGGAATTTATCACAAAAACTAGCAAATTTATGAGTTTAGGGGTGTAATTTTTACCATTTTGCTGAAGAATGAGAATCTAGGCATGATTAGAGCAAGAAAAATGATGAATTACGGTGAAAAATGGCGAATTTTAGAGAGGATTTTGGGGTTGGTTCGTGTAAATGTGTGTGTTTGTGTTGAAGAACAGACTCGCTGTCTGTTTTGATCTGGCCAAAAATTTGCCTCCATGCGATCGCATGGAGGTATAGGGTGATTCCCATGCGATCGCATGGGTACCCGGCTACAGTGTTTTGGCCTTTTTTTTTTTAAATAAAACCTTATACTTTATAAAACTTATAATTAATTAAATTTAAAAAATTTGTTTTCCTTTAGGAGCGAGGGTGTTTCGGATCGATGTCCTAGTCTGTCCCTTGACAAAATTTTTAAAATTTGTCAAATCAAAGCGCGGTTTTAAAAGTAAAGATTTTTGGGTTTTTAATGTTTTTGGCATACTTTAATTCAATAAGATTAAAAATAATGATAATAAAAGTTCTCGTCCCTCCCTCGGGTAAAGCAATTTCGGTTCAACGACCTAGTCTTCAACTCACGACGAATTTTAAAAAACATATTTTTAACTTAGCGAAATAAAGTACATTTTTGTTTTTAAATTCACACCAAACTTAAATTTAAAATGCATAAAATTAAAAATTCACACCAAACTTAAATTTAAAATGCATAAAATTAAAAATTCACACCAAACTTAATTAAAAATTTATATTATAAATTCACACTAAACTTATATTATATTTTTGTTTTTATACATACAAACTTATATTAAAAAGTTTAATTTTTCAAATATTTACAATTTTAAATATATTAATTTTAAAAAGTTTACAATATTATTTTAATTTTTATATATTAATTTTAAAACATGGTAAAAATAAAATTAAAAATCTTTTTGGCTTTTATCCCACTTTAATCAATCAAATATTATCAAAAATATACGCCCCTCTTTTCGGTAAAGTAATTTCAGTTCCATTACCTAATTTAACTCATGACGAATTTTTGAAATATTTTGGGTTGATTGATTAAAGATATTTATACCTTAAGAATAAACGATAAATTTCGCAGTGATGTAATAAATTTTTGAATGATATCAATAATTTCAGTCGCCAAACCTAATTTTATTCAATACCAATTTAATACTTTATAGCGAACAAATTAGCGTTTATTATCAAAAGGTTAAAAATAAAAATAAAAAAATAAAAACTGTACAGACTTACTGAAATGTCCCGTTCTTATTGATTAAAAACGTTCCATATTAATTGATTTCGTTGCGAGGTTTTGACCTCTATATGAGACGTTTTTCAAAGACTGCATTCATTTTAAAACAAACCATAACCTTTATTTCATCAATAAAGGTTTAAAAAGCTTTACGTAGATTATCAAATAATGATAATCTAAAATATCCTGTTTACACACGACCATTACATAATGGTTTACAATACAAATATGTTACAACAAAATAAGTTTCTTGAATGCAGTTTTTACACAATATCATACAAGTATGGACTCTAAATCTCGTCCTTATTTAAGTATGCGACAGCGGAAGCTCTTAATAATCACCTGAGAATAAACATGCTTAAAACGTCAACAAAAATGTTGGTGAGTTATAGGTTTAACCTATATATATCTGATGTGCAACGAGGTGTATATAAAATAGTTATTATTTTACTAGGAAAATACTATTAAATACGATACAATTTTACACAAGATATTTATTTATTTATAGAATGGATATACTTAAACCTTGCTACAACACTTATAGGCAGTGTACCTAATCGTACAGTAGTGTAGTTTTTAGTAAGTCCGGTTCGTTCCACAGGGAAATCTTTGAACAAAGCTCAACGCTATATTAGTTTACTTTTATAAAAATACAAATATATATATAAGTAATATTATTATTATAAAGGGGGGTTTTTACCATTTAATGACCGGTTTGTCGATTTTAAAACTTTAGTCGCAGTTAAAACCTAATGTAAAATATAAAATACAAGACTTAAATTAAAGCGTAAAGTAAATAACGATAATGAAATTGCGAATAATAAAAATGCGATAAAATAAACTTGCGATAATTAAAAAGTACGATAATTAAAAGTGCGATTAAATAAAATAACGATAAATAAAAGTGCGATAATTAGAAGTGCAATTAAATATAAAATAAAGGAAATTAAATATGAAATAAAAGAATTATGCTTATTTAAACTTCCGTAATCATGATGTGTGACGTGTTGATTTTAGTTTTATGCCCATGGGTTAATTGTCCTTTGTCCTGGATTATTCAATATGTCCGTCTGGTTTTTGTCCATAACAGTCCATCAGTCATAAATATAAATTGCAAGTGTCCTTGTCAAATTATTATTATACCCGAAGATAAATATTCCAACTAATTGGGGATTCGAATTGTAACAAGGTTTTAATACTTTGTTTAATGAATACACCAGGTTATCGACTGCGTGTAAACCAAGGTTTTACTACTTTGTTAACAATTACATCAATTACCCTTGAATGTAATTTCACCCCTGTTTTAATTATTCTAGTGGCTATTAATCCATTCCCGTGTCCGGTTAAATGAACGATTATTCGTACATATAAATACCCCGCCCATCGTGTCCGATCGAGTGTATATGGTAATTTATAGGGACGCCCAATTGTAAATCTTTATATTAACATTAACAAACTTTCATTTAGTTAAACAAATATAAAGCCCATTAATAGCCCATAGTCTAATTTCCACAAGTGTCGTTCTTTTGTCCAAACCCCAATTATGGTACAAAGCCCAATTACCCAATTTTAGTAATTAGCCCAACATCATGATTACTTCGTTTTAAATAAGCATAATAATAACTTAGCTACGAGACATTAATATAAAAAGGTTGAACATAACTTACAATGATTAAAAATAGCGTAGCGTTACACGGACAGAATTTCGACTTACACCCTTACAACATTCGCTAACATACCCTTATTATTAGAATTATAATTAAAATTAAAATATAAATTATAAATATAAATATATTTACGTATGAAGAGGAAGAGAAAAAAGATGATGAAATTTGATCAGAATTCGGTTGGCTTTATAGCCAGACTTGATTTTTGGGGCTCCGCGACTCGCGGCAAAATGGCCTTAAAACTCCGCGAGTCGCGGAGAGATATTTACAGCTCACACCCTTGGAGTTTCTTGCTGCCGACGGTTTTTATTATATATATATAATATATATATAATTAATATAATTAATTATATATTATATTATATTTATATACATAGTTAACTTGTAATTTTTAGTCCGTTGCGTCGAGCGTTAAGAGTTGACTCTAGTCCCGGTTCCGGATTTTCGAACGTCCTCGCGTACAATTTAATATCTTGTACTTTGCGTTTTGAATCTTGTACTTTTGTAATTTAGAGACGTTTCTTATCAATAATTGGAACCTTTTTGATTGTCTTTTGTACTTTTGAGCTTTTTGGTCGTTTGCGTCTTCAATTCGTCGAATCTGTCTTTTGTATTCACCTTTTATTATTTAAACGAATATCACTTGCAAATAGAACAATTGCAACTAAAAGCTTGTCTTTCTTGAGGAATAATGCTATGAAATATATGTTCGTTTTTAGCATTATCAAATATTCCCACACTTGAGCGTTGCTTGTCCTCAAGCAATATTGTCTTGAAATACTAGAATCACTTCTTTATTCTTCACACTTTGTACATCAGTGATTTCTATATGGCGGTATAAACAATGGTAGTAACGATATGGTTTACAGTCCCACATGACTATAAAAATTTAGATCCATTAAGGAAATTGGATCTTTATGAAAACATTTGATCTTTTGAAAATTAAATCTAGTTTTTACCCTAGATAAGTTTTCCGGAATAACCCTTTACCGGTGTTTGCAAAATATTTTTGTGGGTTTGGTGGGTTTCAGATTTGAAAATTTTAGCTCAAAACTTGCGGTTTTGTGTCACCACTTGCTAACCTTGTATTTGGAAAGCAACACGTCCAGTTTACTTGTTCCGTATATTACCTTTCGGCAAACTACCGTCCGGTTGTAAAGGAAAGCGTTGAACAAGCAACTGTTTAAGGCAATGTCCCGTGACATGCTTTTGATTATGGTCTATAACGTGTCGGACGCAATTACTATCCTTGGTAGGAGCAATAGTAAAGCTCACCCTTATAATTTTTTCGGTCTGGCACAAGGTCCTGTCTTTGACCATGCTATGCAACCACCGTTCTTACAGTTGACACCCGTTTTGGTTCAGGTGACCTAATGAATTCCAGGTGAATTCCTAGGATTTTACGTTCAATGGTAATGAACGCATTGAAAATAGGGTTTTCAGAAAACAAATCGGTTTATAATTTTGATCAAAATATTTTCTCGTTTAAGCTCGAGTTTAGATATCATCGAATTCCATGAGTTTGTAATTCTCAATCTTTAAGGTCAATCTCTAGGATTGAGTAATATCAGTCTTAAAAGCTGATTTTTAATCTTTAAGGAGATTATCCTTTCTGGGGATCTGATTCATTAGTCTTATCCAGCTAATTTGCACGGTGCCTCCCAATTGTACGAGATAAATCCTTCTCATGGTTAGGATAAATCTGACCACTTGGCGACCCTGTTTGATGCTGAGGTCCGTGAATTTCCTGCTGATTTTAGTGATGACTTTTCTAGATTTTTCGTCAACCTTACAGCTGGTCTGGACGACAACTTCATGACCTAAATCAAGAAGCGCGTTTCTTTTTCGGAAGACTTTACTTCCTTTTAATGATGGAATTGATTCATCGTGTAGATCCATCTCTTCTTTTCTTTCATCGGGTAAAACAGTTTAGTTTAGTTCAAAGCAAAAGTATTTTCAGTTATTTGTTACAGATATATGTGACATATGTTTAAAATAACTTGGTAAATTTTCCCACACTTGGCTTTTTATTTTTCTTTTTATCGTCCTCTATTCCATTTTAAATGAATTTTAACATTTTAGTTTGTTTCTCAATTTATGTCCTCTCCGAGGTAACAATAATTTCGGTGTTAAAACCTAGTTTTATCGTTCATAAATATGTATAAACATGATTTGAATTCATTTAATTGAAAATTTTTACTAGAATTGGGTAGTCAGTATATAAGACTAGGGCTGTTCTTTATTATCAGAGAGCACTAGATTCTAATACAACTACTGCTTTACTAGTATTTTTAATGGTAACCAAGTGTTTAATATAAAAATTTTAAAATCCGAAAGAATTTAATCCCTTCCCACACTTAAGATCTTGCAATGCCCTCATTTGCAAGAAATCAGTAACAATTTAAATTATTGAGGGTGATTTGTGTGAAAATGATTAAATTTTTACCAAAGTTTCCAAATATATTGGCGTTTGTTTGCTGAATGATAAATGGTGCACATCATTTGTTCATCCCGTCTTGTTGTTATTTCACATATATTTTTCATCTTGTCGTCAAAATTTGTTGCTTTTGCTGAACTTAATGCCAGTCTTTGAAAATGCGTTGTTTTACCCTGTTGTATACATAAGATAAACTGCAAACATATATACATATTTTTGAAGTTTGGTATATTACCCCACATTCAAAAATTATTAAAATCTAAGAATAAAAGTTAGATAATTATAAAAATGATTACAATATTAATAAAAGTATTAAACATATCAATAATTACAAATTACAAAATAAAAAAAAAAAAATAAGTAAACTAAGGATGATATTGGTACCAATAGGGATTCCACGCATAACCATAAGTGCTATAGAATGCTTCGGCAGGGTCATACGTAGGATATGGTGGCTGCATCTCTATCGACCAAGGAGGGAAGACGGGTTTCGGTGTAGGAATATAGTTTCTACCTATATGTTGGCAATGCGCTATGATCTGGTTCTGATGAACTTGCCAATCTTCAAATGCTCTCTGTCTAGCATTTTCGTATTCCTGAGAAGCTATAAACCTATGCATTTCTTGCATCTCATTCCCCCCTCCTACATTACCTTGTTCCTGGTTTCTCTCTACCTGTGGATGTCTACCATTGTACCGTACTGCGGCGTTATTTCGCCGCTTCAAAACTTTTGCACCATGGTATACATTTAAACCTATAGTGTCGCGGGGTTCCGGCTCTTCTACTAATAATTCCCCCCGACTTATATCCACACCGAGATATTCACCAATCAAAGTAATAAAAATACCACCTCCTATTATGCTATGTGGACGCATCCCTCGAACCATAGCTGATAAATAATAACCCACACAATATGGTATACTTACAGCGCTGTGTGGGTCTCGAATACACATATGGTAAAACAAATCTTGTTCATTTACCTTTTCTTTGTTTTTACCCCTTTGTGTAATCGAATTAGCTAAAAACCTATGTATTACTCTTAATTCGGCTCTATCTATATCCAAATAAGAGTAGTTTCCCCCTTTGAAACGGTGATGGCTTGTCATTTGACTCCACACACCGTGTGTATCAAAATTTTCATCTATTTTCCTACCGTTTAGTATCAATCCTCTATAATCGGCAGACGCTAATTCCTCAGGCGTATATATACGTAAAGCCTGAGCCATGTCCAGTAAAGACATGTGGCGCATCGAACCGCCTAACAAAAATCTAATAAAAGAACGATCGGTTAAACTAGCTACCCGATCATTCAACTCTATACTACATAACAACTCTTCACACCATACTTTATATACAGGTCTGCGTATGGTGAATAAACATATCCAGTCATTAAAAGAAGAATTACCATACCTCTGTACCAGTAATTCCCTAATTGACCCGGCCAATTCTACAGCTTCCAAGGGTCCCCATTCTATGACCCTCGGTACCTCAACAACCTTGGAATGAAGAGTATGCAAACCCCGTTGATATTTTGGATAATCTATCCAAAGTCTGTCAAATCTCAGGTTCGGGTGCAACTGTTCCAAGTGCATATCTGAAAAGGTCATGACTGGATGAGGTACATCCTGCTTGTAGTAGTTATCTACCTCCTGTTGTTCCAAGTTCTCAGTAGGAGCATGGCGGGCTTGGGATGAAGATTCACCCCTTTCATTCTGCAAAACACATCAAACACAAATTTTGTGCATCCAAATATGCATTAGTGTCAGCAAAATCATCAATCAAAATAATTACAATGACATTATCAATTTATATCAAACTTAAGCTTATTTTCACATTTTTATCAAATCTACACTTTTTCAAATAAGCATATACGAAAATTTTCGCCAAGTTCATAAGCATTCAACTTAAATAACATGTCAAAATAATCATTACTAGCAAATAAACAAGTCTCAAATGGCATTATCTTTCAAAAATCAAGTTCATGAATTTTGGACTTGAAAAAGTCCACTTTAATTCTCAAAATCATGTTTAGGCTCAAAGTTTGGATCATTTAACTACCTAGACATGTTACACTACTCAATTTAGCAACAATTCATGACAAAAATCGGCCATAACCTGTTTATATCAAAAACCCCCAAATTGCTCAAGAACACAAACCCTAGATTATTCAAAATTTGAAGTTTAAGGCTTCTAATCATGTTAAACAGCATCAATCTAGGTTATACAAGCATAATACATAAACAATTTAAGTCTAATTACACTAAAAAGCATCAAAATCAAATTGGGTAAAAATTAGCTCAAGAACACTAAAATTCGAATTAAATGGTGTTTAGGTGTAGAAATTTACCGTTTTTCTTGAGTAGTTCTTAGATATCATCCTTCTCAACATGATTTTAGCAAAAAATTTGGTGATTAACGGTTAAAAATTGAGATTTTTGGGGGTGATTTTCGGGTATTTTCGGGTTCTTTTTCGCAGTATTTGGGTGTTTATGTGTGTGGGTGAGTGAGCTGATCGTGCAGCTTGTTATATTTTTTTTCTGTAATTTTGTCCCTCCGCGAGTCGCGGAGGTTTTGCCCTGCAAACTCCGCGAGTCGCGGAGTTTACCTTTTTTTTTTTTTTTTTTTTTTATAATCTTTAACTTATAACACAATTAAGAAATTAATTTTAAAATTTTGTTTCCCTTGTTATTTAGGACGAGGTCGTTTCGGATCGATGTCCTAGTCCGTCCCTCGACAAAATTTTAAAATTTGTCTTTTTGTAGCGATTGTTTTAAAAGCTAAGATTTTTGGGTTTTTTAATGTTTTTGGCATACTTTAAATCAACAAGATTAAAAATATTGATAATAAAAGTTCTCGTCCCTCCTTCGGGTAAAGCAATTTCGGTTCAAAGACCTAGTCTTCAACTTACGACGAATTTTAAAAATCATATTTTTAACTTAATGAGATAAAGTAAATTTTTGTTTTTAAATTCACACAACTTAAATATAAAATTCAAAATTAATATTAAAAATTCACACCAAACTCAAAATTTAAAATGCATAAAATTAAAAATTAATATTTTAAAAATTAAAAATTCACACCAAACTTAATTTAAAAATTTATAAATTCATACCAAACTTATATTAATTTTTCAAATATTTACAATTTTAAAAATATTGTTTTTACAAAGTTTACAATATTAATTTAAGATTTAAATATTAAGATTAAAAACATAATAAAATTAAAAATCTTTTTGTCTTTTTATCCCACTTTAATCAATCAAATATTATCAAAAATATGCGCCCCTCTTTTCGGTAAAGTAATTTCGGTTCCAAGACCTAATTTAACTCATGACGAATTTTTGAAATATTTTGGTTTGATTGTTTAAAGATATTTATACCTTAAGAATAAACGTTAAATTTCGCAGTGATGTAATAAATTTTTGAATGATATCAATAATTTCGGTCGCCAAACCTAATTTTATTTAATACCAATTTAATACTTTTTAGCGAACAAATTAGCGTTTATTATCAAAAGGTTAAAAATAAAAATAAAAATAAAAACTGTACAGACATACCTGTGAAATAGATTTCTTAGTTATATGATCTATTATATTCATAAGATAGCCGGTTTAATTGGTCTTCCATGGCTGCATAGGTGTAACCTCGAGCATTCATTGTCTTTTCTTCTAAACATATGAACGGTCCGTCTCTGCATAAAGTAACAAATTCGGTATTTGAATAGGTTTGATTATTTGAACATTTACCTCCATGTGACCATTTTCCGCATTTGTGACATCTTTCTAGGTGTCGTGCTCTTCTTTTCGCTGCGGATTTTGATTTTCCTTTACCAAATTGTAACTTATTATCTTCGCATCTGGATCCTTTTCTAACTCCGTCCATTCTTTCTCTGATTACTGATACTAATTCACTCGGTAGTATGTCATTATTTCTTTTAGTGATCAAAGCGTGTAGCATTAGACCATGGTTTAGTTCACAGGCAGTCTTCATTTCGTAAAAACCTAAAAAAATAAAAATTCAGAATGGGGGGAGAAGACTAGTTCTTTAGGGTCTGCTAGGGAAAGACCATACGTGTTCCATTTTCGAGAACTACACGAAAACAGACAATCTAACTCTAATAGAAATACATATTATCCTTTAAAGACTTGATTCTCCCCACACTTAGTTAGCTGTGGTGTCGAAATTGTGATTAACTTCGTTGTCGACTTCCATCGGACCATGTATGTAATGTTTAACTCTGTGACCATTAACTTTAAATTCAATCCCATTTGAATTTATCAATTCTATCGTTCCGTATGGGAAAACTCTTTTGACTATGAATGGTCCAGACCATCTTGATTTCAATTTTCCAGGAAATAGCTTGAATCGTGAATTGAAAAGAAGAACTCTGTCTCCTTCTTTGAATTCTTTTGAACTTCTGATTCTTTTATCATGCCATTTCTTCGTTCTTTCTTTATAGATTAACGAATTTTCGTATGCTTCATGTCTTAATTCTTCTAATTCGTTTAGTTGACTTAATCGTAGACGTCCGGCTTCATGTAAATCAAGATTACATGTCTTCAAAGCCCAAAATGCTTTGTGTTCAATTTCTACTGGAAGATGACATGCTTTTCCATACACAAGTCTAAAAGGTGTGGTTCCAATTGGAGTTTTGTAGGCTGTTCTAAAAGCCCAGAGTGCATCTTCCAATTTAATGGACCATTCCTTCGGATTTGATCCTACAGTTTTCTCTAGAATACGTTTTAAAGCTCGGTTTGTATTTTCAACTTGTCCACTTGTTTGTGGAT
The DNA here is from genome assembly GCF_046630445.1 of Rutidosis leptorrhynchoides. Taxonomy (NCBI): domain Eukaryota; kingdom Viridiplantae; phylum Streptophyta; class Magnoliopsida; order Asterales; family Asteraceae; genus Rutidosis; species Rutidosis leptorrhynchoides. The sequence goes on along the minus strand of NC_092337.1, from coordinate 372,223,138 downwards.
GATATGCGGTGGAGATTTTATGAGTTACTCCATATCTTTTAAGAACTTTCTCAAGTTGATTATTACAGAAATGAGTACCCCGATCACTTATTAAAGCTTTCGGTGTTCCAAACCTTGCAAAAAGACGTTTTAAAAAGTTGACTACAACTCGTGCATCGTTAGTTGGGAGAGCTTGTGCTTCCGCCCATTTAGATACATAATCAATGGCTACGAGTATATATAGATTATTATGAGATTTTGGAAATGGACCCATAAAGTCAATACCCCAAATGTCAAATACTTCACATACTTGGATGATATTTTGTGGCATTTCATCACGTTGACTTATTTTTCCGGCCCTTTGACATGCATCACAGGATTTGCAAAGAAGGTGTGCGTCTTTGTAAATTGTAGGCCAATAGAATCCAGCTTCATAAACTTTTCTTGCTGTTAGTTGAGGCCCATAATGCCCTCCTGTTGGTCCTGTGTGACAATGGTTTAAAATTTTACTAGCTTCATCTCCAAATACACATCGGCGTATTATTCCATCGGGACAACTTTTAAACAGATGTGGATCTTCCCAAAAATAGTGTTTTATATCACTGAAGAATTTCTTTCATCTTTGGTATGATAATCCTTTTTCAAGGAATCCACAAACTAAGTAGTTTGCATAGTCTGCAAACCATGGGATTTCTTTATAATCTATCTTCAATAGATATTCATCAGGAAAGTTGTCTTGTATGGCCGATTCATTCAGAACTTCTAATTCGGGATTTTCAAGACGAGAAAGATGATCAGCGGCGAGATTTTCTGCTCCTTTTTTATCTCGGATTTCAATATCAAACTCTTGTAAGAGTAAGATCCAACGGATTAATCTTGGTTTAGCATCTTGTTTTGAAAATAGGTATCTAAGAGCAGAATGGTCGGTATAGACCACCGTTTTTGCTAGAACTAGATATGATCGAAATTTGTCAAAAGCAAAGACAATAGCAAGGAGTTCTTTTTCAGTAGTTGTATAGTTCGTTTGTGCTCCTTGTAACGTCTTACTAGCATAATATATAGGTTGAAATCGTTTTTCAATCCTTTGTCCTAAAACGGCTCCCATTGCAAAATCACTTGCATCGCACATTAGTTCAAATGGTAGATTCCAATTTGGTGTTATCATGATTGGCGCATTAGTGAGTTTTTCTTTAAGAATATTAAAAGATTTGATACATTCATCTGAAAAGATGAATGGCGCATCCTTTTCTAGGAGTTTATTCATAGGAGTGGCAATTTTAGAAAAATCTTTTATGAAACGCCGGTAAAAACCGGCATGCCCTAGAAAACTCCTAACTCCTCTAACATTGGAGGGATGTGGAAGTTTAGCAATTACATCTACTTTAGCTCTATCCACTTCAATTCCTTCTTTTGAAATTTTATGTCCAAGAACGATGCCTTCTTTAACCATGAAATGGCATTTCTCCCAATTAAGTACTAGATTTGATTTTTCGCATCTAATTAGCATTCGTTCCAGATTAACTAGACATGATTTAAATGTATCACCGAAGACTGAAAAGTCATCCATGAATACTTCCATGCATTCTTCTATCATGTCGTGAAAAATCGCCATCATACACCTTTGAAAGGTTGCAGGGGCGTTACAAAGTCCAAATGGCATGCGTTTGTAAGCAAAAGTACCATAAGGGCACGTGAATGTGGTTTTCTCTTGATCTTCGGGTGCTATTGGAATTTGAAAATATCCGGAAAATCCATCTAGAAAATAATAGTAACTATTTCCGGCTAATCTTTCCAACATTTGATCTATGAAAGGTAAGGGAAAGTGATCTTTTCTGGTGGCGTCATTTAATTTTCTATAATCAATACATACACGCCATCCTGTTACAGTCCTAGTAGGAATAAGCTCATTTTTCTCATTTGTGATGACAGTCATGCCACCTTTCTTAGGCACGCATTGAACTGGGCTTACCCATGGACTATCAGAGATTGGGTAAATTAAACCTGCATCTAGCAGTTTAATAATCTCTTTCTTAACTACATCTTGCATATTAGGATTTAGTCTTCGTTGGCGTTGCACATACGTTTTATGACCTTCTTCCATAAGGATTTTATGTGTGCAATACGAAGGACTTATTCCTTTAATATCATGAATCTTCCATGCAATGGCTGGTTTATGAGCTTTCAACACAGAAATGAGTTGTGATTTCTCATTTTCAGTAAGAGAAGACGATATTATTACAGGTAATTCAGATTCACCATGTAAATAAGCGTATTCCAAATGGTTTGGAAGTGGCTTTAATTCTAATTTCGGAGGTTCTTCTATCGATGATTTATATCGATATCTGTCTTCTTCTTTTAGCATTTGAATTTCTTCTGTTGTTGGTTCATATCCATTAGCTATAAGTGTAGTTAACATTTCAGCTTCATCAATTGGTTCATTACCTTCTCCTAAAGAAGATTCTCCTGTTCCTTGTAATTCTGGAAATTCTTTTAATAATTCTGCATGTGCATCTATAGTTTGAATATAATAACATGTATCATCTGCAGATTGTGGTTGTTGCATTGCTCTATCAACTGAAAAGGTAACACTCTCATCCTCTATACTTAGGGTCAGTTTCTTACCGAACACGTCTATCATTGCTTTAGCCGTGTTTAAGAATGGTCTTCCTAATATGAGAGGAACTTGAGAATCTTCTTCCATGTCCAAAACAACAAAATCTACTGGAAATACTAAAGTACCAACTTTAACTAGCATGTTCTCCATTATCCCTCTAGGATATTTTATTGATCTATCGGCTAGTTGTATGCTTATTCTGGTTGGTTTTAATTCTCCAAGGTCTAGTTTAGCGTATAGTGAATACGGCATTAGATTTATACTAGCACCTAAGTCTGCCAATGCTTCTATTGAACTAAGACTACCCAGAAAACATGGAATTGTGAAACTTCCTGGATCAGATAGTTTTTCTGGTATCTTATTCAACAGCACTGCTGAACAATTAGCATTCATAGTTACAGCCGAGAGTTCTTCCATTTTCTTTCTATTCGTGATTAGATCTTTCAAGAATTTAGCATATCTTGGCATTCCTGAAATCACATCAATGAAAGGAAGATTTACATTTATCTGTTTAAACATATCCAAGAATTTGGATTGCTCGGCTTCAAGTTTTTCTTTCTTCATTTTACTCGGGTAAGGAAGTGGTGGTTGATATGGTTTAACATAAGGTTTATCCTTAACTGTGTTATCTTTATTAACCTTTTCAACTACCGGTTCTTTTTCCTTATCTTGATCAGGTTGTGGTTCTTGTGGAGTAGGAATAGTTTCATCAGAAGTTACAGGTATTTCAGGTGGTTTAAGTGTTGTACCACTTCTTGTGGTAATAGCTTTAGCTGTTTCATTCCGGGGGTTAGCATTTGTATCACTAGGTAAACTTCCCGGTTTTCTTTCACCTATTAACCTTGCTAGGTTACTTACTTCTTGTTCCAGATTTTGAATAGAAGCTTGTTGATTTCTAAATGCTTGAGCATTTTGTTCATTTGTTTGTTTTTGAGATGTGAAAAACTGCGTTTGAGTTTCAACTAGCTTCGTCATCATATCTTCTAAATTCGGCTTTTTATCATCGGTTTGTTGTGGTGGTTTGTTTTGAAAATTCGGTCTTTGCTGATTGTAAGTATTATTGGATACTTGTTGATTGCTAGGACCTTGTTGGTTGTTGTATGGAATATTTCGGTTATAATTCTGGTTTTGATTATAAATCGGTCTTGGCGGTTGATAATTATTCTGATAATTATTTCCAGGCCTTTGGTTTATGTATGAAATATTCTCTCTTTGTTCCATTGTTAATTCAATACTTAGACAATCTTTTGTCAAATGTGGTCCTCCACACTGCTCACAACTAATTCGTATAGAGTGAATATCCTTAGTCATCTTTTCCATTCGTCTCTCGAAAGCATCTATCTTTGCGGAAATGGAATCTAAGTCATGGCTAGAATCGGCTCTAGCTGCTTTAGATGATCTAATGATGTCTTTTTCTTGGTGCCACTCATGTGAGTGGGAAGCAGTATTATCAATAATTTTGTAAGCATCAGTTTCGGTTTTCTTCATAATAGAACCACCAGCTGCTATATCTATGTCTTTTCTTGTAGTGATGTCGCATCCTTGGTAGAATATTTGTACTATTTGACAGGTGTCTAAACCATGTTGCGGACATCCTCTTAACAACTTTCCATATCTTGTCCATGCCTCATATAGAGTTTCATTTGGTTTCTGTGTGAACGTAACAATTTCTGCTTGAAGTCTTACGGCTTTAGATGCAGGAAAAAATTGTTTAAGAAATTTGTCAATTAAAACGTCCCATGTATCGATCGCCCCTTCAGGTAACGATTCCAACCAATCTTTGGCTTCTCCCTTTAAAGTCCAGGGAAATAACATGAGATATATCTGTTCATCCTCCACTTCTCGGATTTTAAATAGTGTGCAGATCCTATTAAAGGTACGTAGATGTTCATTTGGATCTTCCTTCGGCGCACCACTAAATTGGCATTGATTAGTCACCATGTGTAGAATTTGTCCTTTGATTTCATAATCTGGCGCATTAATGTCTGGATGAGTAATTGCGTGACCTTGGCCAGTGCGTTTAGCTCTCATTCGGTCTTCCATACTTAAAGGTTCCAGATTCTCCATAATTGAATTTGTTGAATCGGTATCACTAGATGCTTCAGATTTAATGGTTCGTTCCTCAACAATCTCTGTTTGAATGATTGGTGGTTCCGGAGGAAAGTTTAATGGTTCAGGATCTACGAACCGTTCCTGAATATTTTCTGGATTCTCAATTGTGAGGTCGGGTTCAAAAAATGGATTATCGGAAATTTGAACTGAAGTACTTGGTCGACTGGATGACGATTCTAAAGAAAAATCAACGGCGGTTATATTTGTTAAACGATGTCTTGATCGAGTTACAGGTGGTGAACGTACAAAAGGTGATGAACGTCTTGCTCGGTGCATTCACTCAATATCCTATTAGTTTTAAAAAGGAAAGAAAAATTATAATAAGTTATCCAATCAATAGACTTTTCTGATTTTGCCCACGTTTCGAATAGCCAAAAGATGCAGCAGAGGGGCAGGATTCGTTTGGTCTCAATATAATTGAGGACTGTTTGGCTCCAATAACCCGGTCCACGTACAAATCCAACTATTACTACGAACCAGAAAATTTTGATGTCTATTAATTTAACCACTTAAAATAAATTTTTCGTAATTTTTAGAAATTTAGATAAGAAGTAGAATAAAATTCTAAGTCCTAAAACTAGAATAGCGAGAAATAAGAGAGAAAAAGAGTTCGTCGCAAAAGGTCGAAAAAGAAAAAATGGTTGAAAAATAAAAGGTGACGGAAAAATAAAAGAAACTTATCAAAACTTAAAAATACTTAACTAATTTAACCTTATTACTACAACTAACTTAAAATTATAATCGCAAATTGAAATTACTAATTGGAATGATAATTGATACATAGTAAAAGGTCTAAAAATATTAAAGCTTACAAGGAAAAACTAAATCCCAAATGAAAATAACTTAAAAAGAAACTGAAACTTAAAAAGGCGTCGCAAAATTCTAAAGCACCTAAATCTTAGTCTAAAGAAAAAGCACTTAAGGAATTCTACGGCAAAGCCTAAAAATATAGGAGTAAAAATAACTATAGCAAAAACTAATTTTAAAATTAATTATGAGCTAAAAATATAAATATTACGCTACAACGATTAAAAAGGTACAAAATATCAAAATATATAAAAAGTTGTAAAAAAAATACAATTTTTATAAAAATATTATTTTTATATTAATATTTAATAAAACTATTAATTTTACAATTTTAATAAAACTAATTAAACAAAATACATAAATATAAAGTAAAAAGTAAAAATAAAACTAAAATTAATAATAATAATAATAATAATTAAGTTAAATAATAATAATAATAATTAAAACCCGTAATCAATGCTTGATTAGGGTTTTGTCCGTGTGTCAGAAACCCTCCGCGAGTCGCGGCAAAGAGAGAAGAAAACCCCGCGAGTCGCGGGGTTCAGAATTTGAGCTGACAGGTTTCACTTTTTACGCGTTTTTCTTTATATTTTTTTTTTATTTTGTTTTCTATTTTTTAAATAATTAAAAGATATTAAAATTAAAACTTATATTTTTATAAACTAAAATAAAAATAAAGAAACTTATAAAACTTAAATATTTAACAAAATCCTAAAAATACTAATATTTTTGTTTTTCTTTTTATATTTTTCGAATTTTTAAAACGTAATTTTACAAAAAAAACGACTTTTAATAAAAGTAGATAAAAATCTTTTTTTTTTTTTTTTTATATTAGCGTTGCGCTTCCGGCTTTTAAGATATTCCCCGGCAGCGGCGCCAAAAATACTTGATGTGCAACGAGGTGTATATAAAATAGTTATTATTTTACTAGGAAAATACTATTAAATACGATACAATTTTACACAAGATATTTATTTATTTATAGAATGGATATACTTAAACCTTGCTACAACACTTATAGGCAGTGTACCTAATCGTACAGTAGTGTAGTTTTTAGTAAGTCCGGTTCGTTCCACAGGGAAATCTTTGAACAAAGCTCAACGCTATATTAGTTTACTTTTATAAAAATACAAATATATATATAAGTAATATTATTATTATAAAGGGGGGTTTTTACCGTTTAATTACCGGTTTGTCGATTTTAAAACTTTAGTCGCAGTTAAAACCTAATGTAAAATATAAAATACAAGACTTAAATTAAAGCGTAAAGTAAATAACGATAATGAAATTGCGAATAATAAAAATGCGATAAAATAAACTTGCGATAATTAAAAAGTACGATAATTAAAAGTGCGATTAAATAAAATAACGATAAATAAAAGTGCGATAATTAGAAGTGCAATTAAATATAAAATAAAGGAAATTAAATATGAAATAAAAGAATTATGCTTATTTAAACTTCCGTAATCATGATGTGTGACGTGTTGATTTTAGTTTTATGCCCATGGGTTAATTGTCCTTTGTCCTGGATTATTCAATATGTCCGTCTGGTTTTTGTCCATAACAGTCCATCAGTCATAAATATAAATTGCAAGTGTCCTTGTCAAATTATTATTATACCCGAAGATAAATATTCCAACTAATTGGGGATTCGAATTGTAACAAGGTTTTAATACTTTGTTTAATGAATACACCAGGTTATCGACTGCGTGTAAACCAAGGTTTTACTACTTTGTTAACAATTACATCAATTACCCTTGAATGTAATTTCACCCCTGTTTTAATTATTCTAGTGGCTATTAATCCATTCCCGTGTCCGGTTAAATGAACGATTATTCGTACATATAAATACCCCGACCATCGTGTCCGATCGAGTGTATATGGTAATTTATAGGGACGCCCAATTGTAAATCTTTATATTAACATTAACAAACTTTCATTTAGTTAAACAAATATAAAGCCCATTAATAGCCCATAGTCTAATTTCCACAAGTGTCGTTCTTTTGTCCAAACCCCAATTATGGTACAAAGCCCAATTACCCAATTTTAGTAATTAGCCCAACATCATGATTACTTCGTTTTAAATAAGCATAATAATAACTTAGCTACGAGACATTAATATAAAAAGGTTGAACATAACTTACAATGATTAAAAATAGCGTAGCGTTACACGGACAGAATTTCGACTTACACCCTTACAACATTCGCTAACATACCCTTATTATTAGAATTATAATTAAAATTAAAATATAAATTATAAATATAAATATATTTACGTATGAAGAGGAAGAGAAAAAAGATGATGAAATTTGATCAGAATTCGGTTGGCTTTATAGCCAGACTTGATTTTTGGGGCTCCGCGACTCGCGGCAAAATGGCCTTAAAACTCCGCGAGTCGCGGAGAGATATTTACAGCTCACACCCTTGGAGTTTCTTGCTGCCGACGGTTTTTATTATATATATATAATATATATATAATTAATATAATTAATTATATATTATATTATATTTATATACATAGTTAACTTGTAATTTTTAGTCCGTTGCGTCGAGCGTTAAGAGTTGACTCTAGTCCCGGTTCCGGATTTTCGAACGTCCTCGCGTACAATTTAATATCTTGTACTTTGCGTTTTGAATCTTGTACTTTTGTAATTTAGAGACGTTTCTTATCAATAATTGGAACCTTTTTGATTGTCTTTTGTACTTTTGAGCTTTTTGGTCGTTTGCGTCTTCAATTCGTCGAATCTGTCTTTTGTATTCACCTTTTATTATTTAAACGAATATCACTTGCAAATAGAACAATTGCAACTAAAAGCTTGTCTTTCTTGAGGAATAATGCTATGAAATATATGTTCGTTTTTAGCATTATCAATATCAAATCATAATAATAGACCACAAGATTTCATATTTCAATATACATCCCATACATAGAGATAAAAATCATTCATATGGTGAACACCTGGTAACCGACATTAACAAGATGCATATATAAGAATATCCCCATCATTCCGGGACACCCTTCGGATATGATATAAATTTCGAAGTACTAAAGCATCCGGTACTTTGGATGGGGTTTGTTAGGCCCAATAGATCTATCTTTAGGATTCGCGTCAATTAGGGTGTCTGTTCCCTAATTCTTAGATTACCAGACTTAATAAAAAGGGGCATATTCGATTTCGATAATTCAACCATAGAATGTAGTTTCACGTATGTGTGTCTATTTTGTAAATCATTTATAAAACCTGCATGTATTCTCATCCCAAAAATATTAGATTTTAAAAGTGGGACTATAACTCACTTTCACAGATTTTTACTTCGTCGGGAAGTAAGACTTGGCCACTAGTTGATTCATGAACCTATATCAATATATACATATATATCAAAGTATGTTCAAAATATATTTACAACACTTTTAATATATTTTGATGTTTTAAGTTTATTAAGTCAGCTGTCCTCGTTAGTAACCTACAACTAGTTGTCCACAGTTAGATGTACAGAAATAAATCGATAAATATTATCTTGAATCAATCCACGACCCAGTGTATACGTATCTCAGTATTGATCACAACTCAAACTATATATATTTTGGAATCAACCTCAACCCTGTATAGCTAACTCCAACATTCACATATAGAGTGTCTATGGTTGTTCCAAAATATATATAGATGTGTCGACATGATAGGTTGAAACATTGTATACGTGTCTATGGTATCTCAAGATTACATAATATACAATACAAGTTGATTAAGTTATGGTTGGAATAGATTTGTTACCAATTTTCACGTAGCTAAAATGAGAAAAATTATCCAATCTTGTTTTACCCATAACTTCTTCATTTTAAATCTGTTTTGAGTGAATCAAATTGCTATGGTTTCATATTGAACTCTATTTTATGAATCTAAACAGAAAAAGTATAGGTTTATAGTCGGAAAAATAAGTTACAAGTCGTTTTTGTAAAGGTAGTCATTTCAGTCGAAAGAACGACGTCTAGATGACCATTTTAGAAAACATACTTCCACTTTGAGTTTAACCATAATTTTTGGATATAGTTTCATGTTCATAATAACAATCATTTTCTCAGAATAACAACTTTTAAATCAAAGTTTATCATAGTTTTTAATTAACTAACCCAAAACAGCCCGCGGTGTTACTACGACGGCGTAAATTCGGTTTTACGGTGTTTTTCGTGTTTCCAGGTTTTAAATCATTAAGTTAGCATATCATATAGATATAGAACATGTGTTTAGTTGATTTTAAAAGTCAAGTTAGAAGGATTAACTTTTGTTTGCGAACAAGTTTAGAATTAACTAAACTATGTTCTAGTGATTACAAGTTTAAACCTTCGAATAAGATAGCTTTATATGTATGAATCGAATGATGTTATGAACATCATTACTACCTTAAGTTCCTTGGATAAACCTACTGGAAAAGAGAAAAATGGATCTAGCTTCAATGGATCCTTGGATGGCTCGAAGTTCTTGAAGCAGAATCATGACACGAAAACAAGTTCAAGTAAGATCATCACTTGAAATAAGATTGTTATAGTTATAGAAATTGAACCAAAGTTTGAATATGATTATTACCTTGTATTAGAATGATAACCTACTGTAAGAAACAAAGATTTCTTGAGGTTGGATGATCACCTTACAAGATTGGAAGTGAGCTAGCAAACTTGAAAGTATTCTTGATTTTATGTAACTAGAACTTGTAGAATATATGAAGAACACTTAGAACTTGAAGATAGAACTTGAGAGAGATCAATTAGATGAAGAAAATTGAAGAATGAAAGTGTTTGTAGGTGTTTTTGGTCGTTGGTGTATGGATTAGATATAAAGGATATGTAATTTTGTTTTCATGTAAATAAGTCATGAATGATTACTCATATTTTTGTAATTTTATGAGATATTTCTTGCTAGTTGCCAAATGATGGTTCCCACATGTGTTAGGTGACTCACATGGGCTGCTAAGAGCTGATCATTGGAGTGTATATACCAATAGTACATACATCTAAAAGCTGTGTATTGTACGAGTACGAATACGGGTGCATACGAGTAGAATTGTTGATGAAACTGAACGAGGATGTAATTGTAAGCATTTTTGTTAAGTAGAAGTATTTTGATAAGTGTATTGAAGTCTTCCAAAAGTGTATAAATAAATATTAAAACACTACATGTATATACATTTTAACTGATTCGTTAAGTCATCGTTAGTCGTTACATGTAAGTGTTGTTTTGAAACCTTTAGGTTAACGATCTTGTTAAATGTTGTTAACCCAATGTTTATAATATCAAATGAGATTTTAAATTATTATATTATCATGATATTATCATGTATGAATATCTCTTAATATGATATATATACATTAAACGTCTTTACAACGATAATCGTTACATATATGTCTCGTTTAAAAATCATTAAGTTAGTAGTCTTGTTTTTACATATGTAGTTCATTGTTAATATACTTAATGATATGTTTACTTATCATAGTATCATGTTAACTATATATATATATCCATATATATGTCATCATATAGTTTTTACAAGTTTTAACGTTCGTGAATCACCGGTCAACTTGGGTGGTCAATTGTCTATATGAAACATATTTCAATTAATCAAGTCTTAACAAGTTTGATTGCTTAACATGTTGGAAACATTTAATCATGTAAATATCAATCTCAATTAATATATATAAACATGGAAAAGTTCGGGTCACTACAGTACCTACCCGTTAAATAAATTTCGTCCCGAAATTTTAAGCTGTTGAAGGTGTTGACGAATCTTCTGGAAATAGATGCGGGTATTTCTTCTTCATCTGATTCTTCACGCTCCCAGGTGAACTCGGGTCCTCTACGAGCATTCCATCGAACCTTAACAATTGGTATCTTGTTTTGCTTAAGTCTTTTAACCTCACGGTCCATTATTTCGACGGGTTCTTCGATGAATTGAAGTTTTTCGTTGATTTGGATTTCATCTAACGGAATAGTGAGATCTTCTTTAGCAAAAAATTTCTTCAAATTCGAGACGTGGAAAGTGTTATGTACAGCCGCGAGTTGTTGAGGTAACTCTAGTCGGTAAGCTACTGGTCTGACACGATCAATAATCTTGAATGGTCCAATATACCTTGGATTTAATTTCCCTCGTTTACCAAATCGAACAACGCCTTTCCAAGGTGCAACTTTAAGCATGACCATCTCTCCAATTTCAAATTCTATATCTTTTCTTTTAATGTCAGCGTAGCTCTTTTGTCGACTTTGGGCGGTTTTCAACCGTTGTTGAATTTGGATGATCTTCTCGGTAGTTTCTTGTATAATCTCTGGACCCGTAATCTGTCTATCCCCCACTTCACTCCAACAAATCGGAGACCTGCACTTTCTACCATAAAGTGCTTCAAACGGCGCCATCTCAATGCTTGAATGGTAGCTGTTGTTGTAGGAAAATTCTGCTAATGGTAGATGTCGATCCCAACTGTTTCCGAAATCAATAACACATGCTCGTAGCATGTCTTCAAGCGTTTGTATCGTCCTTTCGCTCTGCCCATCAGTTTGTGGATGATAGGCAGTACTCATGTCTAGACGAGTTCCTAATGCTTGCTGTAATGTCTGCCAGAATCTTGAAATAAATCTGCCATCCCTATCAGAGATAATAGAGATTGGTATTCCATGTCTGGAGATGACTTCCTTCAAATACAGTCGTGCTAACTTCTCCATCTTGTCATCTTCTCTTATTGGCAGGAAGTGTGCTGATTTGGTGAGACGATCAACTATTACCCAAATAGTATCAAAACCACTTGCAGTCCTTGGCAATTTAGTGATGAAATCCATGGTAATGTTTTCCCATTTCCATTCTGGGATTTCAGGTTGTTGAAGTAGACCTGATGGTTTTTGAAGCTCAGCTTTGACCTTAGAACACGTCAAACATTCTTCTACGTATTTAGCAACATCGGCTTTCATACCCGGCCACCAAAAATGTTTCTTGAGATCCTTGTACATCTTCCCCGTTCCAGGATGTATTGAGTATCTGGTTTTATGAGCTTCTCTAAGTACCATTTCTCTCATATCTCCAAATTTTGGTACCCAAATCCTTTCAGCCCTATACCGGGTTCCGTCTTCCTGAATATTAAGATGCTTCTCCGATCCTTTGGGTATTTCATCCTTTAAATTTCCCTCTTTTAAAACTCCTTGTTGCGCCTCCTTTATTTGAGTAGTAAGGTTATTATGAATCATTATATTCATAGATTTTACTCGAATGGGTTCTCTGTCCTTCCTGCTCAAGGCATCGGCTACCACATTTGCCTTCCCCGGGTGGTAACGAATCTCAAAGTCGTAATCATTCAATAATTCAATCCACCTACGCTGCCTCATATTCAGTTGTTTCTGATTAAATATGTGTTGAAGACTTTTGTGGTCGGTATATATAATACTTTTGACCCCATATAAGTAGTTCCTCCAAGTCTTTAATGCAAAAACAACCGCGCCTAATTCCAAATCATGCGTCGTATAATTTTGTTCGTGAATCTTCAATTGTCTAGACGCATAAGCAATCACCTTCGTTCGTTGCATTAATACACAACCGAGACCTTGCTTTGATGCGTCACAATAAATCACAAAATCATCATTCCCTTCAGGCAATGACAATATAGGTGCCGTAGTTAGCTTTTTCTTCAATAACTGAAACGCTTTCTCTTGTTCATCATTCCATTCAAATTTCTTCCCTTTATGCGTTAATGCAGTCAAGGGTTTTGCTATTCTGGAAAAGTCTTGGATGAACCTTCTATAGTAACCAGCTAGTCCTAAAAACTGGCGTATGTGTTTCGGAGTTTTCGGGGTTTCCCACTTTTCAACAGTTTCTATCTTTACCGGATCCACCTTAATACCTTCTTTGTTCACTATGTGACCGAGGAATTGAACTTCTTCCAACCAAAATGCACACTTTGAAAACTTAGCGTACAATTCTTCCTTCCTCAATACTTCTAACACCTTTCTCAAATGTTCACCGTGTTCTTGGTCATTCTTTGAGTAAATAAGTATGTCATCAATGAAAATGATGACAAACTTGTCAAGGTATGGTCCACACACTCGGTTCATAAGGTCCATGAACACAGCTGGTGCATTAGTTAAACCAAACGGCATGACCATAAACTCGTAATGACCGTAACGTGTTCTGAAAGCAGTCTTTGGAATATCATCTTCTTTCACCCGCATTTGATGATACCCGGAACGTAAGTCAATCTTTGAATAAACAGACGAGCCTTGTAGTTGATCAAATAAGTCGTCGATTCTCGGTAGTGGGTAGCGGTTCTTGATGGTAAGTTTGTTCAACTCTCGGTAGTCGATACACAACCTGAATGTACCATCTTTCTTCTTGACAAACAAAACAGGAGCTCCCCACGGTGATGTGCTTGGTCGAATGAAACCACGCTCTAAAAGTTCTTGTAATTGGCTTTGCAGTTCTTTCATCTCGCTGGGTGCTAGTCTGTAAGGAGCACGAGCTATTGGTGCAGCTCCTGGTACAAGATCTATTTGAAATTCAACGGATCGATGTGGGGGTAATCCCGGTAATTCTTTCGGAAATACATCGGGAAATTCTTTTGCGATGGGAACATCATTGATGCTCGTTTCTTCAGTTTGTACTTTCTCGACGTGTGCTAGAACAGCATAGCAACCTTTTCTTATTAGTTTTTGTGCCTTCAAATTACTAATAAGATGTAGCTTCGTGTTGCCCTTTTCTCCGTACACCATTAAGGGTTTTCCTTTTTCTCGTATAATGCGAATTGCATTTTTGTAACAAACGATCTCTGCTTTCACTTCTTTCAACCAGTCCATACCGATTATCACATCAAAACTCCCTAACTCTACTGGTATCAAATCAATCTTAAATGTTTCGCTAACCAGTTTAATTTCTCGATTCCGACATATATTATCTGCTGAAATTAATTTACAATTTGCTAATTCGAGTAAAAATTTACTATCCAAAGGCGTCAATGGACAACTTAATTTAGCACAAAAATCTCTACTCATATAGCTTCTATCCGCACCCGAATCAAATAAAACGTAAGCAGATTTATTGTCAATAAGAAACGTACCCGTAACAAGCTCCGGGTCTTCCTGTGCCTCTGCCACATTAATATTGAAAACTCTTCCGCAGCCTTGTCCATTCGTGTTCTCCTGGTTCGGGCAATTTCTAATAATGTGGCCCGGTTTTCCACATTTATAACAAACTACATTGGCATAACTTGCTCCGACACTACTTGCTCCGCCATTACTCGTTCCGACACCATTTGTTCCTTTCGTTCTGTTAACCCCTGGTCCGTAGACATCACACTTCGCCGCGCTATGACCATTTCTTTTACACTTGTTGCAAAATTTGGTGCAGAACCCGAGTGATACTTTTCACACCTTTGGCATAGCGGCTTCTGATTGTTGTTGTTGTTGCGGTTATTATTGTTGTTAAGATGATTGTTGTTGTTGCTGTTGTTGTTGTTGTTGTTGTTGGGCCGTTTGTTGTAGTTGCGATTGATGTTGCGATTGTTAGGATAGTTGTTGCGATTATTGTTATAATTGCTGTTGTTGTTGTATTGATGATTCTTATCACCGTTTTCCTCCCACTTTCTTTTGACTTGCTTCACATTGGCCTCTTCAGCAGTCTGTTCTTTAATTCTTTCTTCAATCTGGTTCACTAGTTTGTGAGCCATTCTACATGCCTGTTGTATGGAGGTGGGCTCGTGTGAACTTATATCTTCTTGGATTCTTTCCGGTAATCCTTTCACAAACGCGTCGATCTTCTCTTCCTCATCTTCGAATGCTCCCGGACACAATAGGCACAATTCTGTGAATCGTCTTTCGTACGTGGTAATATCAAATCCTTGGGTTCGTAACCCTCTAAGTTCTGTCTTGAGCTTATTGACCTCGGTTCTGGGACGGTACTTCTCGTTCATCAAGTGCTTGAATGCTGACCACGGTAGTGCGTACGCATCGTCTTGTCCCACTTGCTCTAGATAGGTATTCCACCATGTTAACGCAGAACCTGTGAAGGTATGCGTAGCGTACTTTACTTTGTCCTCTTCAGTACACTTACTTATGGCAAACACCGATTCGACCTTCTCGGTCCACCGTTTCAATCCGATCGGTCCTTCGGTTCCATCAAATTCCAAAGGTTTGCAGGCAGTGAATTCTTTGTAGGTGCATCCTACACGATTTCCTGTACTGCCAGATCCAAGGTTATTGTTGGTATGTAGCGCAGCCTGTACTGCGGCTATGTTTGAAGCTAGAAAAGTACGGAATTCCTCTTCATTCATATTCACGGTGTGTCGAGTAGTCGGTGCCATTTCCTTCAAAATAGTCAAATGGAACAAGTTAATCATACATAATATTAAGAGTAGTTAATAGTATTTCGTAGCATAATATGAACTCATTTATAAAAGCTTTTTCTTCATATTAGCGTTTTATAAGTTTAAATTCGGGTAGTACCTACCCGTTAAGTTCATACTTAGTAGCTAATATACAATTTAACTACTACAATTCTATATGAAAAACTGATTATAATAATATTTCGCGTTCAAACTTTTATACAATATTTTACAAACTTACAATACCGCTTATTTTACATAAAGCATGAAATATAGCACACAATAACTTTGATACAAGATAGTTGTGAAGATAATTCTAGCTAGTACACAAGTCGTTCAGCAAAGGCAATAAAGACACGTAATTCATACGTCCAGAAACAAGTCATGCATTCTGGTTTTACTAGGACTACTTTCCATCCTTGGTCTTGTGCAACATAACCGTTATGGCCGTTGATAAGACAGCGTGTTGTAACGTCGTCAAAGGGACGAGGGTTACGTAATGTCCAACAGTCCCGTAACAATCTAAAAACCTCATTTCTTACCCCAATTACCGACTCCGTCACTTGTGGGAACGTTTTGTTTAATAGCTGTAGCCCGATGTTCTTTTTCTCACTTTGGTGAGAAGCGAACATTACTAACCCATAAGCATAGCATGCTTCTTTATGTTGCATGTTAGCCGCTTTTTCTAAATCATGAAGTCCTATATTCGGATACATTGAGTCAAAATAATTTCTTAATCCGTTGCGTAAAATAGCATTTGGGTTCCCCGCAATATATGCGTCAAAGTAAACACATCGTAACTTATGGGTTTCCCAATGTGATATCCCCCATCTTTCAAACGAAAGTCTCTTATAAACCAAGACATTCTTGGAACGTTCTTCGAATGTCTTACAAACTAATCTCGCCTTAAATAGTTGTGCCGAGGAATTCTGACCGACTCTAGACAAGATTTCATCAATCATGTCTCCGGGTAGGTCTCTTAAAATATTGGGTTGTCTATCCATTTTGCGTTTTTATACTGTAAAATAGACAAGAGTTAGATTCATAAAAAAAAAATACTTATTAATACAAGCAATTTTTACATATATCATAAAGCATAAGCACACTATATTACATATATTACACCACATGAATACAACTATCTTATTCCGACTCGCTTGTTTCTTCTTCTTCGGTTTTGGTTCGTTTTGCCAAGTTTCTAGGGATATATGATTTTCCCCTAATACGAGCCGTTGTTATCCACATTGGTTTAGAAAAACCTGGTGGTTTAGAGGTTCCCGGGTCATTGTTACAACTTAAGGACTTCGGGGGTTGACGATACATATAAATTTCATCGGGGTTGGAATTAGATTTCTCTATTTTTATGCCCTTTCCCTTATTATTTTCTTTTGCCTTTTTAAATTCAGTTGGGGTAATTTCTATAACATCATCGGAATTCTCGTCGGAATCCGATTCATCGGAGAATTGGTAATCCTCCCAATATTTTGCTTCCTTGGCGGAAACACCATTGACCATAATTAACCTTGGTCGGTTGGTTGAGGATTTTCTTTTACTTAACCGTTTTATTATTTCCCCCACCGGTTCTATTTCTTCATCCGGTTCCTCCTCTTCCGGTTCTGATTCTTCTTCCGGTTCCGACTCTTCTTCCGGTTCCTCTTCGGGAACTTGTGAATCAGTCCACGAATCATTCCAATTTACATTTGACTCTTCATTATTATTAGGTGAGTCAATGGGACTTGTTCTAGAGGTAGACATCTATCACATAATATCAAACACGTTAAGAGATTAATATATCACATAATATTCACATGTTAAAAATATATAGTTTCCAACAAAATTTGTTAAGCAATCATTTTTCAAGTAAACACGGTCGAAGTCCAGACTCACTAATGCATCCTAAAAAACTCGATAAGACACACTAATGCAAAATTCTGGTTCTCTAAGACCAACGCTCGGATACCAACTGAAATGTCCCGTTCTTATTGATTAAAAACGTTCCATATTAATTGATTTCGTTGCGAGGTTTTGACCTCTATATGAGACGTTTTTCAAAGACTGCATTCATTTTAAAACAAACCATAACCTTTATTTCATCAATAAAGGTTTAAAAAGCTTTACGTAGATTATCAAATAATGATAATCTAAAATATCCTGTTTACACACGACCATTACATAATGGTTTACAATACAAATATGTTACAACAAAATAAGTTTCTTGAATGCAGTTTTTACACAATATCATACAAGCATGGACTCCAAATCTCGTCCTTATTTAAGTATGCGACAGCGGAAGCTCTTAATAATCACCTGAGAATAAACATGCTTAAAACGTCAACAAAAATGTTGGTGAGTTATAGGTTTAACCTATATATATCAAATCATAATAATAGACCACAAGATTTCATATTTCAATATACATCCCATACATAGAGATAAAAATCATTCATATGGTGAACACCTGGTAACCGACATTAACAAGATGCATATATAAGAATATCCCCATCATTCCGGGACAGCCTTCGGATATGATATAAATTTCGAAGTACTAAAGCATCCGGTACTTTGGATGGGGTTTGTTAGGCCCAATAGATCTATCTTTAGGATTCGCGTCAATTAGGGTGTCTGTTCCCTAATTCTTAGATTACCAGACTTAATAAAAAGGGGCATATTCGATTTCAATAATTCAACCATAGAATGTAGTTTCATGTACTTGTGTCTATTTTGTAAATCATTTATAAAACCTGCATGTATTCTCATCCCAAAAATATTAGATTTTAAAAGTGGGACTATAACTCACTTTCACAGATTTTTACTTCGTCGGGAAGTAAGACTTGGCCACTGGTTGATTCACGAACCTATATCAATATATACATATATATCAAAGTATGTTCAAAATATATTTACAACACTTTTAATATATTTTGATGTTTTAAGTTTATTAAGTCAGCTGTCCTCGTTAGTAACCTACAACTAGTTGTCCACAGTTAGATGTACAGAAATAAATCGATAAATATTATCTTGAATCAATCCACGACCCAGTGTATACATATCTCAGTATTGATCACAACTCAAACTATATATATTTTGGAATCAACCTCAACCCTGTATAGCTAACTCCAACATTCACATATAGAGTGTCTATGGTTGTTCCAAAATATATATAGATGTGTCGACATGATAGGTCGAAACATTGTATACGTGTCTATGGTATCTCAAGATTACATAATATACAATACAAGTTGATTAAGTTATGGCTGGAATAGATTTGTTACCAATTTTCACGTAGCTAAAATGAGAAAAATTATCCAATCTTGTTTTACCCATAACTTCTTCATTTTAAATCCGTTTTGAGTGAATCAAATTGCTATGGTTTCATATTGAACTCTATTTTATGAATCTAAACAGAAAAAGTATAGGTTTATAGTCGGAAAATTAAGTTACAAGTCGTTTTTGTAAAGGTAGTCATTTCAGTCGAAAGAACGACGTCTAGATGACCATTTTAGAAAACATACTTCCACTTTGAGTTTAACCATAATTTTTGGATATAGTTTCATGTTCATAATAACAATCAT
This sequence comes from Rutidosis leptorrhynchoides, assembly GCF_046630445.1. Classification (NCBI taxonomy): domain Eukaryota; kingdom Viridiplantae; phylum Streptophyta; class Magnoliopsida; order Asterales; family Asteraceae; genus Rutidosis; species Rutidosis leptorrhynchoides. The sequence goes on along the minus strand of NC_092337.1, from coordinate 372,203,709 downwards.
TTTCTCAGAATAACAACTTTTAAATCAAAGTTTATCATAGTTTTTAATTAACTAACCCAAAACAGCCCGCGGTGTTACTACGACGGCGTAAATCCGGTTTTACGGTGTTTTTCGTGTTTCCAGGTTTTAAATCATTAAGTTAGCATATCATATAGATATAGAACATGTGTTTAGTTGATTTTAAAAGTCAAGTTAGAAGGATTAACTTTTGTTTGCGAACAAGTTTAGAATTAACTAAACTATGTTCTAGTGATTACAAGTTTAAACCTTCGAATAAGATAGCTTTATATGTATGAATCGAATGATGTTATGAACATCATTACTACCTTAAGTTCCTTGGATAAACCTACTGGAAAAGAGAAAAATGGATCTAGCTTCAATGGATCCTTGGATGGCTCGAAGTTCTTGAAGCAGAATCATGACACGAAAACAAGTTCAAGTAAGATCATCACTTGAAATAAGATTGTTATAGTTATAGAAATTGAACCAAAGTTTGAATATGATTATTACCTTGTATTAGAATGATAACCTACTGTAAGAAACAAAGATTTCTTGAGGTTGGATGATCACCTTACAAGATTGGAAGTGAGCTAGCAAACTTGAAAGTATTCTTGATTTTATGTAACTAGAACTTGTAGAATATATGAAGAACACTTAGAACTTGAAGATATAACTTGAGAGAGATCAATTAGATGAAGAAAATTGAAGAATGAAAGTGTTTGTAGGTGTTTTTGGTCGTTGGTGTATGGATTAGATATAAAGGATATGTAATTTTGTTTTCATGTAAATAAGTCATGAATGATTACTCATATTTTTGTAATTTTATGAGATATTTCTTGCTAGTTGCCAAATGATGGTTCCCACATGTGTTAGGTGACTCACATGGGCTGCTAAGAGCTGATCATTGGAGTGTATATACCAATAGTACATACATCTAAAAGCTGTGTATTGTACGAGTACGAATACGGGTGCATACGAGTAGAATTGTTGATGAAACTGAACGAGGATGTAATTGTAAGCATTTTTGTTAAGTAGAAGTATTTTGATAAGTGTATTGAAGTCTTCCAAAAATGTATAAATACATATTAAAACACTACATGTATATACATTTTAACTGATTCGTTAAGTCATCGTTAGTCGTTACATGTAAGTGTTGTTTTGAAACCTTTAGGTTAACGATCTTGTTAAATGTTGTTAACCCAATGTTTATAATATCAAATGAGATTTTAAATTATTATATTATCATGATATTATCATGTATGAATATCTCTTAATATGATATATATACATTAAACGTCTTTACAACGATAATCGTTACATATATGTCTCGTTTAAAAATCATTAAGTTAGTAGTCTTGTTTTTACATATGTAGTTCATTGTTAATATACTTAATGATATGTTTACTTATCATAGTATCATGTTAACTATATATATATATCCATATATATGTCATCATATAGTTTTTACAAGTTTTAACGTTCGTGAATCACCGGTCAACTTGGGTGGTCAATTGTCTATATGAAACATATTTCAATTAATCAAGTCTTAACAAGTTTGATTGCTTAACATGTTGGAAACATTTAATCATGTAAATATCAATCTCAATTAATATATATAAACATGGAAAAGTTCGGGTCACTACACTTACCTGTGAGATAGTATTCTTAGTGATACGATCTATTCCATTCATAAGATAGTCGGTTTAATTGATTTTCCATGGCTACATAGGTGTAACCTCGAGCATTCAGTGTTTTTTCTTCTAAACATATGAACGGTCCGTCTCTGCATAAAGTAACAAATTCGGTGTTTGAATAGGTTTGATTATTTGAACATTTACCTCCAGGTGACCATTTTCCGCATTTGTTACATCTTTCAAGGTGTCGTGCTCTTCTTTTCGCTGCGGATTTTGATTTTCCTTTACCAAATTGTAACTTATTATCTTCGCATCTGGATTCTTTTCTTACTCCGTCCAATCTTTCTCTGATTACTGATACTAGTTCACTCGGAAGTGTGTCATTATTATGTTTAGTGATCAAAGCGTGTAGCATTAGACCATGGTTTAGTTCACAGGAAGTCTTCATTTCCTAAATAAAAATAAAAATTCAGAATGGGGGGAGAAGACTAGTTCTTTAGGGTCTGCTAGGAAAAGACCATTCGGGTTCCATTTTCGAGAACTACACGAAAACAGACAATCTAACTCTAACAGAAATACATAAAATCCTTAAAAGACTTGATTCTCCCCACACTTAGTTAGCTGTGGTATCGAAATTGTGATTAACTTCGTTATCGACTTCCATCGGACTATCTATGTAATGTTTAACTCTGTGACCATTAACTTTAAATTCAATTCCATTTGAATTTATTAATTCTATCGTTCCGTATGGGAAAACTCTTTTGACTATGAATGGTCCAGACCATCTCGATTTCAATTTTCCAGGAAATAGCTTGAATCGTGAATTGAAAAGAAGAACTCTGTCTCCTTCTTTAAATTCTTTTGAACTTCTGATTCTTTTATCATGCCATTTCTTCGTTCTTTCCTTATAGATTAACGAATTTTCGTATGCTTCATGTCTTAATTCTTCTAATTCGTTTAATTGACTTAATCGTAGACGTCCGGCTTCATGTAAATCAAGATTACATGTCTTCAAAGCCCAAAATGCTTTGTGTTCAATTTCTACTGGAAGATGACATGCTTTTCCGTAGACGAGTTTAAAAGGTGTGGTTCCAATTAGAGTTTTGTAGGCTGTTCTAAAAGCCCAGAGTGCATCCTCCAATTTAATGGACCATTCCTTCGGATTTGATCCTACGGTTTTTTCTAGAATACGTTTTAAAGCTCGGTTGGTATTTTCAACTTGTCCACTTGTTTGTGGATGATATGCGGTGGAGATTTTATGAGTTACTCCATATCTTATGAGAACTTTTTCAAGTTGATTATTACAGAAATGAGTACCCCGATCACTTATTAAAGCTTTCGGTGTTCCAAACCTTTCAAAAAGACGTTTTAAAAAGTTGACTACAACTCGTGCATCGTTAGTTGGGAGAGCTTGTGCTTCCGCCCATTTAGATACATAATCAATGGCTACGAGAATGTAGAGATTATTATGAGATTTTGGAAATGGACCCATAAAGTCAATACCCCAAATGTCAAATACTTCACATACTTGAATGACATTTTGTGGCATTTCATCACGTTGACTTATTTTTCCGGCCCTTTGACAAGCATCACAGGATTTGCAAAGAAGGTGTGCGTCTTTGTAAATTGTAGGCCAATAGAATCCATCATCATAAACTTTTCTTGCTGTTAGTTGAGGCCCATAGTGTCCTCCTGTTGGTCCTGTGTGATAATGGTTTAAAATTTTACTAGCTTCATATCCAAATACACATCGGCGTATTATTCCATCGGGACAACTTTTAAACAAATGTGGATCTTCCCAGAAATAGTGTTTTATATCACTGAAGAATTTCTTTCGTTTTTGGTACGATAATCCTTTTTCAAGGAATCCACATACTAAGTAGTTTGCATAGTCTGCAAACCATGGAATTTCATTATAATCTATCTTCAAAAGATATTCATCAGGAAAGTTGTCTTGTATGGCCGATTCATTTAGAACTTCTAATTCGGGATTTTCAAGACGAGAAAGATGATCAGCGGCGAGATTTTCTGCTCCTCTTTTATCTCGGATTTCAATATCGAACTCTTGTAAGAGTAAGATCCAACGAATTAATCTTGGTTTGGCATCTTGTTTCGAAAATAGGTATCTAAGAGCAGAATGGTCGGTATAGACCACCGTTTTTGCTAGAACGAGATATGAACGAAATTTGTCAAAAGCAAAGACAATAGCAAGGAGTTCTTTTTCAGTAGTTGTGTAATTTGTTTGTGCTCCTTGTAACGTCTTACTAGCATAATATATAGGTTGAAATCTTTTTTCAATCCTTTGTCCTAAAACGGCTCCCATTGCAAAATCACTTGCATCGCACATTAGTTCAAACGGTAGATTCCAATTTGGTGTTATCATGATCGGCGCATTAGTGAGTTTCTCTTTAAGAATATTAAAAGATTTGATGCATTCATCTGAAAAGATGAATGGAGCATCCTTTTCTAGGAGTTTATTCATAGGAGTGGCAATTTTAGAAAAATCTTTTATGAAACGTCGGTAAAAACCGGCATGCCCTGGAAAACTCCTAACTCCTCTAACATTGGTGGGATGTGGAAATTTAGCAATTACATCTACTTTAGCTCTATCCACTTCAATTCCTTCTTTTGAAATTTTATGACCAAGAACGATGCCTTCTTCAACCATGAAATGGCATTTCTCCCAATTAAGAACTAAATTTGATTATTCGCATCTAATAAGCATTCGTTCCAGATTAACTAGACATGATTCATCCATGAAATCTTCCATGCATTCTTCTATCATGTCGTGAAAAATCGCCATCATGCACCTTTGAAAGGTTGCAGGGGCGTTACAAAGTCCAAATGGCATGCGTTTGTAAGCAAAAGTACCATGAGGGCACGTGAATGTGGTTTTCTCTTGATCTTCGGGTGCTATTGGAATTTGGAAATATCCGGAAAATCCATCAAGAAAACAATAATAACTATTTCTGGCTAATCTTTCCAACATTTGATCAATGAAAGGTAAGGGAAAGTGATCTTTTCTGGTGGCGTCATTTAATTTTCTATAATCAATACATACACGCCATCCTGTTACAGTCCTAGTAGGAATAAGCTCATTTTTCTCATTTGTAATGACAGTCATGCCACCCTTCTTAGGCACGCATTGAACTGGACTTACCCATGGACTATCAGAAATTGGATAAATTAAACCTGCATCTAGCAGTTTAATAATTTCTTTTTTAACTACATCTTGCATATTCGGATTTAGTCTTCGTTGGCGTTGCACATACATTTTATGACCTTCTTCCATAAGGATTTTATGTGTGCAATATGAAGGACTTATTCCTTTAATATCATAAATCTTCCATGCAATAGCTGGTTTATGAGCTTTCAACACAGAAATGAGTTAAGATTTCTCATTTTCAGTAAGAGAAGACGATATTATTACAGGTAATTCAGATTCACCATGTAAATAAGCATATTCCAAATGGTTTGGAAGTGGCTTTAACTCTAGTGTCGGAGGTTCTTCTATCGATGATTTATATCGATATCTGTCTTCTTCTTTTAGCATTTGAATTTCTTCTGTTGTTGGTTCATATCCATTAGCTATTAGTGTAGCTAACATTTCAGCTTCATCAATTGGTTCATTACCTTTTCCTAAAGAACATTCTCCTGTTCCTTGTAATTCTGGAAATTCTTCTAACAATTCTGCATGTGAATCTATAGTTTGAATATAATAACATGTATCATCTGCAGATTGCGGTTGTTGCATTGCTCTATCAACTGAAAAGGTAACACTCTCGTCCTCTATACTTAGGGTCAATTTCTTACCGAACACGTCTATCATTGCTTTAGCCGTGTTTAAGAATGGTCTTCCTAATATGAGAGGAACTTGAGAATCTTCTTCCATGTCCAGAACAACAAAATCTACTGGAAATACTAAAGTACCAACTTTAACTAGCATGTTCTCCATTATCCCTCTAGGATATTTTATTGATCTATAGGCTAGTTGTATACTTATTCTTGTTGGTTTCAATTCTCCAAGGTCTAGTTTAGCGTATAATGAATACGGCATTAAATTTATACTAGCACCTAAGTCTGCCAATGCTTCTATTGAAATAAGACTACCCAGAAAACATGGAATTGTGAAACTTCCTGGATCAGATAATTTTTCTGGTATCTTATTCAACAGCACTGCTGAACAATTAGCATTCATAGTAACAGCCGAGAGTTCTTTCATTTTCTTTCTATTTGAGATTAGATCTTTCAGAAATTTAGCATATCTAGGCATTCCTGAAATCACATCTATGAAAGGAAGATTTACATTTATCTGTTTAAACATATCCAAGAATTTGGATTGCTCGGCTTCAAGTTTCTCTTTTTTCATTTTACTTGGGTAAGGAAGTGGTGGTTGGTATGGTTTAACATAAGGTTTAGCCTTAACTGTGTTATCTTCATTAACCTTTTCAACTACCGGTTCTTTTTCCTTATCTTGATCAGGTTGTGGTTCTTGTGGAGTAGGAATAGCTTCATCAGAAGTTACAGGTATTTCAGGTGATTTAAGTGTTGTACCACTTCTTGTGGTAATGGCTTTAGCTGTTTCATTTCGGAGGTTAGCATTTGTATCACTAGGTAAACTTCCCGGTTTTCTTTCACCTATTAACCTTGCTAGGTTACTTACTTCTTGTTCCAAATTTTGAATAGAAGCTTGTTGATTTCTAAATGCTTGAGCATTTTGTTCATTCATTTGTTTCTGAGATGTGAAAAACTGCGTTTGAGTTTCAACTAGCTTCGTCATCATATCTTCTAAATTCGGCTTTTATCATCGGTTTGTGGTGGTTTGTTTTGAAAATTAGGTCTTTGCTGGTTGTAAGTATTGTTGGATACTTGTTGATTGCTAGGACCTTGTTGGTTGTTGTATGGAATATTTCGGTTATAATTCTGGTTTTGATTGTAAATTGGTCTTGGCGGTTGATAATTATTCTGATAATTATTTCCAGGCCTTTGGTTTATGTATGAAACATTCTCTCTTTGTTCCATTGTTAGTTCAATACTGAGACAATCTTTTGTCAAATGTGGTCCTCCACACTGCTCACAACTAATTCATATTGAGTGGATATCTTTAGTCATCTTTTCCATTCATCTCTCGACAGCATCTATCTTTGCGGAAATAGAATCTAAGTCATGGCTAGAATCGACTCTAGCTGCTTTAGATGATCTAACGATATCTTTTTCTTGGTGCCACTCATGTGAGTGGGAAGCAGTGTTATCAATAATTTTGTAAGCATCAGTTTCGGTTTTCTTCATAATAGAACCACCAGCTGCTATATCGATGTCTTTCCTTGTAGTGATGTCGCATCCTTAGTAGAATATTTGTACTATTTGACAGGTGTCTAAACCATGTTGCGGACATCCTCTTAATAACTTTCCAAATCTTGTCCACGCCTCATATAGAGTTTCATTCGGCTTCTGTGTGAACGTAACAATTTCTTCTTGAAGTCTTACGGATTTAGATGCCAGAAAGAATTGTTTAAGAAATTTTTTAACTAAAACATCCCATGTATCAATCGCCCCTTCAGGTAACGATTCCAACCAATCTTTGGCTTATCCCTTTAAAGTCCAAGGAAATAACATGAGATATATCTGTTCATCCTCCACTTCTCGGATTTTAAATAGTGTGCAGATCCTATTAAAGGTACGAAGATGTTCATTTGGATCTTCCTTCGGCGCACCACTAAATTGGCATTGATTAGTCACCATGTGTAGAATTTGTCCTTTGATTTCATAATCTGGCGCATTAATGTCAGGATAAGTAATTGCGTGACCTTGGCCAGTGCGTTTAGCTCTCATTCAGTCTTCCATACTTAAAGGTTCCAGATTCTCCATAATTGAATTTGTTGAATCGGAATCACTAGAGGATTTGGATTTAATGGTTCGTTCCTCAACAATCTCTGTTTGAATGATTTGTGGTTCCGGAGGAAAATTTAATGGTTCAGGATCTATGAATCGTCCCTGAATATTCTCCGGATTCTCAATTGTGAGGTCGGGTTCAAAAAATGGATTATCGGAAATTTGAACTGGAGTACTTGGTTGACTGGATGATGATTCTAAAGAAAAATCAACGGCGGTAATATTTGCTAGATACCTTGATCTAGTTACAGGTGGTGAACGTACAAAAGGTGGTGAACGTCTTGCTCGGTGCATTTACTGAATATCCTATTAGTTTTTAAAAGGAAAGAAAAATTATATAAGTTATCCAATTAATAGACTTTTCTGATTTTGCCCACGTTTCGAATAGCCAAAAGATGCAGCAGAGGGGCAGGATTCGTTTGGTCTCAATATAATTGAGGACTGTTTGGCTCCAATAACCCGGTCCACGTACAAATCCAACTATTACTACGAACCAGAAAATTTTGATGTCTATCAATTTAACCACTTAAAATAAATTTTCGTAATTTTAAGAAGTATAGATAAGAAGTAGAATAAAAATCTATGTCCTAAAACTAGACTAGCTAGAAATAAGAAAGAAAAAGAGTGCGTCGAAAAAGATCGAAAAAGAAAAGATCGAAAAAAATAAAAGGCGTCGAAAAATAAGAAATAAAAAAAAATAACTTATAGAACTTAAAAACACTCGACTAACCCAACCTTATTACTATTACTAACTTAAAATTATAATCGGAAATTGAGATTACTAATTGGAATGATAATTGATAAATAGGTAAAAGGTGTCTAAAAATATTAAAGCTTGCAAGTAAAACTGTATCCCAAATGGCAATATCTTAAAAAGGTACTAAAACTTAAAAAGGCGTCGCAAAATTCTAAATCACCTAAATCTTAGTCTAAAAAAAAGCACTTAAGGGATTTTACGGCAAAGCCTAAAAATCTAGAAATAAAAATAACTATGGCAAAAACTATGAATTAAAACTAAATACGAGCGAAAAATACAAAAAATTACGCTAAAACAATTAAAAAGGGACAAAATATAAAAATATACTAAAAGTTGTAAAAAGTATAATTTTTATAAAAATATTATTTTTATATTATTTATTTTATAAAACTATTAATTTTATAATTTAAATAAACTAATTTAACTAAATATAAAATAAATTAAAAACTAAAATTAAACTAAATAATAAAATATTAAAACCTAATTAGGGTTTATTAAATAATAATAATAATACACCGTAATTAATGCAGTTAGGGTTTCCTGTTGGCGTGTCAGACACTCTCATGCGATCGCATGAGTTTATGCCTTCGGGCTCATGCGATCGCATGAGCCAGGATTTTGGGCCAGGTTACGGGCTGCTACAGTAGCAGGCCCGAGAGTTTATTTTTTTTATTTTGCTGTGTTTATTTTTTCTGTTTTAAATATTTATATAATTTATTTTTATAAATTAAATAAAACTTATATTTTTATAAAATAAATATAAAGAAACTTTTATAGAACTTAAATATTTAACAAACTCTTAAAAATATTTATATTTTTCTTTTTCTTTTTATATTTTCGAATATATTAAAACGTATTTTTACAAAAGCGTATTTTAATAAAAGTAAACTAAAAATAAAATTTTTTTTTATTTAGCGTTGCGCTTCCGGCTTTTAAGCAAGAAAAATCCCCGGCAGCGGCGCCAAAAATACTTGATAATTAAAGCTAAGGGGTATAAAATACTATTAAATTTTACAAGAAAATACTATTGAATACGATACAATTTTATACAAGATATTTATTTATTTAGAGAATGGATATACTTAAACCTTGCTACAACACTTATATGCAGTGTACCTAATCGTACAGTAGTGTAGTTTTTAGTAAGTCCGGTTCGTTCCACAGGGAATCTTTTAATCAAAGCTTAACGCTATATTAGTTTTATTTTATAAAAATACAAATATATATATAAGTAATATTATTATTATAAAGGGGGGTTTTTACCGTTTAATGACCGGTTTGTCGATTTTAAAACTTTAGTTGTAGTTAAAACAAAATGTAAAAATATTAAATAAATAAAAGACTTAATTTAAAGCGTAAAGTAAATAACGATAATGAAATTGCGATAAATAAAAGTGCGATAAAATAAACTTGCGATAATTAAAAAGTACGATAATTAAAAGTGCAATTAAATACAATAACAAAAATTAAAAGTGCGATAATTAGAAGTGCAATTAAATATAAAATAAAGGAAATTAAATATGAAATAAAAGAATTATGCTTATTTAAACTTCCGTAATCATGATGTTTGACGTGTTGATTTTAGTTTTATGCCCATGGGTTAATTGTCCTTTGTCCTGGATTATTTAATATGTCCGTCTGGTTTTTGTTCATAACAGTCCATCAGTCATAAATATAAAGTGCGAGTGTCCTCATCAAATTATTCTTATACCCGAAGTTAAATATTCCAACTAATTGGGGACTTAAACTGTAACAAGATTTTAATACTTTGTTTAATAATTACACTAGGATGTCGACTGAGTGTAACCCAAGGTTTTAATACTTTGTTATCAATTATGCCAAGTGTCATTGTACATAATTTCACCCCTGTTTTAATAATTCTAGTGGCTATTAATCCATTCCCGTGTCCGGTTAAATGAACGATTATTCGTACATATAAATATCCCGCCCGTCGTGTCCGATCGAGTGTATATGGTTATTTATAGGGACGTTCAATTGTAAATCTTTATATTAAAATTAACAAACTATCATTTAGTTAAACAAATATAAAGCCCATTAATAGCCCATAGTCTAATTTCCACAAGTGTCGTTCTTTTGTCCAAACCCCAATTATGGTACAAAGCCCAATTACCCAATTTTAATATTTTTAGCCCAACATCATGTTTACTTCGGATTAAATAAGCATAATAATAACTTAGCTACGAGACATTAAATTAAAAAGGTTGAACATAACTTACAATGATTAAAAATAGCGTAGCGTTACACGGACAAAATTTTGACTTACACCCTTACAACATTCTCTAACACACCCTTATTATTATAAATTAAAATTAAAATTATAATATAAATATAAATATTATACGTTGAATGAGGAGAAGAAAAAGATGTGTTTTTGTGGTGCACCAAAGCTCGATTTTTATGGCATGTGGGCTGGAACTGTGCACCATGCGATCGCATGGATTTATGCCTTCCAGGCCATGCGATCGCATGGCCAGCTGGGGAGACTCAAAAGTCTTTGTTTTTTTATGCCGACGGTTTTTAAATATAATATAATATATATATTAATTTTAAGAATTAATTATATATTATATTATATTCATGTGCATAGTTGACTTGAAATTTTTAGTCCGTTGCGTCGAGCGTTGAGAGTTGACTCTGGTCCCGGTTCCGGATTTTCGAACGTCCTTGCGAATAATTTAATATCTTGTACTTTGCGTTTTGAATCTTGTACTATTGTAATTTTGAGACGTTTCTTATCAATAATTGGAACCTTATTGATTGTATTTTGTACTTTTGAGCTTTTTGGTCATTTGCGTCTTCAATTCGTCGAATCTGTCTTTTGTCTTCACCTTTTATTATTTAAACGAATATCACTTGTAAATAGAACAATTGCAACTAAAAGCTTGTCTTTCTTGAAGAATAATGCTATGAAATATATGTTCGTTTTTAGCATTATCAGATATATGTGTTGTACGCTAACGGCTTTATGAATGGATATGTGTTGTCCAAGTTAGTGATATATGTGTTGTACGCTAACGGTTTTATGAATGGATATGTGTTGTCCAAGTTAGTGATATATGTGTTGTACGCTAACGGTTTTATGAATGGATATGTGTTGTCCAAGTTAGTGATATATGCGTTGTACGCAAACGGTTTCATGAACGGATATGTGTTGTCCAAGGGTTAGTGATATATGTGTTGTACACTAACGGTTGTTATGAACACCGATGGGAAATTCGAGTACCATTCCTTTGTACGATTGGTTAACCTTAGGCGGTTTTACGCTCTGTTATATATATATTAATGTATTGTTGTGATGTAGCTAACCCTCCGGGTGTAGCTTATTGGCGTTGTTCACATCGTCGTTGGTGACTTACTTTATGGTTGTTGTTACTAGCTTGTTACTTAGTGATTATACGGTATGCTTAGCTTAGCTTGCCTTTATGCTTAGATGCTCTGGTATGCGGTATTTGATTATTTGTGTGGCGTGTCCATTTTATGCATATATAGGTATGTAGTATATTCTCACTCACTAAGCGTTAGCTTACCCTCTCGTTGTTTACTTTTTTTTTTATAGATTTGCTTGGATGAGGTGACTCGGGTAAGCGTGGGAACTAGTGGCTCGCGTAGTTGCTTTAGAAAGCTTGCTTTTGGACAAATTAGGATTGGGTAGCGTATCCCCAATCGCCATGCTCGGCTCTTATTTTGTGTTTAAAATTATGGGGTCGAAACTTGTATTTTGTACGTAAAGGGTAATTTGGGTCGATGTGGGTCCCGCTTCGTAAAACTTATTTTATTAATGGAACGTGTTAGTTTTACATATGTGAATGTGTTGTTAAATGCGTTTTGCCTAAATAAGTCGGGAAGTGGTCAAACATTTTCATGTTTTTAACTTTTTGGGACAGCAGTCTGTCCAGGCCCTTCTGCGCGCCGCGCGGGGTCTTGGCACGCCGCGCCAATAGCTGTGCAACAGAAGTTTTTTTTTTGTGATATTTTAAGCGGGTTCGAACGTGGTTTGGTTTGGGTTGTTACAAGTGGTATCAGAGCATGGTCTAAGGGATTTAGGTGACTTGAGATAGGTGCCTAGACTTAGACTTTTGTGTGTGCTTATTTGTTGCGGGACTTGTAGGATTACGGGTCGAAATGGGTTATAGTTATTGCCTTGTTTGTAGGTGAACTAACGTTTGTATTAGTAATGCGGATATTATTAATATATGATTGTGTTGTGATGATAATTCTCGCGTGTGTTTATATCGCGTAGAATTTCGTTTGTGTTTGTTTATAGCATCGAGTGAGACGGTCGTTGTACTAACAAGTCGATACGGCGTGTGTGCGTAATAAGGACTTGCAAACCTTATTACGGGTGCAAATCGTGTCTAACAAGTGATGTACGATGAGTGTTTAGCAAGATGGGGCGGTGTTGTGTGTGTGGTTTATACGTTCGTGATCTAATCGTTTGCATTCCTTAGAATGAAAACGGAAGATGGATGTGGAACGAGTGAGCCTATTCACGAAGGGAAGGATGAGTTAACGTTAAAGATTGAGGCCGTGTTTGAACAATATGTCTTGGTTTTCACCGGCAAAGTTAGGGAAGTAACCAAGGAGTTGGTCGAAGGACAAATGACGGAAATGGTTAGAGACCAAGTGACTAAAGTTGTAAAGGAAGAGTTTGAAAAGAGGTTTCCCAAACCTCGAGGTAGTGATGTTGAAGATGTACTTGCAAGGTTAGGATTACATGGTGCTCATGGTAAGAGGGCACGAAGTTCGCCTGAAGGCGTCGGGAATGTGAAGAAGAAGAGTAAGAAGGGTTACAAGCTTACGTGCTTTAAGTGAGGGGAACGGGGTCATTTGGCACAAGATTGTACGGTGGTGCCTTTAGGCTCAATCAGGTGTTTCATTTGCCGTATGGAGGGACACCGGAAGTCAGAGTGTTCCGAATCGCATGACGATCGGGTTAGGAGGTTAGAGCGCGAATACACGATGGGAAGTAGAACACGGAAGCCCAACAGCGCTACATCAGGTACTTTTAGTACGAAATTATAAGTTGTTCGTTTGTAATAACATGCGGTATGTGCGTAAGTCTTAGCTAAACTTTATTCTCCGTTGGAGATAATTCGTAGCGAGCGGGCGGCTTACGTTTATGGTTCTGGTTTGCTCTCAGTAGAGTGTATAAGTGGTGTGTTGTGCCTTGACCCTATGGTGCGAATCCTTGGGTGCTTAGGCATTTTGGTTTGTATCGGGTCGTTAAGCTCGTTCGAGTAAGACCCTTAAGGTCTCAATTGTGTTGTGCATGTTATTGATATGGGTGACGTTCCTAATGGAAGTACCCTATGGTGACCTTGGATTGTCGGGCGAAGGGCGTAAGACTTGGTACAACCAAGCATCCCTTAGTATTTGGGAAATGTTTCTACCAAACCATGGAAATGGGTTTTGGTGTTCGGTCATTAAGCACGTGTTCGCTTTCGCGTAGAAGTTGATGAACCATGAGGTTCGTCGGGTGGATTGAAATTCTTGAAATCGAGTGTTGATCTTGATGTATGTTGGTAAAGGAGTCTACGTGACGCGACATTAGGTGCCTTTTTATACCTACTAGCGTGGTGTTCGACTCTGATTGTGTTGCGGTTACATTGTACTTAGGGTACCGAAGTGAAACCCTTAGGTACATGAGTGATCGGGTGAAATTCGACAAACTAAAGCAGTTGAACGATTGCGAGTGTATAGTTCGTGTAATTTGTGGTACACTTTTTGTTCGAAGTGTTTAAGGATAGGTTAGGATCCTTGGTATGCTCAAAGTTGAAGCAAGACATGGTGATGGGCCGTGTGAACCCAATTGTTGGTAAAGTCTACCTTTGATAGCATTGTACGGTTGTACGAGTTGTGATATTGGAACGTAGTTCCAAGTGGGGGAGTTACACTCCCGCACGAGGAGGTTTTGGTGTGAGATTTCGGATGATGCTTTTGGTAGATCCGGAAATTTGGTCGAGACCTAGTTTTGGTCGATTCGTGGTAGAGTACAATTTCGGTTAAATTGTACTTATGATTTTGGACTTGTAAATTATCACCGAGGTGGTAAGATGGTAAATCTCGTTGAGAGATAATTGACGTGTTTGGTGAGCAAGGGGAAATCCCTCGGTTAAGGGAAGTGTGTGAGTCGGGTTCTCTTTTGGAGAATTATTGTTTGGTACCTATGTTTGATATAGGTGGTTCTTGCTCGATTGTGTGAATGGTTAGTGTATCCGTTAGGATTCACTATGGCGTAGCAGAGCGCGATGTTACGCTACTCGTCGTTCGAGGCCAAAAGGGCGTTGATTGATGAAGCATGACCTACGGGGTCCGCTGACTTCATCATGGGATCGTTGATTGGTGGAGCATGACCTTCGGGGTTCGCTGACTTCATCATGAGATCGTTGATTGGTGAAGCATGACCTTCGGGGTCCGCTGACTTCATCATGGGTGTAGTGTTATATCGGTGAAGCATGACCGTTGACGGGGTCCGCTGACTTCATCCGGTGTTGAGATTTGGGAAGTGGGTCGCGTGTAGTTTTCTGCCAGCCTTCATGTTATTGGATGTGCGATCTATTGGTTGTTTTATACGCCAATGGTGGGGTCGTAAGGACCACGTTGTGTGAACTAACGGTGGTTTTATACGCCAATGGTGGGGTCGTGAGGACCATGTCATGGGATTAGTGAGGTGATAGCCGTGTTTCGCTCACATGTTGTTATGGGTGTAACAATAGTCAATTTTGTGCACCTTGGGTTTGCGATAGTCATTTTGGACGCTATCGGTCTTAGCCGTTGCTTACGATGTTACGGTAGTTGCGTATTGCTCGTATTGCGCACTACAAGGGATGTTTAATGGTAAGTGTTATTCGTAAGGGTTCGTTTGGTTCGGTCTTCATCGTTTCAGGTTGTTGACCTTAGGTTGAGACTTGGTTGCTTTTAGCGTTGTACTCGGTAAGGGTACACTAAGGGATTGATATCTCGGTACGAGATTGGTTGAGTTTTCCCGATGTTAGGGAATGAGCATGGTTTTAGTGCTCGGATTGTGGATTTGATAAATCGCGGGTGACGATTTAGTTGCTAAAGGCGATTCATTGGGAAGAATTGTCTAGGAAAGTTCGGATTGGGATATGATTGAGGACCGTTGAGTGGGTCCGGATTGGTTAAGTGGTGAAGATCACGAGGATGTGATCGATTTTAAGTGGGGGTGAGTTGTAAGACCCTGGATTCTGATTCTGCCCAGTCGCGCGCCGCGCCATATGTCGCTGGCAGACTCCTTTGGCTATTTTAGAGTTTTTAAAAGGGCATTTTGGTCTTTTCGCATTTGAGCCAGATTTGGGGACTTAACCTCATCCACCCATTTCATTTATTCATTTCTTTTTCCTTTTCTTTTCATATTTCTCTAAAGAACTCAAACACCCATTTGATTCAAAGGGATTTTTGGAAAGGAAGAAGCGGGTATTGATCTTTGGCGTAGTAGACAAGTTTGTTCTCCTCGTTCTTAGCTACACGGTGATACTAGTGGTAAGCTCTAACTCCGAATTTCGTTTTCGTGTTCATCATTCAATTTTGGGGCTTTTGATTGTATGATTCATAGATGGAACCCATTTAGTTGTTAATTGAAGATTAACACCAAGATTCGGGTTTATAAGTGTTAAAAGGCGGGTTTTGGGTTGGTTAATGATTTAACCATGTTTAAGACTTGAGAATGGTGTATAATCACTAGTATTAGTGATTATTGATGTATTGGAGACCTTTAGGGTTCTTGTGGTTGACTAATTTTGACTAGAGTCAAAATTAGGGTTTGTTGATGATTATGACCCGAATGTCGATTCGATGAGGTTTATAAACTTAAAATGGATTAAGTTGAAGTATAAAACCGAGTTAACTATGTTTTGGTGTCAAAACTTGTAATTGGTGAGATTTTGACTTTATGGGTCAAAATTAGGGTTTATGGACGATTTTGAGAACGATAAGTGTTTAACACTTGTGTTTGGGTTTAATTGGATTATTAGGACCATTTTCACTTGCGTTAGTGAATGTTGGTTAGTTTGGGCACGGTTTGTGCTTGAAAGTGCATTTGGGTCGAAATTGCACTAAGTGTTGTTTTGGGTTGGTTTGTAAATCCACTCTAAGTATGTTGTTATATTTGTGATAATGGAATAGGTACTTTCCATTGACGGGTTGCGGATTATTCGGTAGCATTCATCAAGGTGACAAGGTGAGTGTTAATATCCTATATGCATATGTATGTGTAGGATGGGTGCGGGTCGGGTGAAGTGGTTCTCGGTTATAGAACTCACTTCACATATAGGTGGATTTGATGGACTTGTGTATAGGCCCAATTAGCACGGATGTGCATTTTGGTTGACCACCTTTGGCGAGGTACGCGTTTTGTGTGTACATTATCACACGTGGTTGTGAATTAGATAACCCCAATAGCAAAGGGTTGATATTGAATTGTGATGTATTTATTTTATGAATGGATATGTGTCGTCCAAGTTAGTGATATATGTGTTGTACACTAACGGTTTTATGAATGGATATGTGTTGTCCAAGTTAGTGATATATGTGTTGTACGCTAACGGCTTTATGAATGGATATGTGTTGTCCAAGTTAGTGATATATGTGTTGTACGCTAACGGCTTTATGAATGGATATGTGTTGTCCAAGTTAGTGATATATGTGTTGTACGCTAACGGTTTTATGAATGGATATGTGTTGTCCAAGTTAGTGATATACGTGTTGTACGCTAATGGTTTTATGAATGGATATGTGTTGTCCAATTTAGTGATATATGTGTTGTACGGTAACGGTTTTATGAATGGATATGTGTTGTCCAAGTTAGTGATATATGCGTTGTACGCTAACGGTTTCATGAACGGATATGTGTTGTCCAAGGGTTAGTGATATATGTGTTGTACACTAACGGTTGTTATGAACACCGATGGGAAATTCGAGTACCATTCCTTTGTACGATTGGTTATCCTTGGGCGGTTTTACGCTCTGTTATATATATATATATATTAATGTATTGTTGTGATGTAGCTAACCCTCCGGGTGTAGCTTATTGGCGTTGTTCACATCGTCGTTGGTGACTTACTTTATGGTTGTTGTTACTAGCTTGTTGCTTAGTGATTATACGGTATGCTTAGCTTAGCTTGCCTTTATGCTTGGATGCTCTGGTATGCGGTATTTGATTATTTGTGTGGCGTGTCCATTTTATGCATATATAGGTATGTAGTATATTCTCACTCACTAAGCGTTAGCTTACCCTCTCGTTGTTTACTTTTTTTTTTATAGATTTGCTTGGATGAGGTGGCTCGGGTAAGCGTGGGAACTAGTGGCTCGCGTAGTTGCTTTAGAAGGCTTGCTTTTGGACAAATTAGGATTGGGTAGCGTATTCCCAATCGCCATGCTCGGCTCTTATTTTGTGTTTAAAATTGTGGGGTCGAAACTTGTATTTTGTACGTAAAGGGTAATTTGGGTCGATGTGGGCCTCGCTTCGTAAAACTTATTTTATTAATGGAACGTGTTAGTTTTACATATGTGAATGTGTTGTTAAAAGCGTTTTGCCTAAATACGTCGGGAAGTGGTCAAACATTTTCATGTTTTTAACTTTTTGGGACAGCAGTCTGTCCAGGTCCTTCTGCGCCGCGCGGGGTCTTGGCGCGCCGCGCCAATAGCTGTGCAATAGACATTTTTTTTTGTGATATTTTAAGCGGGTTCGAACGTGGTTTGATTTGGGTTGTTACATGATACGTCTACTGGTAATATGGTGGAATATAAAAGGTTCTTCGGTAACAATAAAAGAGCACGCCTATATATCAAGGTTGTACTAAGGTTAATTTGAACGAAAAGTTGAAGTTGACTTGCTGGAGCTGTGACAAAATTGGCTATTTTGAAAAGGAATTGCAATGTTATTTTCGGTAATAACAATGCCAAAGGAGCTAGCATAGATACGTGTTAAACGTTTACTCAGGTTCCGAGAGTTTTTCAGGTGTATAACTATATGCATAATCCTTTCCTCTCGTCAATAACGTGTGATTGGATCATCCTCTCGATTGAGGTGTTCTTAAGGATCATGAAAGGTTTGAACGCAGATTGTAATCGGTGAGATACAAATGAGGTTTAAGATGAAATCAAGTGGCAAACTTGAAGAAATGTTTAGTTTCATATGTTATAGTCAATATTTTAATTCATTTTAATTGTCCAATGTTATTAGTCCTCAGTTAGTAGTCCACAATTAGTAGTTCAACAATTCATATATAGTTTAATATATAATATTCGAATTAATTAATACGTGTCGTGACCCATTAAATACATGTCTCAGACTCGATCACAACTCAAAGTATATATATTATTTGAGAATCAACCTCAACCCTGTATAGCGAACTCGAGCATTACAGCATATAGAGTGTCTATGGTTATTCCAAATAATATATATAGATGACATCGATATCATATGTCAAAATATTGTATACGTGTCCCGATATTTAAAGTGCGTAAAATAAATAACAGAAATTAAATGACGATAAATAAAATTGCGATAATTAAATTTGCGATAAATAAATTGAGATAAATAAATGTAATAAGGAATTAACAGTTAGCTAGGATTTTGTTAGCGTGGATTCTTAACAAAATTTCTCATAGTTAATTTGTTTGTTTCTAACAAATTTTATTTTTGTCCAATGTTTTCTTCATTATGCCACTTGTTGGATTCTGATAAGTCAAAATCTAAATATGAAATTGAATGAAAATGGTTATTCTGTAGTGAATGGATTCGTATATCGGTGATTGTAAGTAGGATAGTAAATGACTGTTGAATCATATTCGAAGAATGTACAGTGTAACTTCTTAATGTGAAATCTAAACATTCCTCAGGTATTATGAAAGGACCCGTCCTAATCTACCTGGACGAAGTCATCAACATTTGGTCCCATTGCGATGATCGGCTCCAAGTAATGTCCTTATATTGAGCAAATGCACAGTGGAAGACTTAATTCGTACCTGAGAATAAACATGCTTTAAAGTGTCAACCAAAAGGTTGGTGAGTTCATAGGTTTATCATAACAATCATTTCAATATGTTAATAGACCACAATATTTCATAATCATAAACATAATACACTCGCAAGTGTATGTAAAGCATTCTAAGTGGTTGAGCACTTGGTAACCATACTTAACATTTAATCAACGTCGCATATTCCCTTTATTATGAAATCTCACTACACCGTACCAAGTGTAGTCACCAAAACGAAGTACTGTGCAATCGTTGAATACTGGTCGTCCAGTCCGATTGGGGTTGTCAGGCCCGATAGATCTATCAACAGGATTCGCGTTTACAATACCCATGTAAATAGTAGTTACCAAGCTACAGGGAAATATGCCAGTGGTACAACTCAACGTAGAATATATTTTTAAGTACTTGTGTCTATTTTGTAAACATTTATAAAAGCAGCGCATGTATTCTCAGCCCAAAAATATATATTGCAAAAGCAATTAAAAAGGGAGCAAATGAAACTCACTTTTGCCTTGAAGGTATTTAATTCGACTTGGTCTCCGATAGATATCACAAACCTAACCATATATATAATATATCAACATATTTTCTTTTTAAGTAATCGTTACATATATATATACTTTTAATACTTTTAATATTTTCTTAGTCCGTAGTTAGCAGTCCGATGTTAGTGGTCCACAATTAGTTGCCTAAATAAAATAAATAAAGACCCCATCGTATTCGTATTGATCAGAATTAATCTCGACCCATGGTACCATGTTGTCAAATGACGTGTTGCGTACATAAAGTACCGTGTTGCCAAATGACGTGTTGCGTACAATCATGAGGTCTTATGATTAATCTTCTCGTGTTGTTTACGGGTGGTCCTGAAATATATAAAATCAAATCATAAGTAATTATATATAAAATATCATATTAATTAGAAAAGATATGATTAATTTACTTTTTCTCCAAATATTTTCGTAGCTAAACTAGCTTCGGATACCCAATCTTGTTTTAGTCGTAGTTTCTTCATTACAACTCCGTTTTTGTTGGTTCAACTTGCCACTTCCTTGGATCGAGTCAAATTTTAAGAATATGAACTGAAAATACCTTAGTTTGTATTCGAAATCATAGGTTATAGGTCAAACTTTGGTGAAACTTATGAAGGTGATCATTTTCCATCATAAAAACAACATTTAATGATCATTTTTCTAAAAATACTTACACTTTGAGTTAAACCATGAAATTTTTATGTGTTAACATATTCATAAGAAATATCATTTTTCCAGAACATGAACTTCCAATTCAAAGTTCAAGATGGTTTTTAATTATCCAACCCAAAACAGCTCCCGGTTGCACTCCGACGACGTAGATTTAGTTTTTAAGATGTTCTTTGTAAAACCAAGTTATATCTTGTTAGGTTAGCATATCATTATGATATATTACAGGTCTTGAAGTGTTTTAAAAGTCAAGTTAGAAGGATTTATTTAGTTTGCGAACAAGTTTGAAATCATTCAAACTATGTTCTTGTTGTTAAAATTTTATACCACAAAATAAGATAGCTATATGAATATGAATTGAATAAGATTATGAACAAGGTTACTACCTCAAGTTACTTGGACAAAGTTACTGCAAAAGATAAGAAATAATCTTGGAATCAAAGAGTGGTGGAGTTAGATCAAAAGGTTGGAAGTAAACTTCTTCAAATGGGTGGTTATTTTGATATGTTATGGTGTTTAAGGCTTGTAATTGAAGCTAAATGATGGGGAAAATGCTTGGAGATGATCAAGTATGAAGTTAGGAGTATTTTGAGAGAGAAATGAGGGTGTAGGTATGAGAAAATGGAGTGAAGAAATGGTGTTCATTTATAAAAACGTTTTTAGTTTATAAAGAAAGAAAAGGATTCCTAATTTTGTTTTCTTACTAATAATTCATACTACTTGACAAATCCTAGTTACCTCATATCTAGGGCAGTAATAATGTTGATTAGGATGTTGATTTGATGTGTATATACCAATAGTAAATACGTATAGAAGATGGGTATGATACGGGTACATATACCCTAGATATACGTATAGAAATCTTGAGGAAACGGAACGAGAATTCAAATATAGCTATCTTTTGTGAATATACTTATATTGTTTTATGTATTTAAGTCCTTAAAAAGTGATTAAATACATTATATATACGATACATGTATAAGCATTATAGATTATAAGTATATATATCAAAGAATGTTACGTATAGTTATCGTTTTGAAAACTTAAGTTAGTAGTTTCAAAATATACTTATAACTCATTGTCATTAGTACACAATGAGATGTTAAACCATCCTTAGATTATGTTAAATATATATAAATACATATATATACACAAACGTTTAATTATCGTATGTTATATAGTTCGTGATATCATCGGTCATATTGGACGGTCAAACGTTGTGTAAAACTCTTTTCAAAAACACAAGTCTCAACAATTTGGATTGCTTATCATGTTGGTATGGTTTAATTTATGTAAATATTAATCTCATAAGTATAATTTGGTCGGAAAATTTTGGGTCATTACAGTACCTACCCGTTAAAGAAATTTCGTCCCCGAAATTTGATAGAGGTTGTTATGGATAACAATAAGAAGGTTTTCATGACAAATATAAGGTGATAATGGAGTTTTATCATCATTGTGTAATGTAGATAAAACGATTCGATTATGCGAAGAATATAAATGAGACTATCGTAAAAGAGTGAGATGAGTAAAATATATTCGTCTTAACCGATGACGTAGTTATGATTGATTTTCGGGATTTAAGGGATTTAAAGAGAATCTTACGTAATAAGATTTGGTTCTTTGGTGATTAAGGAAATCAGGATATTTTTTTTTTGATTATATGCAATAATCTATTTCGATTGCTCTGTCGGATATTTCACTATAAATTCACCCCTTCGTTTCCTTATTTTCCACGACTCACACCTTCTATTCTTTCTCCCTTGATTCTTACTTTAAAGCATTCATCAATATGCTCCATCCAGTCCTAATTCTTGATATACTCCTAACTTTTATATCTGTCATTCTTCTTTTTCATCTACCACCAAAAGAATCTATTTACTTCTACTATACTCTTGTGTTTATAGTGTTTCTAATTCTCCCGTGTCTCTATATTGCTATCTGCATCGATATACATGGTTTGTAATTTCGGGGTTATTATTGGAGTTTATTTTCTTCATTATTTTTCGGAGCTTCATGTTTCGTTTTCTCTTCCCGACTTCGAGTCAAGCGAGTAATGGTCCGGAATTCATAGATATGAAATTCAGAATGAACATAGCTAATGCTCTAAGAAGAAAATGATAATAGAACGATTTTGATTTGTTAAATTACCAGAATACCCTGGAGAAGACCGAGTTATCCAGAAAAATATTCTCTTGATATGTTTAGAGATTAGATAGAATGTAAGAGTCGTGTAAATGGCACATGATGATGGTACTGTGAATCATCATGCTTCATTAGAAACTCAGCATGACTTACTGTAATATAATGACGTTGATCAAGTGTCATTATATTATACTAATCCATGCTTCAGTTCCCAACACTACTTCAAAACATTCATATTTTAAACTTGAAGGTTTCAGAATTTAGAAACTAACACAGTTTCTTTTATGTTGCAGATATTACGGAGGGATAAATGATCTCAGATAAGAATAGTTATGAAAATATCGCCAGAAATATGGAGGATATTTATAATAGAACATACGAGAATATCTTAGAATTTCTAATATCAATGGATGATGAAGAAGATTTGTCTGTGAAGGTTTAGAATGAGAAATAAGATGTTTGCTAACGATTTCAGCAGGCACAGAATTATTTGGATTCTTTAAAGGCAAACTTATTCTTTATGATTTGTCCACGGCTTTCTTCATAGTTTAGCATAATCCGCTTTTCGGTACTAAATTTTCTATCGAGCGTTCCTAACACTCCTTTCTTTATCATCAAACTTTTGGCCATTAAGATCATCTACAACATGCTGCTTCGTCAGTATTTTCAGAGTTAACTGATCTGGGTCATCGGTTATCAGACCGAGGTAGTTTAAGGAGAATTGTGTTTTTAGAATGATTAATCGCTGATGGTAATATTGTGGAATATAAAAGGTTCCCCAGTAACAATAAAGAGTACGCATATATATCGCGGTTATAATAAAGTTGTTTCGAATGAAAAGTCGGAGTTGACTTGCTGGAGCTGTGACAAAATTAGCTACTTTGGAAAGGGATTGCAAAAAGGTCTTCGGTAATAACAATGTCAAAGGAATTAGAACAGATACGTGTCAAACGTTTACTCAGTTTCCGAGGGTTTTCAGGTGCATAACTATATGCATCAATCTTTTCTTCCGTAGATGAAGTGCGGTTGGTTTATCCTCTCGATTGTGGTGTTTTTAAGAATCATGATAGATTTGAACGCTGATTGTAATCGTCGAGATACAATGAGGTTTAAGATGAAATCAAGTGGCAATCTTGAAGAAATGTTTAGTTTCATATGTTATAATCAATATTTTAATTCATTTTAATTGTCCAATGTCATTAGTCCACAGTCGATAGTCCACAGTAATAGTCCAATAATTCATATATAGTTTAATATATAATATACGAATTAATTAATATGTGTCGTGACCCGTATATGTCTCAGACTCGATCACAACTCAAACTATATATATTATTGTAGAATCAACCTCAACCCTGTATAGAGAACTCGATCATTACTGCATATAGAGTGTCTATGGTGATTCCAAATAATATATATAGATGCGTCGATATGATATGTCAAAACATTGTATACATGTCCCGATATTTAAAGTGCGTAAAATAATTACAGAAATTAAATGACGATAAATAAAAGTGCGATAATTAAATTGTGATAAATAAACTGCGATAAATAAAATGTAATCAGTTAGCTAGGAACAGTTAGCTGGAACAGTTAGCGTGGATTCTTAACAAAAATTTTCATAGTTAATTTGTTTGTTTCTAACAGATTTTATTTTGTCATATGTTTTCTTCATATGCCACTTGTTGGATTCTGGGAAGTCAAAATCCAAATATGAAATTGAATGAAAATGGTTATTCTGCGGTGAACGGGTACGTATATTGGTGGTTCTAAGTAGGATAGTAAATGACTGTTGAATCAGCTTCGACGAATGTACAATGTAACTTATTAAGATGAAATCTAATTATTCCTCGGGTATTACCTACCCGTTAAAAAAAATTTCACCATTAATATTTTGTACAAAAGAACTTTTAATTACAATCTTTATGAAAACATATATACATATATATTTTCTTCAGATGAAATCATGAATTTAATGAGTTAATATGATATTAATATCATTTGCTTTTCGGTTTGAGCTAGAATAAGAACTCTAAAACCTTTTGAAACCACATATTCTTCGCAGAATATCAATGAAGTTATGGATCAATACTTCATCGTTCATTATTGTTGGTACTCCTTGGTATCTATGGTGCGCATGATGTTGATCTTTGTGGGACAGATTATGATGTCGAGACGTGTGATGCGGATGTTGTTTGTTAGTGGTGATGATGGTATTGTTGATGTTATTGATGGTGGTGATGATTATGCTGCTGGTGCTGCTGCTGGTGTTTGCAACCTTCGCACCATGTTCTCCAAAGCCGTCACGCGAGCGCGAAGTTCGTTAACTTCTGCTAGTACACCGGGATGATTGACGGTTGGAGCGAGCGAATGAACAAGATTTGTAATATGGGATAGTATATAATTGTGACGAGATACTCTAGAAATGAGAGAGAAAATGGTGTTTCGAATAGGTTCACCGGTAAGTGCTTCAGGTTCATCGCCAAGAGGGCAATTTGGTGGATGGAATGGATCACCTTCTTCTTGTCTCCAGTGATTTAGTATATTACGAACCCATCCCCAATTCATCCAGAATAGATGATGGGAAATTGGTTGATCCATTTCGGTGACACTGCTTTCGGAGCCTGAATGGAAATCCATATCGGCATAACTCTCGGAATCTGAAGAATTCGAACTAGATGCGGAATCCATCTTGTATAATGGGGAAAATGAATTTTTGGTATGGAATAGATTATAGGAGTTAGATTTGGTACTCTTCAATACATAATTTACATATGTATATATAATACCAAAATCCCGTAAATTACGGAGAATCTTTGAAAAGATATCAGTCAAAGTTCGCAATAACAGATATGCTAAGATAAGAATTCGTCTATAACTATCAATCCAGTAAATGCAGTAAAACGTATCTAGACTTATGAATGATAAGCAGGTAATTTCCTAAGGATGATAAGCAGATGATTTTCGACTAGAAATGATAAGCAAAATTTTTGACATGTAGACACGGTCGAAGTCCAGACTCATTAATGCATCCTAACAACTACTAGTTAGACACACTAATGTAAGACCTGGTTCGCTACGACCACCGCTCTGATACCAACTGAAAGGACCCGTCCTAATCTACCTGGACGAAGTCATCAACATTTGGTCCCATTGCGATGATCGGCTCCAAGTAATGTCCTTATATTGAGCAAATGCACAGCGGAAGACTTAATTCATACCTGAGAATAAACATGCTTTAAAGTGTCAACCGAAAGGTTGGTGAGTTCATAGGTTTATCATAACAATCATTTCAATATGTTAATAGACCACAATATTTCATAATCATAAACATAATACACTCGCAAGTGTATGTAAAGCATTCTAAGTGGTTGAGCACTTGGTAACCATACTTAACATTTAATCAACGTCGCATATTCCCTTTATTATGAAATCTCACTACACCGTACCAAGTGTAGTCACCAAAACGAAGTACTGTGCAACCGTTGAATACTGGTCGTCCAGTCCGATTGGGGTTGTCAGGCCCGATAGATCTATCAACAGGATTCGCGTTTACAATACCCATGTAAATAGTAGTTACCAAGCTACAGGGAAATATGCCAGTGGTACAACTCAACGTAGAATATATTTTAAGTACTTGTGTCTATTTTGTAAACATTTATAAAAGCAGCGCATGTATTCTCAGCCCAAAAATATATATTGCAAAAGCAATTAAAAAGGGAGCAAATGAAACTCACTTTTGCCTTGAAGGTATTTAATTCGACTTGGTCTCCGATAGATATCACGAACCTAACCATATATAATATATCAACATATTTTCTTTTTAAGTAATCGTTACATATATATATATACTTTTAATACTTTTAATATTTTCTTAGTCCGTAGTTAGCAGTCCGATGTTAGTGGTCCACAATTAGTTGCCTAAATAAAATAAATAAAGACCCCATCGTATTCGTATTGATCAGAATTAATCTCGACCCATGGTACCATGTTTTCAAATGACGTGTTGCGTACAAAAAGTATCGTGTTGCCAAATGACGTGTTGCGTACAATCATGAGGTCTTATGATTAATCTTCTCGTGTTGTTTACGGGTGGTCCTGAAATATATAAAATCAAATCATAAGTAATTATATATAAAATATCATATTAATTAGAAAAGATATGATTAATTTACTTTTTCTCCAAATATTTTCGTAGTTAAACTAGCTTCGGATACCCAATCTTGTTTTAGTCGTAGTTTCTTCATTACAACTCTGTTTTTGTTGGTTCAACTTGCCACTTCCTTGGATCGAGTCAAATTTTAAGAATATGAACTGAAAATACCTTAGTTTTTATTCAAAATCATAGGTTATAGGTCAAACTTTGGTGAAACTTATGAAAGTGATCATTTTCCATCATAAAAACAACATTTAATGATCATTTTTCTAAAAATACTTACACTTTGAGTTAAACCATGAAATTTTTATGTGTTAACATATTCATAAGAAATATCATTTTTCCAGAACATGAACTTCCAATTCAAAGTTCAAGATGGTTTTTAATTATCCAACCCAAAACAGCCCCCGGTTGCACTCCGACGACGTAGATTCAGTTTTTAAGATGTTCTTTGTAAAACCAAGTTATATCTTGTTAGGTTAGCATATTATTATGATATATTACAGGTCTTGAAGTGTTTTAAAATTCAAGTTAGAAGGATTTATTTAGTTTGCGAACAAGTTTGAAATCATTCAAACTATGTTCTTGTTGTTAAAATTTTATACCACAAAATAAGATAGCTATATGAATATGAATTGAATAAGATTATGAACAAGGTTACTACCTCAAGTTACTTGGACAAATTTACTGCAAAAGATAAGAAATAATCTTGGAATCAAAGAGTGGTGGAGTTAGATCAAAAGGTTGGAAGTAAACTTCTTCAAATGGGTGGTTATTTTGATATGTTCTTGAAAGAGTTTTCTTATGGTGTTTAAAGCTTGTAATTGAAGCTAAATGATGGGGAAAATGCTTGGAGATGATCAAGTATGAAGTTAGGAGTATTTTGAGAGAGAAATGAGGGTGTAGGTATGAGAAAATGGAGTGAAGAAATGGTGTTCATTTATAAAAACGTTTTTAGTTTATAAAGAAAGAAAAGGATTCCTAATTTTGTTTTCTTACTAATAATTCATACTACTTGACAAATCCTAGTTACCTCATATCTAGGGCAGTAATAATGTTGATTAGGATGTTGATTTGATGTGTATATACCAATAGTAAATACGTATAGAAGCTGGGTATGATACGGGTACATATACCCTAGATATACGTATAGAAATCTTGAGGAAACGGAATTAGAATTCAAATATAGCTATCTTTTGTGAATATACTTATATTGTTTTATGTATTTAAGTCCTTAAAAAGTGATTAAATACATTATATATACGATACATGTATAAGCATTATAGATTATAAGTATATATATCAAAGAATGTTACGTATAGTTATCGTTTTGAAAACTTAAGTTAGTAGTTTCAAAATATACTTATAACTCATTGTCATTAGTACACAATGAGATGTTAAACCATCCTTAGATTATGTTAAATATATATAAATACATATATATACACAAACGTATAATTATCGTATGTTATATAGTTCGTGATATCATCGGTCATATTGGACGGTCAAATGTTGTGTAAAACTCTTTTCAAAAACACAAGTCTCAACAATTTGGATTGCTTATCATGTTGGTATGGTTTAATTTATGTAAATATTAATCTCATAAGTATAATTTGGTCGGAAAATTCCGGGTCATTACATATTACCTACCCGTTAAAATATTTTCATCATTAACAGTTTGTACAAAAGAATTTTTAATTACAATCCTTATGAGAATATATATACATATATATTTTCTTCAAATGTAATCATGGATTTAATGAGTTAATATGATATTAATCTCATTTGATTTTTCGGTTGGAACTAGAATAAGTAATCTCTAAAACTTTTAGAAACCCATATTCTTCGCAGAATATTTCTTCAATGAAGTTATGGATCAATACTTCATTGCTCATTGTTGTTGTTACTCCTTGGTATCTATGGTGCTTGTGACGTTGATGCTCGAGGCACAGATTGTGATGTTAAGGTGTGGGATGCGGATGTTGCTGTTGATGGTACTGTTGGTGTTGTTAATGGTGGTACTGTTTATGCTGCTGGTGCTGATGATGCTCGTAGATATTGCACCATATTCTCCAGAGTCACTATTCAAGCGCGAAGCTCGTTGACTTCTTCTACTATACCAGTATGATTGTCGGTTCGGATGTGCGAACAAATAAGATCCAGAATTTGAGATAGTATATAATCATGACGAGATACTCTGGAAATGAGAGAGAAAATGGTGTCTCGAATAGGTTCGCCGGTAAGTGCTTCAGGTTCATCGTCAAGAGGGCAATATGGTGGGTGGAAGAGATCACCTTCTTCTTGTCTCCAATAATTAAGTAGACTACGAACTCATCCCCAATTCATCCAGAATTGGTGATGGCTAATTGGTTGATCCATTTCGGTTACACTGTCTTCGGAGCTTGAGTCGAAATCCATATCGGAATAGCTGTCGGAATCTAAGGAATTTGAACTAGTTGCGACTTCCATCTTGTACGGTTAGATAAAGGATTTTCGATATGAAATGATTTTCGGATATCGAATGATATTCTAATTGCCTAGAATACCTAAATATAGTACAGAAGATCCCGTAGATTACGGAGGAGTTTACGGAATATGTCAGGCAAAGTTTACAGTAACCGATACGTTAAGATATGAATTAACAGATATGCTAAGATATGAATTTTTGTCTATACACTATTCATGCAATCAATGTAGTAAGATGTGTCTAGACTAAGGATGGTAAGCAGATAATTTTTGACAAGAATGATAAGCAAAACTTTTGACATGCGGACCAGGTTCAAGTCCAGACTTATTAATATATCCTAACAACTACTAGGTCGAAGTCCAGACTCATTAATGCATTCTAACAACTACCAGTTAGACACACTAATGCAAGACCTGGTTCGCTAAGACCACCGCTCTGATACCACCTGTAGAGACCCGTCCTAATCCATCTGGACGAATACATTACATTTGGTTTCATCGCGAGGTATTTGACCTCTATATGATACATTTTACAAACATTGCATTCGTTTTTAAAAGACAATCTTTCTTTACATCGAAAGTTGACGGCATGCATACCACTTCATAATATATCCAATTATAAATTGACTTAATAATAATCTTGATGAACTCAATGACTCGAATGCAACATCTTTTGAAATATGTCATGAATGACTCCAAGTAATATCTCTAAATGAGCAAATGCACAGCGGAAGGTTTCTTTCATACATGAGAATAAACATGCTTTCAAGTGTCAACCAAAAGGTTGGTGAGTTCATTAGTTTATCATAACAATCATTTCAATTATTTTAATAGACCACAAGATTTCTATTTCCATTTCTCATAAATATACGTCCCATACATAGAGACAAAAATCATTCATATGGATTGAACACCTGGTAATCGACCTTAACAAGATGCATATAGAAAATCCCCATCATTCCGGGACAACTTCGGACATGATAAATTCGCCATCATTCTGGGACAACTTCGGACATGATAAATTCGCCATCATTCTGGGACAACTTCGGACATGATAAATTCGCCATCATTCCAGGACAACTTCGGACATGATAAATTCGCCATCATTCCAGGAGAACTTCGGACATGATAAATTCGCCATCATTCCGGGACAACTTCGGACATGATAAATTCGCCATCATTCCGGGACAACTTCGGACATGATAAAAAGGGCATATTCGATTTCGATAATTCAACCATAGAATGTAGTTTCGATTACTTGTGTCTATTTCGTAAAACAGTTATAAAAGTAGCGCATGTATTCTCAGTCCCAAAAATATATATTGCAAAAGCATTTAAAAAGGGAGCAAATGAAACTCACGATACTGTGTTTTGTAGTAAATATACATATGACGAATCTGAACAATGCAGGGTTGGCCTCGGATTCACGAACCTATATCATTTGTGTATTCATTAATATATATAATCGTAATCGAATAAATATATATTTTATTATTAGTGATATAATTTTTATATTAATAACTTATATATATTTCATTATTTAATTAAATGTATTCATTTTGTATATAAAAATATTAATGTAGTTAAGTTATGTATATTAAATATACTTTTATGTAATTACTCTTTTGTTTACAAAATACTAGTTATAATAACACTAGAATAATTATACTGATAATAATAATAATTTTCATAGTTCTAATAATATTAATGATAGTATTAATAATAGTTTTTATAAAAATATAGATTTAAAGTAATGATACTTTTAGTAATAATTATATTAATTTTCAATAATAATAGTACCTGTAAATGATGTTCATGTTAACGAAAGTGGTAATATTAATAATAATTCTTACGTCAATATTGATAATACTAAAAATTTTAAAATGATACTAATACTAATGTTAACGAAAATACTAATAAGTTTTATTATTTTCATAATAGTAATAATAATAATATTCATAATAATAATAATAATAATAATAATAATAATAATAATAATAATAATAATAATAATAATAATAATAATAATATTTAAAGGGTACAGTTTATAATAATCTTAATAATACTTACAAAATATTAATGTTAATGACATTTCTAATACTTGTAAATATAAATATGATATTATTAAAAATAATAATTATAATACTAGCAATAACAACAATCTTAATAATCATATTAATAACGATACTTTAAATGATAAAATTAATAATAATTATACATATATAAATAATACTTATACTAAATACTAATACTAATATTAATGATAGTAATAATTATAATGCTTATAAATATGGTAATAATAATAATAATAATTGTAAGTATGGTACTAATAACAATAATAATCATAAAAATAACAATAATAACTTATCATAATAATAATAACAATAATAATAATAATCATAATAATAATTATAACAATAATAATGAACATAATAATAAAAAAAATAACAACAACAACAACAACAATAATAATAATAATAATAATAATAATAATAATAATAATAATAATAATAATAATAATAATAATAATAATAATAATAATAATAATAATAAGAAAGAAAACTACCTTTAAAGGCTAAAAAAAAAATTAATAATCTGCCCAAGCCGGGACTCTAACCCGCGACCCCTCGCTCACCCGCAACATCACTTAACCATTGAACCATTTCCATTTTTCTGATATAAACCATAACTTTTTTTTATTTATCTCGATTAATTAACTGTTTTTTAACTTCTTCTGCTTCGTACTAAAAAGGATCGACAGAGATCAATTCAACACAACAATAAAACATTTGGATTTGTTTTTGGATTCCTAAACTAAACAGAAACGCTATGTGATTGATGGAATTAACTAGAGAAAAATAAAATAAAAATAAAACAGCAACCCGTTTTGACTTCATGAACTCATATCGTGATTTTGAAATTAAAAGCGTTTTAGATATAACTTACAACATGAAATAGTTTGTAAATGACTCCTATAAACTATATGGATTCTCAATTTAACTGGAAACAACCTACAGAAATCAAATTTCAAGATGAACCCAAATGTTGACTTTTGAAAACATAACTTTGACCTCAAAATTCTTACTCGATAGATAAAATTGATACCTGAGACTTCCCAGAAAGTTTAAATGAAAGCTTTCTAATAGTATTGCATTAATAGATTTTGAAATAACACTCGAATTCGAATATTTGCTGAAATGTTTAATATACAGAGCAGGCGACAGTTTTTGTTTAAATTCACATAATTAATCGACTGTAATGGTTTTAATTTATAATGGATATTAAAAAGAAAAAATTGAAGGAGGTAATCCATATCATTGAACACTTCGTTTGATTTATAGTCAAGTGTCGACAAATAAAATTTCGATCAGGATAAATAAAAAAATAAATTAGTACGTGATTGAAAACAAATTGGTACGATTTGATTATGATATGTAACAAATTGGAGAACAAAAACAAAAACTGAAATAGGATTGATAGGAATGGGCAACTGATTTTGATTCCTTCTGTTTTTATAAAAATTAATAATAATAATAATAATAATAATAATAATAATAATAATAATAATAATAATAATAATAATAATAATAATAACAATAATAATTCTAATAGTAATAATAAATAATAATAATAATAATAATGCATTTATTAATAATAGACTTAAATAAAAATACTGATATTAATAATATTAGGAATAATAATAATACTATTAATAATCAAAATATTACTAATTAGACAATATTAGAATTAATAATGATATTAATAATAATGTCAAAATAATAACAATAATAATAAAATTAATGATAAAAGTAATAATGATAATAGTTTTAAATGGAAATGATTATTTTTTAGTAATCATAATAGTATAACAATTTTATTGTATTCAATTTTATATATATATTGATATTGCTCTAAACATACATATTATTCAACGCAATATCACTTATATTTCATAGGTTTTTACCATCTACAAAGACATTCAATGCGCATTTCACGAGAAAAACGATTAAAGTAAACATAGAAGTGAAGTTGGAAGAAAAGACGATAAACGATGAGTTTAAATCAAATATATCGAGGAAACGTTCATCCGAATTCAAGAACGAAGAAAACTAAAGAAAAAGGTTACAACAAGTCATCCAAAATGTTACACGTCGATACGAGGTCAACATAGAACAAACGAAAAAGAAAAATAAAGAAAACTGCCATTATCTCTTACGCGAATCGTGTAGATCTACACGAAACACGTAGTAATTTAGCCTTACGCGAATCGTGTGACCTATACACGAAACGCGTAATATTAGGCCGAAGATAATCATGAATCAGATAAGGGGCGGCTGCTTTTTTGTGTTTTAAAACAATTCTTTTGATCAATTGAGATACAGCAAGGATTCAATTAAACTCTACCTACTACTATTTCTCAATGATAAATACGGAGTACATGTTGAAAGCAATGAGACACATATCATACAACATTACTATACACATACAAATTAATTTAGTTACAGTTATTTTGTTTTCAAGTACTCTGTATAATTAGTTTCAAGGTTCAATATTTAGGTAGTTTTAAATATTAAGGGTGTATTGTTCGCGTGAAGGGTGTTGTTATTTGTAAATTTTCTACCGTTTGAAGTTAATGAAAGTGAAGAATTTTTAGTAAGTATATCTTGTTAAAATTATTGTTGTTATTATGTTTGCATATTTATATTTTTATGTTTATCCTAGTAACATGAGTAGCTAAATTTCCATAGTGTTTGCTTAGATGTAAAGCCCCTAGTGAAATGGATTGTTACTATTTGTAAAAGTTAAAATGTAACTTTAGTATTTTTAATATTGAGCCTAGTTAAAAGAACCATTTTTATGTAATTAGGTATTTGACCCTTGCCACTTAATTTATTAAGTTTAAATAACGAAAGTTGTTTTTATTTATATAAATTAAGCTTCAACATTAAAAATGATCTAGACGAATTTATGGATAAGTTATTAACACCAATTTAGAAATAAACTTCGGTGGTTTGGGTAATATCAATAATTATATGATAGTGAAATTATAAAAAGGGAAACCGTTATGATTTGGGTTTTGGCGAAAGTCAAAACTAGGCTAGGTCTCAATTTAAATACTTGGGGAATAGTAGCTTTCTAAATAAAATCCGATGAAAATTAGATTTGATTTAGTTAGTCGTAACCTTATATTTATTCGAAAGAAAAATGTAAAGTTTATTACTAAAACATTTTAATAGGGCTTAAACTCAAAACAATCCATGGACCTAGAGGTGACACATTTAAGTAAACACTCCCTTTTATCCCATTTATATTTATTATAAAAGTATTATTATCATTATTTACGAATTATTATTATAAAATATAAAAGATTACATAAAAATACTTAAAATTCGTACCAGACTGTTTGTCACATCGTATAAGTCATACGCGAATCGTGTATGGTATACGCGAAACGCGTATGCCTGTAATTCAAACTGTACGACCAGATTCACACAATTCGCGTAGGTTTTAAATTATACGCGATACGCGTATACATACGCGAAACGCGTATGTACAAGACACGGCTACAGTACCAGTAGGGTTAAAATTAGGGTTTTAATTATTTAATTATTTATATTTAGGTTATTACTATATAATTAATATTAGTTATTATAAAATACCTTAATACATGTTTTAACCTTATAATTAGTGTTAATTAAAAGTTTATAATTTATAATTAGTTTGTAATTAGTTAAATTACTATTCCTAATAATTTATATTAATATAATTAAAACTTGTCATTTAGTTAATTTAAATAAGTTTATATTATAATTACTCAAAACAAAATTCTAAACATATAGTTTTATTAAAAATTACTATTTTACTAATTACCATCTAGTAATATAATTAATGCATCATAATTAGCATAATTTCATTTAGTTCCTTTTTAAGTTATTTATTGTAATCTTGTAATTTTATTTATGAAGTAAATTAGTTAAGTTATTTTCTGTTACTGTTATATTATAAATTCCTAATCCAAAACCCCCTTTAATTAAGTTTGACATCAAAGACTATTAAAAAACCATTAAACACTCCATCTCCCTGTGGAACGAATCGGATTTACCGACAAACTAAACTACACGGATAGGACAAGTTGCCTATATATGTGTGAAATCAACCTGAATTCAATAAAATACCACATATACAATAAATCAATTCGTGTAACAAAATAACTCAAATCCGTTCATAAATAAAGGTTACGTTCCAGCAACATCATATATATATATATATATATATATATATATATATATATATATATATATATATATATATATATATATATATATTATAATGATATTCATAATACAGGTATTATTATTAATATTTATTTTAATAATAACCATTTTAATATAGTAACTATATTTTTTCTTATAGTTATATATATTAATAATACAACTTGCAATTACATTTATTTATAATTATATCATATATTATATGAGTACATCTAATGAATATTTAATATTGATATATTTTATAAATGTTATATTATTATAATATAATTATTATTATTAGAAATCTTATATATATATATATATATATATATATATATATATATATATATATATATATATATATATATATATATATATAGAGTCATCATAATATCATATATGTAATATATACTATAGTAATATTAATAATACAAATAATAATACTGATATTAATATTAATATTAATACTAATAATGAGAGTAATACTAATAATGTGGATATAAAAAATTATGCTTATCGAATCTCATATTTATATATTATGTATTTAAATTAATAACATTAATAATGCTTTTATCAATATTAATAATGAAAGTAATATTCATTAATATAATAATTATATTATAACTTTTAATTACATATTGTTAATTATGTAATATTCATATAATATATTCGAATGTTTAATACAATATACGTAGTATATTAATTGAAAAAAAATCATATATATCTATTTACATAGATCCATTTTAACGATAGCTTAATTATTCTGCATATCACTTTATTTTTACACTTCACCTTATTAAATTGTATTATATTATTTCATTTTAATATATACACTTATATTTATATTTTTTATATTTATTTGCACACAATTGTTCGTGAATCGTCGAGCACAGTCAAAGGGTAATTGAATATATGACACAGTTCCAAACTTTTTCGAGACTCATCAGTACGGACTTTGCTTATCGTGTTGAAGTCATATAAAAATAAAGTTTCGGAAATTTCCGGGTCGTCACACTAGTTACTATAAGATTATCTCAAAAATCCTTTTAAATCGTCATCGTGGTATCATAACAAACTCATTGGAGTGGACCAGAGTGCATTTGTCAAAGGAAGGTCGATTCTTGATTGCATACTTATAGGAAATGAACTCGTGGAGGATGTTAAAAGAAGAAAATCCAAATTTTTTATTTTTAAAGCGGACTTCGAAAAAGCATCTGATAGTGTTCGTTGGAAATTCTTGCTAGACATAAAATGTGTGCAATGGGATTCGGTCTCAAATGAAGGAGATGGATGGAAGCTTGTTCCGCTTCCATTTCAGCATTGGTGAATGGTTCGTCAACAAAGGAATTCAATCTAAATAAAGGCCTTCATCAAGGTGATCTTTTATCACTTTACCTCTTTATTATTGCTAGTGAGGGTTTAAATATTCTTGCTAATATTGCGATTAGAGATGGTTTATTAAGAGCGTAGATATTGGTGAATGGTGACAATAGAGTTAATATTTCTCATCTTCAATTCGCGGATGATACAATATTCTTTGGTAAGTGGGGAAGAAGAAACGTCGGTAACATCCATAAGACTCTCATATGCTTTGAAAAAGTATCAGGGTTGAAGGTCAATATGATTAAAAGCTTGTTAATTGGTATAGGTGCATCGCAACTTGTTGAAAGTTTAGCTTTTAGATTCGAGTGTAGCACGGGTAAACTGACCTTTAGATATCTTGGTATGCCTATTGGTCAAAAAATGAATCGAAAAGAAACTTTGAATATTGTGGTCGAAAAGTTCACCAAACGATTATCGGATTGGAAGGCTCGATCGATGTGATTCAGAGGTCGGTTAACACTTATCAAATCAGTCCTTAGTAGTGTACCACTATTACTTCTTGTTGTTTCGTGCTCCCTCCAACGTCATCAACCTTCTCGAGAATATGCGTCGTAAGTTTTTTTGGGGTGGGTCGGGTGATGACTCTAAATTATCTTATTCTTTTTAAGTGAACTTGTCCACCAAGTAAACTTAACTTCCAAGGCACTATATATCCCAATACTCCCGCGACTATTCTGACCATTTTTTCTGGTCACCTCAAGATATGCTGAAAACCGAGTTTCTGTTCTGAATTCTCGAACTTAAAGTATGGCTGGTTTTGAGAGAAACGACTCAAACTCGGGAGAGATTCTGTAAGTAGTTTAGCATGCAAAACATTTCTTTGCTGCTAAATTGTGGCTCTTGTAGCTTGTAAGTAACATCTACAAAGTTTCAATACCACCAATCAATTTATTTTTATTTTTTTTACTAGTGCGACTTTATATATATATATATATATATATATATATATATATAATCAACATCACCACCATACATGCATCATAAAATCCGATTCGTGAATTACCTACCCCACATAGTATTTGTGCATCACACACGTATATACATGCATGGGAGGTTTGAACCCTAACTTGTTGGTTGATAGGCTCCTCACATACAATTACATATATGTCTTTTGGTTCAATACAATAATTTTAGTTAATGTATCATATAAATCTCTAAAATGATGATTTCATAAATAAGAATCATTCAAGTTTTAAAAAAAAATCAAATATAAATAGAAAAAATCTAAGCCTCTATTATGATGTCATTAAAATAATTAATTGTATTTAATAAAAATATTAATATATTAATTGTATAATATATAACCTTATAATAAAACACCTCATGAGTATATGTACAATATTTGAAGGATTATGTACAACCTTATAGTAAAATACCCTCATAACCATATATGTACAATATTTGAAACATTATGTACAACCTTATAATAAAACACCTCATGTCCATATGTACAAACTTTAAGACAAATTGTACAATCTTTTTACAAAACACCACATGAACACATGTACAAATTTTAAAGCATATTGTACAACCTTCATATAATAATTGTATTATAATTTTTGAAAAAAAAATCAAGAGACATTTGTTATTACTAATAATTATTATTAGAAATATGAATACTCATTTTTAAAACAAATTTTATTATTATAATTATAATTATTATGATTATTATATTATTATTATTCAAACATAAGTTCTCTTTACGGGATTAATTACGTTACATATATATGCGAAATACATGTTTCAATAAAATGTTGTAATGTAGGCTTTTATAACGAGGAAAATAGTAATTGTGATGAAATTGAAAGAGGGTGGTGGGAGAATAAATGTAGTTAATTTATTCTAACCAAATTAAGTATATCAATATGTTTGTAAAAACAACGACAAGTTTTTTAGTCGGAATCCTTGGTTCCACGGTTTATTAAACTAAATGACTTTAGTATGTACATTCACTTAATACCTAAAACATATCATTAAACTATTCCGTTTAAACAAACTCGTACTGTCACTGGTTAAT
Organism: Rutidosis leptorrhynchoides; assembly: GCF_046630445.1. Classification (NCBI taxonomy): domain Eukaryota; kingdom Viridiplantae; phylum Streptophyta; class Magnoliopsida; order Asterales; family Asteraceae; genus Rutidosis; species Rutidosis leptorrhynchoides. Next base: position 372,164,784 of record NC_092337.1, on the reverse strand, counting down.
TAGTTGATAAGAGTATATAGTTATATATGATTTATATGGGATACTATTATATATGGTACATCTATATTCTATATTCTATATTCTATATATATCTCTATAATTGATGGTAAAAGGAGACAAGATCCGTCCTTGAATCAACCAAATATTGGGTTGAAGGTAAGGTAACCCAAAAATGGAAGCAATGAAGCAAAAGCTATGATACTATTCTATTGACAACAACACAGATACTATTCTATTGACAACAACACATGTTTGCTTACACTCTACTCTTTGTTTCCACCATTTTAACACCATCTTCCAAGAATAGAAGGAATCATTTTCATTACATGAAAATGAGTCCTTTTCTTAAATCCTTTTCTCCCTCTACCCCTTCTTCTTATTCAACTTTGAGCCATGGAACGACAAGATTGGAACATGATCGGTGCCGATTGTGTCGTTATATCTTGTTGTTGCCAATGCTTGATGTTACAACTCCTCGTATTCGTGTTGCTTAAACTACCTAGAAAAATGATCAAGAAAACAAAACAATACATGAAGAGGAAATTCGGTAAAAGAATGCGCGATGATGGGAAAATTGTGCGAACGAAAATGGCTCGATGTGCCGAAGAAGTCGTCGGATGTCAAACACCGAGAGACTCGGTGAGTGTTCGAGGTCGAACTCGAGCCAAGAGTTTTCAACTATATGAATATGAGGGGTGTATGGAAGAAGTTGAGGAGGTGTTAGAGGAGTTGTGTACAAAAGGTGAGTTTGGATTTGGTAGTTTTTGGAGAGGAGATGTTGATAGTGTTGAAGTTCATTTTCCAATTTGTAAATTAACAACTTTGCTTTCAATTTCATGATCATATAATTGGCAGTAACCACATGTTAGCTTATGAACTTTGACATTTGCCCAATTATAAAAATAACTTTTCTTTTTTGTTTAATAGGGTAAATGTATAAATGATGTATGACGAGTTTAAATAACATTTTTTTTTCGTGTGATGGTGATTAACATCATTGTGGATTATTTATTTGAAAAGTTACATTTGGTTACGTACACTTGCATATGTCAACTGTACGATGTAATACAACTAGCAATACATATTCCTTTCTCACAATAGATGCCAAAATGGTAAGCACTGATCAAGAACTGTCTCGTGCAATTAAAATAAAAAATAAAAAAAGATAAAAAAAAAAGTTAATAACCAAGTAACAAGAATAAGTTATCCCATGAAAACTAACCCCCTTTGTTCCTTCAATTTCAGCTTCAAACAGCTCACTTAATTTAAAGCAAAATATCTCATTCACCATAACATAACTATAGACACGTAATATACCTTGTATAGCCCTCGTCAAGAGGTAAGTAAACATATAAAATATCACCCCTAATTATGTTATATACATATACATATTTAGGTCTAAACTTTGGAAAAATGCATTAGAAAACTATTTTTTACTCTACATTTTAAATATCCAAGTTGTATAACTAAGACCTGTGATTTTAGCATTAACTTCTGTCAAGCGTTGAACAATTGTTCCTCATTTTGAACGACTGTAGATCACCTGGGAGGCCCGGAGAGGAAACAAAGTGATTGACTGCTCGGGGCCCAAAGAATTCAGGGGCCCATTTTTTTTATATAAACAGATACAATCGGAGATTTCAGAAACACTGGAACTAGGGAAACACAACTGAAACAACGAAAGCGAAATACGATAGGCCAAAACAACAATCAAAGGCCTCCGAAAAAAGAGAAATCATAGTCCACTAGCAATCCTTTGAGTTTTTTTTTTCTTTTTTCTTTTCAATAGCTTATATTATTCGTTATGGCCTAAAGGCCTTTTTAAATAGTTTATATTATTTGTTAATGTTTAAATGCTTTTTTTTTTCACCTCGTTCTAAATACTTAAATTCTCAGGATCCGCCCTGGTAAATCAGCGTGTAATTTATCTATATTACTTTGTTTATAGAAAATATTCGAATACAAATACAGTTGCAGTTTTATTTATAGAAGTATAATAGAATACAAACTACCTTTGTAGTTTAGAAATACATTTGAAAGTAATAGTGAATTGAATTAGTGTGATTTTTTGATGCTCAATGCTACATAAGCCAAAACCCTATATCCAATCAACATTACACCCAAAGCAGCAACATCCCACCACAAATCACCCATACCCAAATACTTAATCCCAGGATGATCAAAAACCCTGCACTCAACTCCAATCCCACATTCATAAACCTCATTTTTCGAGTACTGTACTTCCACTAGAAGTTTATAACAATAATGACTAAACGACACGTACTTCAACCACGATATAAACGGTGGAATTTGTTGTACATAGTAACCTCCTGCAAGCAAGAACACAAGCATGACCACAGATGATAATGTGGCTGCTTGTTTTAGGTCCATTAGTATGGCCCCTAAGGCTAACCCAAGTCCTTGTGACACAAGCACATTAAGAAGTATGATTAGTAACGTTAACATGAATGTTGTGAACGAAGGTTTAAGACCGCCCATCCAATATGTGATGGTGATAAAGATGGTTGGAAGGACTAATTCCATAGGTAAATCTCCTGCCGTTCGAGCGATGTAATATGAGGAAAGTCGATACATTCCTGATGAGTGTTCTCTTGTTAGCATTAGGCGTTCTTGAGGGAAGGTAAATATTGCATTTGATAGAGGATAAAAGCCCCAAAATATGGAAAAGAAGAATAGAAGTCCCACCTGAAAATGGATGTTAAATTTATTGCTTGTTAAGTTTCATGAACATAATCAGAAATGTGGTCTTGTTGATGATGTAGATTAATGTTAAAAAAAAAAAAAAAAAAAAAAAAAAATTTGAAGTTGACTATTTACTGTCTATATGTGAAAAAGTTTACAATATTGTTTATCTTGCAACCAATAAGAAATAAATATTAGATAAATACTGAAAGAAATGTTGGGTTTAGGTTCCGAAATAGCAGATATGTATGGCGTTTTCTGGCGGATGTAACTCCCACTCACCGACGTTCTCGTGGCGGTGGGGGTGGCGTTCAGCCGATCCTCGTCCTCCCATCATTGAAAGTAATTATTTCTCCGGTGAAGACCATGCTTTTTCTAACGGTTGTTCCGCCTGTCTCCGGCTCCAGCGGCAAAAGATGTTTCGACAGATGTAGTTGATCTTCACTACCATTCTCAAGGTGGGGCCGACTGCGGTTGCTTTGGGCTTCACCTTGTTCGTCTATGTACGCTACTCTTTCCGTTGTCCTTTTTCCGACGGATCTAAACCGGGTGGAGGATGTCGGTGGTGCACACCCCGTAATGGCCACCGGTGTTTGTTGCATTGGTCGGATCTCTTGATGTTGTTGCTCTTCACTGGAGTTCCTACTTGTGACTTTTCTACCCGGGTTGGTGATGTACTGTGGTGGTCCACCTTGTTGGTGGTGACCACCGAAAGTTGCATTTTCTTGTTCGGGTTAGTGGTTGTTGTCAGCCTTGTTTGGGGCTTCTCTGCCTAGTTATTGGTGGCCTCAAACAGTGGTTGGTTGATGGTGGTGGCTTAAGTGGATCTCTTTTCGAAGAATTGATGGGTGGTTCATTATCTGTAACATGGGCCAGATGTAAGATGACTAATTTGCCTTTATATTTATATTTGCGGTTATAAGTGCTTTTATTTTTATATAGTAATTAGTGTTATTTGATTATTTGGTTTAAAGCAGTTTGTGCCAAATGTCACAGATCAGGTTTGTTAATTTGAACTCTGTTAGGGCCGCCTAACGAAGTACGAAAAATATCTATTTAACTGGTAAATACTCGTGTGAAGTCGCGTATGGGTTTTAACCCATTAAATGTAAAATATCTGATCATTTTCTCATTTTTTTTCCAAACACTTCTCACACACACTCGTACCTAACCACTTGAAACACTAATCTTCAAATCTCGTTTTTGTGTTTGATTCAAGTTAGAAATTTGTTGCAAGTGATTTCTAGAGTCTAAACAAGGTAAGAATCGTGCATTTTCATGTCCAAATAAGTGTTTAATTGGGTGTTCATGTTAGGTTTTGTTAAAAAGATGATTTTGGGTCAAATTGCTTAATTTTGATGTTGTTTGTACGAAAGTCTTGCGGGTTTCTGTTCTAAAATGTTTTATAAACAAGATGTGGTTAGTTTTGAGGTCAAAATCGAGTTCAGGATCGAGATTTGGTAATTTTTGGGCGAAACCCGTAAGCTTGCTACTGTTGCAGTAGCTCAAGAACACAGTTGGCCGACTGTCTCTGGAGAGCCGGTAGTTTTTCTAGACAGTCGCTAGTTTGTCTTTTGGAGGACAGTCGGTAGTTTGTCTAGACAGTCGGTAGTTTGTCTAGACAGTCGGTAGTTTGTCTAGACAGTCGGCCGACTGTCTATGACAAACTACCGAAATGGGCAATGTAACGACCCTGGATTTTCCAACGTTTATTTATTAATATTTATTATTAATACTTGTGATTTAATGAATGTATTGTTATACATTTACTTGTTACCATGATTGATTTTTAATTGCCCGAAACGTCTTTGTGACACGCGAACATTACACGAATAATATTTTCAAATATTATTTACATTCATGATTGATTTTATTAATCATTTTAATTAACTAAGGTTATTAGTTAATTACTTGAGCTTTAATTGGATTAACTTGTTAAATACTTGAACTTGGGCTTTGATTAGTGTTAGTGGACTTAAGAGCCTACCCTACTTCTTTGATGGACTAATTATCCCATTTTATGATGCAAGTATTACTTTCAAACTCAACTAGATTGATTAAGTTAAAGGAAAGACTAGTTACTTGTTACTTGCACCTTATCGCCATGAACATACACCTTATAACCATCTTTTTAAGTCTTTACATGCATGTAACTAGTGGTTCTTTCCCTTCCTCCCTTTCCCTTGTTGGCCGTCGGTTTAGGAGTAGTAGAGGGGAGGTTTTGATTTCAAATTACCTTATTATTCATTCACTAGTTCACTTCACTTTTCACACACAAACTCACTTCACAATTTCTCTCAACTTTTTCTCTCTTTTTCTCTCAAATACTTGTAAGTAATATGAACATTTTTCTTCCCTTCTTTTCTTTGCAAAACCGTAGCCTAACACTCTCATCACCATCATCTTTTGTTTGTTGTTACTTGTCTTTGATTATGGTTTACTTACTTGTAGTTATTACTTATTAGTTACTAAGAATCAAACTCTTTAGTTTGATTCTTCATATCATCTTGTTCTTACAAGAGATACAAGAACTAAACTCTCTAGTTTATGTTCTACATTTAATGTTTGAAAGATTGTAAGTTCATATGTTGTAAAATCATACTTGTAATTCATGTTTGTAAACTTAAAGTTTACTTTCTTAAAGATCAAGACTTTGGCTTGAATCTTTAAAGTATGAACAACAATGAACTAGTTACTTGTTTACTTAGTTTATTACTTCATTCTTGCACTTTTTAAATTCTTGATTCATGTTGTTGTTGGTCAAGTGTTACTAGTTAACTTTGATCTCATTTTTCTTGAACAAAAGTTAACTTTAAAAGTTCAAGAACATGGAAGTATAACTTTTAGTTATAACTTCATACACTTGTGCTAGATTTAACTTAGTAACTTTAGATCTAGACCTTTGGGTCTTGGATCTTCAAGTTCTAACTAGGAACTATGTTCTACATCTTAAGATCTTGATTAGTTAGTTTACTTTCAAGTTTGTAGTTCAATATTACTTTTATATTTCATGTATGTGTTAAATCTAAGACTTTGATGTAATTTTGGTTCATCAAAACACTTACAACACTTAAGTGAGTTGTGCTACATATCTTAGACTTGTACTTGTGTTATGATGGTCAAAACTTGGTAAAGATGATGTAAACCCATCCACGAGTTGTACACTTGAAGCTATATGCATCAAGGATGAGAACCGTGATGAACATCAAGCACCAAGAACCCACTGGAACCTACTATTTTACTGTTTCTGGGTCTGATCATTACGACCTGGGCTACTGTAATGTTGATATTCAGTTATCTCTGTTCGAGTAGATAACTTTTCATTTAGGACTCGTCGTAATCCGAGTTACGGTTTAGGATTTATGGCCCTCCGATCGTCACTATGTCCTTTTAACGTTGTGCTGAAAATTCTGACCTACTCGCACTTAGACCGTCGCCACGGTCAAACGAAGACGAGTTTACTTCTGGAATTTTTACCACAACTAAAGGACTCATATACGGAGCCATGGCCACTGGTCTCACCTTATTTCAGTAGGTATAGAGGCCGTGGTGACTGACCGAATTCAGCCTTTGTTTTAAACTCTTTTCATGAACGAAACTTACTTTACACCTTTTGTTTGATGATGAATGATGATGACCTTTAAGACCTAATTTACATACATTTAAACATATTGGGACGATTTACTGACTTAGTACTATTTGACTTAGGTTGAGGACTTTCCGAACCTACGTACTTGCTTACTTCCCGACTCGACTTTACCACTACTTTACCACTGTGAGTTATAGCATTCCCTTTTTACTTTAACTATTTTGGGAACTGAGAATACATGCGCATTTTAAGTTTTACATACTAGGCACGAGTACTTAAACTTATATATGTGTGGGTTATACAACGGCATAAACATTCCCTTTAGCTCGGTAACGTTTAGTCATTGGTTTTTGAACCGGTGAACGCGAATCTTAGTTATGGATCCATAGGGTTTGACATCCCCACTCGGGCTAGTCGCGCTAGCATTTAACGAGTGTTTAATACTTCGTAAACATACGCACTTGCCAAGTGTACTTTCAGGGGGTTATAAACGTTAAGTTAGTTACCAAGTGCCCACGGTTAAACATATACTTTATCATACTGTTTTGAAATGCTCTTTGTAGCACTGAAATATCGTGGCCTACATTACATTACTGTTATACTTAAACTATAGCTCACCAACCTTTGTGTTGACGTTTTTAAGCATGTTTTTCTCAGGTGCTTAAGGTTGCTTCCGCTGTGTACTAGTCTTGCTGTAGACACCCGCTGCTTTAGAGATGTCACTGCATAAACGTTCATCTTGCATTCATAAACATTATTACTTTTGAAACTATGATTTGTAACGACCTGAGGGTCACGTACTATTTCTAATTGCTTCTGTTCATTGAGGCATACTTTTGGTTGTAAAACATTTGATGTTGGTTAAGACATCACCTTTTATCATGAATGCAAACGTATTTTGAAATAGCATATAGTGTTTGACCTTGTAATGATCTTGTTATTGATGATTCGTACACGATGGTTTTGTACGGGGCATCACAGGCAATTTGGGAAAATTATATGAAAAGTGTAAGTTTTTAGCTGTTATGCTGCCCGTGTGTCTAGTTTTGATTAGAGCACTATACTAACTTGGTTTATAATATTCTCGGATGATAAGAACAAGGAAGAACCACGGAAGTTAGATAACTGAGCTGTAGCTGGTAATCAGTGAGTGAGTCTATCTCCGGATAGATTTTAAGTAGCATGTTATACTATTGTGATTAACTCTTTTACCATGCTTTAATTAAGTGATATTTACATGTTTAGATAATGGTTGTCATGCTAGTTAGATGATTGCATGAACATTGTGTTGTAGCTCATGTGGTAGTGGCATGCTTCTCTTAGCGAGAGGTCAGGAGTTCGACTCCCATGGGGTACAACATTTCACACAATGTCGCCCTTTTACCCTTTATTCCACCCAAGAGTGCCTTTCGGACATCGCGTTGCGGGGGTAGTGGGGAGGGGGTTTTACCGCCCATGCCCTCGGATTGGGTCAGGTTTCCTCCTAGACAGCAGTTGGGGACGAGTTATGCAACTGCAGGGAGATGAACGCGTAGGTGGTTAAGTCCCCCATGGGTGATCCCGTTATGTTGTTCAAAAAAAAAGTTAGATGATTGCATGCTTATTGTGATTGTGTGATATTATGTGCGCATTGTGTTTGGCACCAACCGGGTCGGAGGAGGCCGGGGACTCATAACCATGCCTGAGGAGGTTAGAGTCCGTATAAGGTCAACCAGGCCTTAGGAGGTTAGGTTCATTTCTGCTGTCTCTGTATTGATTCAGCATGAAAGGACTATCGGTAGAAACTAGCCCGATCATCTATATGTCGTTTGCCTGTAAAAGTTGATGATCTTTGTATTGTCTTTACTTGTATCCTAGTTGGTAGATAGCATGTTAGTGATGTTGATTGAATGTTTGATGCTTAAGCTTGTTCTGTTAGATTGATTCCATTCACTTAACATTATGCTAATCCCCCACATTTCCACTCTTGCAGGTTTAGGTATTGTTAGTTGAGCTGGGTGTTGGTGTAAGGAGACATGTTTGACGACCAGACTCTGCTGTGGACTTTTATAAACTGTATCTTGTAATAATGTTACACCGTTATGTAAACTTAATTACATGGATTTATGTAGTGATGTAATTAATGTTGTGATTTTAAAAAATTAAGTCTTCCGTTGTGTTTTTAAAAAAAAATGGTCGGTGTTACATTACGATGTTGGTGTAGACCTTTGTGGTTCTGGCAGATTGTGGTGTTGGTAGGTGGGGTTTAGTTGCAGAACGTGTTGTAGTTGTTGTGGTTTTCGTAATCTATTTTCTTCGGCTGGCACCTTCGGGATCGTGTCAAAAGACGATTTTCTTATAAGATGTTTGGTTTCTGCCCCGAGGGCGTGATCAGTGGAGGATCTAGGAATAGTGGTCACTGGTGTCATCGGTTAAAACCCCATTTTTTTTTTTTTACTATATGGCTTATTTCAATGGTGTCATACAAAAAAATGTACACTATCCACTGGTATCACTAGTTAAAAATCCAAAAAAATTTCATTACATCGCGTATTTCAATGGTGTCTTGTGCAACCACGGATAACTTAGTACATCCGCCCCTGGGTGCGATAGGTGGTTTTGCATATGAATTGATTTTGTGACGGATTGATGTAGCTTGCGGTTGTCAGCATTCCGTGTTCCTGATTTTTGGCGTCTCTACGACTTTTGGGATTCTCCTAAAGGCTCGGTGCTTTGCCGGTAATGAATTTTTTATTTTGTTTAGGTTTGTTAGGGGATCGAATGGTGTTATCTCATTTATTTTCAATGTAAGAATTGCCTTAACAAGTATAGATGGAATTGGGCCTAAAAAAGCCATTTTGGTTCGTTATCGATTAGGTATCAGTGGGAACATAACGATAAAAGAATTAACTAAGTATCAGATTGACCGAATTGAACAAATGATAGGTCAAGATTATGTTGTTCATTGAAAATTGATTACAACAACTTTAATCGCACAAGCCTGAGTTGGGCCTACCTCCATCCCTAGAGGAGCCGTATGAGGCGTTCTTTTTATTTTGATTAGTACAATTTTTTTTAAAGCAAACTTATTTTTATGTATAGTACAGTTAAATGTTAGACATCTTTTTTTATATATTTAGTTTCTTAGTAAGCAGTTTTTTTCACCATATTCGTGAAGTTGTTTGTTAGGTTACTTTAATTATGCCAATTGGATGACTAGATTTGGATTTCACGTTGTTTCATGAATATGTTAATGTCATCATTTTTCGTCGAAAAGAAAGATGCGGATCTGCATGTTGCATTGAAGTTGACATAGAATAAAAAGAAATCACAGTAGATATTATGGTTGTAATGACTTGATATAACATCCCATATAGGCCCCTTTAAAATGTCTGATCGGTCATTCTCGACATAAAGTACTTTCTTAATGGACTGCATTTGCCTGGACTAGTATGGTCCACGTCGTGGACAGATGAAACAAACTAACCGATACACGATTATATTACTCCGTACAATTATATATTTAACCACGTGTGAAATTTATAATGGCTTATATAAATTTACTACTGAAATGACCCGTAAAACCATGTGTTTGTCTAAACGGAACAGTTTAATGATATGTTTTAGGTATTAAGTAAACGTAAATGCTAAAGTCATTTAGTTTAATGACCCGTGAAACCACAGAGTCCGACTAAGAAACTCGTCAGCCAAACATTTCATCACACACCCAAAATGCATATTAAACAATTCATATTCAATCATAAGAGATAATATTGGCTGTATTTTTTTTAAAAGTTTAAATTAAATTGTAAATTTTGAATTGATTTTCTTCTGTCTAGCTTTTATACATTCTTGTACTCAATTCAAAATAATTAATTAAAATAATTCAAAATTATTTAACTTTAATAATTAAAATAATTATTAATAAGATTTAATAATAATAATAATAATTAATTAATAAGATTTAATAATAATAATTAATTAATATTAATAAGATTTAATAATAATAATTAATTAATAAGACTTAATTTTAATTCAAAATTATTTAGATTAATGAAATCACCCACCATGCTTAGATTTTCTTCTTTTATTTTTTATTTTTTTTAAGAAATGAATTAGCCTAATAATGACATAATCATTTTAGAATTTTAATAGAAACTATAGATTATATGTTCCTTTCCTACATATTAATTATTAAAAATTATACAATACAATTTAAGAAAAAGTAACTATTACATTTAGAAATTTTTTTCTTTTTTTCCTTTCTTAATTTGACTTTTTTTTTTCATTTGTCTCTTAATGTGAATGAGTGTCTAATTTTATGTCTTCGCGAAATAAACCAATTTTCATATTAAGTGACAAAAAAATAACAATTTTACTTGTTGACTTGAGAGCTGTATAGAAACATATTAAAAAGTGAAAAGCAAACAATGTTTGTGTTATTTTTTGATAGAAAAGTGATATGGTTACTTGTTCTACATTGGTGGATGGGAGAAAAGATGAGTAATCTCTTTGAATATAAAATGAAGTTGTCCCACTTAAGTGAGTGGAAGAAGTTGGAGGTGAAATCCTTAGTTATAAAAGGAGCTCATGTGATTCATTCCAACTTGCACCAATCAATACACTTTAAGTATTTGATTATTTCTTTCTTTCTTACCTTTGTTTAAGTGTTTTATTAGTTAAATACTTTGGAGAGTGTAGTTGGCTTAAGAGAGTCGTCTATGTCATTGTAACAATTTGTGATATAGTGTATTTCTCTCTTTGGAGACCCGTGGTTTTTCTCCTGTTTTGGAGTATCCACGTTAAATTCTTGTGTTGTGGATTGTTCTTATTTCTTTACTGTTATTGTTGGGCTGGCTGGTGGGAATTAATGAGGCCGTAATTCCCCAACAACTGGTATCAGAGCGTCAGGTTTGGCTGGGGGTCGCGGTTATATGAGTCGAAGTATGCTTTGTGGTCGCGGCCTAGTCTGAGCTTCCACATCAGAAACTACTTGTATTCATCGTATAGGGTATCTAGTTAGACAATATTTTTTCTAATTCGGAGTAAGTGGTGTCAAGAATTTGTAGTGGACTTGGTTGCTGGATTTTCCAATGTAAAGGATCCTGTCTCTCCACTACATCTGTCGACCAGTTGAAACGTGGGCAAAATCAGAGAAAGTGTTGTTCATAAGATACGGATACGATGTCGAAGTTCAGTCCAATGAGGTTTGATGTAGAGAAATTTGATGGGAGGATCAATTTTGACTTGTGCCAATTTCAAGTCAAGGATGTGTTGATTCAGTCCGGTTTACACAAGGCATTGAAAGGTAAACCCACCTTTGTTTCCGGCAGTAATTCTTGCTGTAAGTTCGATGAAGAAGAATGTGATGATATGGATTTGAGGGCGAAAAGTGCGATTCGTTTGTGTCTTGCAAAGAACGTACTTGCAAATGTGCATGGGTTATCAACGGCTAAGGACTTTGGGATAAGTTGGAGCAGTTGTACCAGGGCAAGGGCATCTCAAATCAATTGTATCTTAAAGAACAATTCCATACTTTGTGATAGATGGGGGTTCAAAGATTTCAGATCATCTGAGTATTCTTAATGGTATTGTTTTGGAACTGGAAGCTATTGGAGTTAACGTGTAAGATGAAGATAATGCTTTGATGTTGATATTATCTTTGTCATCGTCTTATGAGCACATGAAACCTATTTTGATGTATGGGAAAGAAACTCTGAAGTTTGAAGACGTTACTAGCAAGCTCCCATCCGAGGAGAAAAGACAGGAAGGTAACGGGGTCTCGTCATCAGAAAGTACGGTACTGTTGTGTTCAGATAGGCGGAAAGAGAAACTCTGGAAAGAATCTGGTATGTTGGAAGTGCGGGAAGACTGTGCATGTAAGGGTTAATTGCCCAGGTGGAGCTAATCCGACAAATGGCTCCAAAGACGCTAACATTGTCTCCGTTGTTACGGAGAGTGATGAATTCCTCAGAAGTCACGTCATCCTCAAGGTGTGTCCGTGCCACCATGGAAAGGGATGTTCGTTAGCGGTTCTACAATTTGCACATGAGCATTGGTGTGGCGTTGATGCAGGTTGTGTGGTGGAAACGGATGTTGTAGCTGATGAAACTTCCAGGGAAAGCCAAACAGGAAGTTGTACCATAACAGTTCAGCTGTGTATACAACATGTGCCGATGTAAAATACTTGGAAAGTGATTTTTTAAGTACTATAATCTTTATGGTGGAGTATGATAATTCTGTTTAGAATTATGATTGTCTCAGAAGAGAATAATTGTCAGGTCTTAACAATGTTTGTAACATCCTCAGATCTGGCATAGATGTAAGATGACCTTTTTACCCCTAGGCATAATTGTGTGACTAATTATGCATTTATTTTAATTATATGTTTAGTGTTATTTTATTACTTGGTTAAGACCAGTTTGTGACAAGGGTCACAGAACATGTTCGTTTATATAATTTGGACTCCGTTGGGGCAGTCAAATTAAGTACGAAAGTTATTAGATAACTAGTAAATACCCGTGTGTGATGGAGTATTGTATTTTAACTTAAATATATAAGCTTGTGACCAGTCTTTCCTCTCATTTTTCTTGAAGCTTCTATATAACCCCGTACCTAAAATTTTACCACTTGTAAACCCTAGATTTATAATTTATGTTCTAGAGTTCAAATCATTCATATCATCTTGTTCTCTACGATTTACTGAGTCTATTAAGATAAGAATCAAAGTGTTTCAAACTCTAATCTTTGAGAAAATGAAGATTTTGTGTTAACTTTGTTAAAAGTGCAATTTTGAGTCAAAATGGTTGATTTTGATGTTTCTTGTGTCAAAATCTTGTGGGTTTAGGCTTATTGATGTTAAGTGTACTTGATTTGGTCAGTTTACAGGTAAGAAACGAGCTCTAGAGCAAGAATTGGTGATTTTAGGTTGAAACCCGCCAGTTTTCTGCTGCTGCTGCACGATGAACACAACCGTACGGTTGCAGCTTGCAACTGCATGGGTACACTGTGCAAATGTACGGGTGCATGTGAAACCGTACGGATGCAGTGGTGTTGGTGCAACCAGGTAGTATGTGTGCAACCGTACGGATGCATGATGCAACTTACGGATGAACTTGCAACCGTACGGATGCATGTGCAACCGTACGGATGTAGATCAGTGATGCATTATTGTATAATTTGGCTGTTTCCTAGCTGTTATGCTTTCCGCTTGACTTATGATAATCAAGATGTAAATTCTGAAAATGCATAAGTGTTAGGTAGACTTTTAGTGACACTTTTTGTGACCGATTTTGTAACATCCCGCCTTTTTCCGTCAACTTTTCCGTTTACCTATTTTAAACTCCGTTATATGTTTATAACATCTCCCGTTAATACGCGTTTTAAATTATCTTGTTTAGGTAATTTAACGCACCCGATTGGAAGTAGAGGGACTTGTTTTGCCAACATGCCAAAATGGTGACTAGCACTTGACTAGTCAACCATCTTCCACCTCTTTCCTCATTTTCTTTTTTCTTTTCTTTCAACACTTTCATATTTTTCTCTAATTCATCAAAAAGCAATTCATCATCCATATTCAATCGATCAAGCTTCGGGCCAAACAAATTACATATTTGAACTCCTCGTGATCTCCTCTTCGATTCCATACCGGCTTCATCAAATTTGGGTAACTTTCTAAAATCACTAATTTTATGTGTTCTTGAGTTTTTGAGTTAAAAAGGTTGTTAATTAGTGTCTATGGCTCAAGTCTAGTATGATTATGTGTTTTGTATACTTGTTCTTGCTATTTTGGCGTAACTAGCTCATATTGAAAGAATGCTTGTTTAATCTTGAGTTTTAGGTGTACATATGTTGGTTGATGATGAAAGTTCATGTTTTAATTGTGTTCCTAACATCACTAGATTCAAATTGGTATGTAGGTTGACATGGATTAGTTTCATAAGCAAGATTGTTGATTTTATGATTTTGGGTTAGGGTTTGATAAAAGTAAATTGAATATTTGATGCATTAAATGCTTAGCAATGTTAATTGTTAGTGTCTAGTTGTGTTGTATGCTTGATTATCTTCAAAACGGCGTATTACACATGTGCATTAATTTACCGAATCATAATATGGCATTTATGAACTTGGAGTAATAAATGATGAGCATTAATGGTGATTTTGATATAAGTTGTTTGGTTTTGATTGAGTAAATGCGTTTAGTTATTCTCCTTGTCAAATTACCTTTCTCATGATATATGATATGCGTTTTAAGTGTTTTCGGTGCATGAAATATGTTAAAATGAGTTTTGGTTCGTTACTTAAGTTATTTTCTGCAAATCAGCAATTCCCCAGGTTATGCGCGCCGCGCGTGCACCTGCGCACCGCGCAAATCAGAAAAACCAAATAAATGGTTCCCTTGGTCGAGTTCTGACCTGGTATTGCACATGGGTGCGCGCCGCGCAACCCATTGCGCACCGCGCAAATGGCCCAGGCCAACTTTCTTGTTTTTAAACGCTCCCAAAATGTTTCCCGCTTAACCGTAACTCTGATTAACATGAAACTTGACTATTATGCTCGTATATGACTTATCATCATGAGAAAATTGTCGGACACCCGACCCGACCCCGTTGACTTTGACTTTGACCAAGTTTGACTTTTAGTCAAACTTAACCAAACGATTATACAATCGTTCTAACATGCTTAACTACTTGTATCGTGCATGAAACTTGACAAATTGATTCACATAATATATTAATCGAGTCGTAACGAGCCATAGGACTAATTGAACATCTTTGACCTTTCGTGACTATCGATATTGATACAACCTAATTGTTTAGGTCAAGACTAGCATTGTTCTTTGCACACGTTACTTGTCGAAGTACTTTTTGTTCGTGCATACAAGGTGAGATCATAGTCCCACTTTTACTCTTTTTGAACTTACTTTTGGGATGAGAAAACATAAACGTTCTTTTAAACTACGTGAACACAAGTACAGGGAAAACAAACATTCTACATACGAGTTTGAACACAAATCCTCAATTCGATTATCATTAGTTACATCAGATGGTGTAAGCGAGAACTTATGTTATATGGCCATATGGGTTTGACAAACCCTCACTTCGGACGGTTCGCTACCGTCTACGGGTGAAATATATTTTCGGGAAACAGTGTATGTTCTAACACTATTATTACGGGGTTCAACGGACGGAATGTTAAGCTTTGATAATTGAGTGCTCGTGAATATTAACTTTTAGAATGTACTATGACTTTATCGATGTTGCAAATCTTGTGGTTCAACTTACTTTTACTCACTTACTTATTTAAACCTGTGATTTCACCAACGTTTTCGTTGACAGATTCTCTATGTTTTTCTCAGGTCCTTGAACTTAGGTGATATATGCTTCCGCTCATACTTTTGATACTTGCATTGGATGTCGAGTATACTTGCATACGTGGAGCGTCTTTTTGACTACTTTTAATCGTGTCGCACGTGTTTCATACAAACTTTAAACATTGTTATGTACTTGTTATGGAAACTACTTTTGTAAACTTTGAAACACCCTTATTTATGAAATGAATGCGACATACTTTTCGGTCAAACTTTGTTATAAAGACTTACGACCATGTAATGGGACCATACGTAGATGACGCCGTCATTTGACGATTTGTCGGGGTCGCTACAAGTGGTATCAGAGCCTTGGTTGTAGGGATTTAGAGTTCATTGGTGTCAACCCCGAGTCATAGGGTACATTGGTGAGTCTAGACTACAACCGGCATATAGACTTGACATAGGAATTACTTGACAAATTGTGCATTTATACTCTAACTCTTCTACTCATATCTACTCTTATTCTATCTAAATCTTGCGTCATATAATTTAATTGACACGCCACCTTGACTATATGATGTAATGTCGAATGCACATATGAATTAGGGTAATATAATTCCCGGAAATTATATTACGGTGACTCATATGAACATACCGACATTATGACATAAAGAATTTAAGGCGAGTCAAGGATAATTTTCTCTTTATCTTTATTCCATATCACGGTTAGTATTATTTAGAATACTAACCAACGGTATTCTTGTGTTTTGAAGGAACAATGGCTCGTCGACGTGCCCCTCCCGAAACTCCCGAACAAGCTTTGCAACGCATGATAGCCACCGCCGTGGATGCGGCCATGGACGGTCACTCGTCCAACAACAACAATAATAACAACAATAACAACCAAGGAGCCGGTAACTCTAGCGAAGGGTGCTCCTACAAAGCTTTCATGGGGTGAAAACCTCACACCTATGATGGAACCGGGGGACCGGTTGTGCTTACTCGTTGGTTTGAACAAACCGAGGCCATCTTTAGCATAAGCGGTTGTCGGGATCAAGACAAGGTCAAATACTCCACCCACACTTTCTCCGGAATTGCTCTAACATGGTGGAACACCTATGTTCAATCGGTGGGTACCGATGAAGCTCATGCCCTCTCTTGGGCCGATCTAAGGGAAAAGATGATTGTTGAATATTTTCCGCGCGAAGAAACCCGAAAGCTTGAGGAAGAACTAAGAGCTTTGAAAGCGGTCGGAAACGATCTTAAAGCTTATAATCAACGCTTCGCCGAACTATCCTTGATGTGTCCTAATCTTGTTAACCCCGAATCTCAAAGGATTGAGCTCTACATGCTCGGTCTTCCAAAAAGCATCAAACAAGGGGTGATGTCATCCAAACCCACTACTCATCAAGCCGCTATGAACATGGCTCGCCAACTAATTGAAACGGTTGACGAAATCGTAGTGCCGGCTCCTAAGGCCGAGGACAAGTCGGGTGGCAACAAAAGGAAATGGGAAACCACTCCATCAACCAACTACTACAACACCTTCACCAAAAAGCCTTTCAACAACGACGGCAAGAAGGGTTATGTCGGAAACTTACCTTTTTGCAACAAATGCCACAAGCATCATCACGGCGAATGTAACAAGCTAGTTTGTCACCGTTGCCAAGGTGTTGGTCATAGGGCCAACAATTGCACAAGCGCCGCCCCCGTTGCTCGAAAGGGGCCCAATCCTCCAAAAACGGTCACTTGTTACGAATGTGGCCAAACGGGCCATTATAAGAACGAATGCCCGAAAAAGAAAGCCAACCCCAACAACCGAGGCCGAGCCTTTAACATCAACACCGAGGAAGCCCGAGATGACAATGAACTAGTCACGGGTACGTTTCTTCTCAACAACACTTATGTTACTTGCTTATTCGATTCGGGTGCCGATAAATGTTTTGTGTCTAAGACTTTGGCTCCTACTCTTTGCAGTCCACCACACCCTTTAGATACTACTTATTCCATCGAAGTGGCCGACGGAAAACTTTTAAGTGCCGACACATACTACCGGGGGTGTACTTTGAACATTTTGGGTAATGAATTTGAAATTGACTTAATACCCATGGAACTAGGAAGTTTTGATGTAATAATCGGTATGAATTGGATGGTCAAAAATAAATCTCACATTCTTTGCGATCTTCACGCAATCCGAATTCCTATCGAGAACGGTGAACCATTGATTGTCTATGGCGACAAAAATTGCACCGGACTCAATCTCGTTTCGTGCCTTAAAGTTCGAAAGCTACTCCGTAAGGGTTGTTTCGCGATTCTTGCTCACGTTAAGAAAGTCGAGGCCGACGAAAAGCGCATCGATGATGTGCCAATTGTTAGTGACTTTTCCGATGTATTTCCCGACGAATTACCGGGTCTTCCACCTCATCGACCGGTTGAATTTCAAATCGATCTTATTCCGGGAGCCGCACCCGTAGCGCGTGCACCATATAGACTCGCTCCACCCGAGTTGCAAGAATTGCAAAGTCAACTCCAAGAACTACTTGACCGTGGTTTTATCCAACCTAGCCATTCACCATGGGGCGCTCCGATTTTGTTCGTCAAGAAGAAAGACGGATCCCTACGAATGTGCATTGATTATCGTGAACTAAACAAATTGACGGTTAAGAACCGATATCCTCTTCCTCGCATCGATGACCTCTTTGATCAACTCCAAGGGTCTTGTGTATATTCAAAAATCAATCTCCGTTCGGGTTATCATCAACTAAGGGTTAAGGGGGAAGATGTCTCCAAAACCGCTTTCCGGACTCGTTACGGTAGTTACGAATTCCTTGTCATGCCTTTTGGTCTCACTAACACACCGGCGGTCTTCATGGATCTCATGAACCGCGTTTGCAAACCTTACCTCGACAAATTCGTTATCGTGTTCATTGACGATATTTTGGTCTATTCTAAAAGCGAAGAGGAACACAAAGAACATCTCCGACTCGTGCTTGAACTCTTGAGGAAAGAACAACTCTATGCCAAGTTCTCCAAGTGTGAATTTTGGTTGAAGGAAGTTCAATTCCTCGGTCACGTTGTAAGTGATCAAGGCATTAAAGTCGATCCCGCAAAAATCGAAGCCATTAGTAAATGGGAGACTCCTACTACTCCTACTCAAATTCGTCAATTCTTGGGTCTCGCCGGATACTATCGTAAGTTCATCAAGGATTTCTCCCTAATCGCTCGTCCTTTAACCGCGTTAACTCACAAGGAACGAAAATTCGTTTGGACATCCGAACAAGAAACCGCTTTCCAAATCTTGAAAACTAAACTAACCACCGCTCCTATCTTGTCACTTCCCGAAGGCAATATTGATTTTGTTGTATATTGTGATGCCTCGAAAAACGGTTATGGGTGTGTACTAATGCAACGAAAGAAAGTCATTGCTTATGCCTCTCGACAACTCAAGGTTCATGAACGAAACTACACGACACATGATCTTGAACTCGGTGCCGTCATCTTTGCACTTAAGTTATGGAGACATCATCTTCTTGGTACCAAAAGTACTATCTTTACCGATCACAAAAGTCTCCAACACATCTTCGATCAAAAGCAACTAAACATGAGACAACGAAGGTGGATTGAAACCTTGAATGATTATAATTGCGAGCTTCGTTACCACCCCGGGAAGGCAAATGTAGTGGCCGATGCCTTAAGTAGAAAGGAAAGAGCGGTACCTCTTCGTGTCCGAGCTTTAAACATCACTATCCACTCCAACCTTAATAGCCAAATTCGCGTAGCCCAAGAGGAGGCTCTTAAGGACAATCACATCGGACGTGAACTTTTAAACATCCTTGTCTCTCGATTCGAAGTTAAGGAGAACGGACTTCGATATTACGCCGGAAGAATTTGGGTGCCTAGATATGGCGACTTACGAAACCTCATCCTAGACGAAGCCCACAAATCACGATACTCGATTCATCCCGGCGCCAATAAGATGTACCATGACCTTAAGGAACAATATTGGTGGCCGAACATCAAAAAGGAAGTTGCTAGATACGTCGCCAAATGTTTGACTTGCGCTAAAGTCAAAGCCGAACACCAAAGACCGTCTGGGTTACTCCAACAACCCGAGATCCCGCAATGGAAGTGGGAAAGGATCACGATGGATTTTATCACCAAATTACCGAAAACGTCGGGCGGTTATGATACTATTTGGGTCATTGTCGATCGCCTCACCAAATCCGCGCACTTTCTCACCATGAAAGAAACCGACAAAATGGAGAAACTTGCACGACTTTACATTAAGGAGATTGTAGCCCGACATGGCGTACCTTTATCGATTATCTCCGACCGAGATGGCCGTTTCGTTTCTAGATTTTGGCGTACGTTGCAAGAAGCGTTGGGAACGCGTTTAGACATGAGTACCGCATATCATCCTCAAACCGATGGGCAAAGTGAACGTACGATACAAACCTTGGAGGATATGTTACGAGCTTGCGTTGTTGATTTTGGAAAAGCTTGGGACAAGCACTTACCTCTCGCCGAGTTCTCATATAACAATAGTTATCACGCGAGTATTAAGGCCGCACCTTTTGAAGCATTATATGGCCGAAAATGTCGCTCTCCTCTTTGTTGGGCCGAAGTGGGTGACGTGCAAATTTCCGGGCCCGAACTCATTCACGAAACAACCGAGAAGATTCTTCAAATCCGAGATAAGCTTCGGACGGCCCGGAGTCGTCAAAAATGCTATACCGACAAAAGACGCAAGGACCTCGAATTTCAAGTCGGTGACCGCGTCATGTTAAAAGTCGCACCTTGGAAAGGTGTCATCCGTTTTGGGAAACGTGGAAAACTAAATCCGCGGTACGTTGGTCCTTTCGAAATCTTAGAGCGTGTTGGAACCGTTGCGTATCGTTTGGATCTTCCGCCTCAACTAAGCTCCGTCCATCCTACTTTCCATGTATCTAATTTGAAGAAATGTCTTGCCGAGCCCGATATCGTCGTTCCTCTCGAGGAACTTATTATTAATGACAAACTCCATTTTGTGGAGGAACCGGTTGAAATTGTGGACTACGTCGAGAAGGAATTGAAACAAAGCCGGATCCCGATTGTTAAGGTCCGTTGGAACGCCAAAAGGGGACCCGAGTTTACGTGGGAAAGAGAAGATCAAATGCGAAAGAAACACCCTCATCTATTCCCGGTTCCGGAAACGTCAGATTCCGAGGAAGAAACAACGACCACTACGCCTACCTAAATTTCGGGACGAAATTTCTTTTAAGGTGTAGGTAATGTAACATCCCGCCTTTTTCCGTCAACTTTTCCATTTACCTATTTTAAACTCCGTTATATGTTTATAACATCTCCCGTTAATACGCGTTTTAAATTATCTTGTTTAGGTAATTTAACGCACCCGATTGGAAGTAGAGGGACTTGTTTTGCCAACATGCCAAAATGGTGACTAGCACTTGACTAGTCAACCATCTTCCACCTCTTTCCTCATTTTATTTTTTCTTTTCTTTCAACACTTTCATATTTTTCTCTAATTCATCAAAAAGCAATTCATCATCCATATTCAATCGATCAAGCTTCGGGCCAAACAAATTACATATTTGAACTCCTCGTGATCTCCTCTTCGATTCCATACCGGCTTCATCAAATTTGGGTAACTTTCTAAAATCACTAATTTTATGTGTTCTTGAGTTTTTGAGTTAAAAAGGTTGTTAATTAGTGTCTATGGCTCAAGTCTAGTATGATTATGTGTTTTGTATACTTGTTCTTGCTATTTTGGCGTAACTAGCTCATATTGAAAGAATGCTTGTTTAATCTTGAGTTTTAGGTGTACATATGTTGGTTGATGATGAAAGTTCATGTTTTAATTGTGTTCCTAACATCACTAGCTTCAAATTGGTATGTAGGTTGACATGGATTAGTTTCATAAGCAAGATTGTTGATTTTATGATTTTGGGTTAGGGTTTGATAAAAGTAAATTGAATATTTGATGCATTAAATGCTTAGCAATGTTAATTGTTAGTGTCTAGTTGTGTTGTATGCTTGATTATCTTCAAAACGGCGTATTACACATGTGCATTAATTTACCGAATCATAATATGGCATTTATGAACTTGGAGTAATAAATGATGAGCATTAATGGTGATTTTGATATAAGTTGTTTGGTTTTGATTGAGTAAATGCATTTAGTTATTCTCCTTGTCAAATTACCTTTCTCATGATATATGATATGCGTTTTAAGTGTTTTCGGTGCATGAAATATGTTAAAATGAGTTTTGGTTCGTTACTTAAGTTATTTTCTGCAAATCAGCAATTCCCCAGGTTATACGCGCCGCGCGTGCACCTGCGCACCGTGCAAATCAGAAAAACCAAATAAATGGTTCCCTTGGTCGAGTTCTGACCTGGTATTGCACATGGGTGCGCGCCGCGCAACCCATTGCGCACCGCGCAAATGGCCCAGGCCAACTTTCTTGTTTTTAAACGCTCCCAAAATGTTTCCCGCTTAACCGTAACTCTGATTAACATGAAACTTGACTATTATGCTCGTATATGACTTCTCATCATGAGAAAATTGTCGGACACCCGACCCGACCCCGTTGACTTTGACTTTGACCAAGTTTGACTTTTAGTCAAACTTAACCAAACGATTATACAATCGTTCTAACATGCTTAACTACTTGTATCGTGCATGAAACTTGACAAATTGATTCACATAATATATTAATCGAGTCGTAACGAGCCATAGGACTAATTGAACATCTTTGACCTTTCGTGACTATCGATATTGATACAACCTAATTGTTTAGGTCAAGACTAGCATTGTTCTTTGCACACGTTACTTGTCGAAGTACTTTTTGTTCGTGCATACAAGGTGAGATCATAGTCCCACTTTTACTCTTTTTGAACTTACTTTTGGGATGAGAAAACATAAATTTCTTTTAAACTACGTGAACACAAGTACAGGGAAAACAAACATTCTACATACGAGTTTGAACACAAATCCTCAATTCGATTATCATTAGTTACATCAGATGGTGTAAGCGAGAACTTATGTTATATGGCCATATGGGTTTGACAAACCCTCACTTCGGACGGTTCGCTACCGTCTACGGGTGAAATATATTTTCGGGAAACAGTGTATGTTCTAACACTATTATTACGGGGTTCAACGGACGGAATGTTAAGCTTTAATAATTGAGTTCTCGTGAATATTAACTTTTAGAATGTACTATGACTTTATCGATGTTGCAAATCTTGTGGTTCAACTTACTTTTACTCACTTACTTATTTAAACCTGTGATTTCACCAACGTTTTCGTTGACAGATTCTCTATGTTTTTCTCAGGTCCTTGAACTTAGGTGATATATGCTTCCGCTCATACTTTTGATACTTGCATTGGATGTCGAGTATACTTGCATACGTGGAGCGTCTTTTTGACTACTTTTAATCGTGTCGCACGTGTTTCATACAAACTTTAAACATTGTTATGTACTTGTTATGGAAACTACTTTTGTAAACTTTGAAACACCCTTATTTATGAAATGAATGCGACATAATTTTCGGTCAAACTTTGTTATAAAGACTTACGACCATGTAATGGGACCATACGTAGATGACGCCGTCATTTGACGATTTGTCGGGGTCGCTAAAGATTTTCTGTACTATGCTGTTTTGTGCTAAAGGACAAAAACTAACTTGATTTGCCTTATGTTCAGGTGATAAGGATAAGGACGTAGCTCAGTGATAGATTACCTGAGCTAGTTACTGGTATTTGGTGAGTGTATCTATCTCCGGATAGAGTATTAAGTAGCTGACACGCTACTTGTTCAGACTTTTTACTCTTATATTTATATCCAGCATGATTGCCATGTGTAGTTAGATATTTCCATGCTAGTTAGGACGATTGCATGACTGATTATCTGTGATCTTATGTGTGAACTGTTAGTTGGACACCAACCGAGGCGGCAAGGTTGGGAACCCACCGAGGCAGCAAGGTAGGGTTGATGTGAGGTCGACCGTGGTAGCCTGGTCGGGTCATGATGTTACTGGTTGTTCAGTATAGCGGACGGTTATGCAGTGGAATCAGTAAAGCGGACTATCGGTAGACTGTAGCCTGATCAGCTAAGTCGTATTCTCGTACAAGCCGCCGATCCTCATATTGTCAGTTGTTGTTATATGCTAGTTCAGGATGTTAGAATACCTGTTAACTTTGCATGTTCAGTTGCTTATGCTTGGTCTGTTAGATAGTATCCATTCACTTATCAGTTGTGCTAATTCCCCCACATTTTCACTCCTTGCAGGTTTAGGTACTGCTGTTTAGGACGGGTGTTGCGGACGGGTTGAAGACATGTTTGACTATCAGCTAAACTCTGATGTTGTCTCTTTTGTATTGTATTCATGTAACACCGTCATTTTGGAATGTTGTAAACAATGTTAACTAAGTTGATTTCTTAACTATAGTTTGTAAACATTAACTAAGGTTATTTTGGTAATTATAAGTACTTCTGCTGTGATAAGAATAATTAGGGTGTTACAAGTTGGTATTAGAGCGTGGTTTAGCAGCAAGTACATGCGCGTAATTGTTCCTAAACCCTGAGTTAAGTCGAACATGTCCATGGGGTTGTGCTAAGTGAATGTAGGGTGTTGTGCATGTTAGTGTTTAGTAAACTAACAGTTATCCACTAAGCTTTTGTGCGAGTGTTTTGTAGCACAGATGGCAGATAACAGGGATGTGAACGCTACGAACCCGATCCACCCCGGAACATTCAGTGCTCCAGATGAGGAGGATGAAGTGGAGGTTTATCAGGTTGATTATGTGCACAAACTTGAAAGGAAGCTCAGAGAAGCTCAGGAGAAGGTTGTTGAGCTTGAGTTAGCTAAACAGTCGGGTAATGAGGATACACCACCAGGTTTTGTCACTGCTCAGTCGCACACCATACCACAGATACACCAAAACCAGTACCAATACCCATTACAGAATCAATTCCCTCGGTACATCACGCCACCACAGTATAACTACCAGTATCAAAATCCCATGATGATGAACCAAGTACAGCTACCCATATATCACTAATCAATCCATAATAGCAATTCCAACAACAATACCAGCCACCAAAAAGATGCACCTTTAAACATTTCAGAGATTGTGGACCGTCTCCGTTCTCGGGAAGTTCTGACCCAGCTGTGACTCTTAATTGGTTACGGGAGGTTGAAAAGGCATTTGAGGCCTATCAGTGTGAACCTTAAATGAAGATGACTTATGCCAGTAGTTTATTGAAAGACAGGGCTATGGTGTGATGGGATTCGGTAATACCAAGTGTTCCTCCAGAACAAGTTCGAATGATCATTTGGGAACAGTTTTACAGTAAGGTATGTGAGTAGGACTGCAATGTGTTTGACATGAACAGAATTAAGATGGAGTTTTTGGAAATGCGGATGACACCTCAGATGTCTATTGACGAGGTGATTGAGAAATACATGGATAAGTTGCGGTTTGTACAACAAGGGGTGCCTGACGAACAATCAAGAATCCAGCATTTTGTAAACATGATCCTACCTGAGTACAGAACCTTTGTGTAATGACCCGACTTTTTCAACTTGCTTTTGTGCCTTGTATTTTAGCGAAACTGCGTATTTGTGCATATTGTGTTACTTTATTACTCCGGAACCTTGACACACATGTTTTATATTCATATATACTTTAAAACATGCCTTGGTGTATGTGGAATGCTTAACTTGTCCATTGGATGCTTTATAACCGTTAGTGTTACTTGCCGTTGCGGATAAACCGCGGACTGCGCGCACGTTTGACTTTTGTCGGAATCGGAATATTTGGACAGCGAAATATTAATTATTATTTTATAATAATAATTACTTGGGCCTTTGGATGCTTAATTTTATTTATTTAATTGCCAAAGCCCAATAGTTAGTCTTGTTGGACTTTCTACCTTGTTGGGCTCAAGCCCACCCTACTCTAGCTAGTGACCCAATTAATTAGCCCAAGTATTATTACTAGTGACCCATAATAATAAATAAATAAATAAATAAATAAATTAATTAGTGAGTCATACTAGCATAATGGATAAGGATTATCTATTTGTCACATGGGATTCTAGCATTAGTACACACTTTAGACAACCATTATCCATAAAGCAAAGTGGTGTCCCCCTCCCCCTCCCTCAAAAATCACAGCCACAATGGCCTTGCCATGTCATCAATCCAAGTGAAATTCTTGCTTATAAATACTAGCCATTTATCTCACACTTGATCATTTGGTTTTCACACACACTTGTTCTTTCTTTTTTTCCTCTCTAGTTCTTCTTGTAAGTTTTCTTTTCCTTCTTCTTTTCCTTTCAATTTCATGGTCATCATCATCATAATATGGAGATCAAAGTTCCTTTTAGCTTTGATCTTACTTTTATCTTGTTGATTCAAGCATGAATCTTTCAAGAACATGGAAGATTCAAGCTTTCTAGCTTGAATCTTCATATCTTTTGTAGATCTACTTCTTTTATACTTTAATCTTTCTATTTTGTGATAAAGATTCAAACTTTTGTTTGTAATCTTCATGCATCTTCAAGATCCAAGCTTTATGCTTCAAGATCTTCAAGAACAATTAAGATGCAAGCTTTCTAGCTTGAATCTTCATATCTTTTTGTTAGATCTAAGTTCTTTTTGCTTTGATCATGTTGTTTTGTAAAAAAGATTCAAACTTTTGTTTGTAATCTTCATGTGTCTTCAAGATCCAAGCTTTATGCTTCAAGATCTTCAAGAACACTTAAAGGTTCACGCTTTCTAGCTTTGCAACCTTGTAACTTGTGTGAAATGGATCCAAACTCTCTAGCTTAGGGTTTCATCACCACATTTGACTTGGATTGTGCTTATACTTGTTGAATTGATGTAAAGTTTGTAGCTTTAGTTGTTATTGTGAATTGAAATTGTGTTAAGACTAAGGATATGATGTAACCTTGGTTCATCATCCATCTAAGACTCATGAATGAGTTGTGTTCTTACTTGGTCTTAACATATTGTGTATTTATGGTGAATCTTGGTCAAAAGTGATGCTAAACCATCAACGAGTTGTACACTTGAAGCTACAAGCATCAAGGATGAGAACCGTGATAAGCATCAAGCACCAAGAACCCCACCGGAGCAGTTACCTACTATTTTTCGTATCTGATCAGACCACCTGGGCTACTGGAAAGTTGATTTTCAGTTAGTTCGGTTAGAGTAGATGATTTTCCGTTTAGGCCTCGTCTTAATCCGAGTTACGGTTTAGGATTTATGGCCCTCCGATAATCACTACACCCTATTAACGTTGTGCTTAAATTTCTGACCTACTCGCAGTTAAACCATCGCCACGGTCAAATGAAGACGAGTTAGGTTCTGTAAATTGGTCAGTGGATAGGGGACTCATATACGGAGCCATAGCCACTGACTATGCATCTTTTCGATTTACGTAGAGGTCTTAGTAGCTGACCGAAGTCAGCCTATTATTTCGATCTCTATTCTTGTCGAACTTACTTAGCTTTTATGATGATGAATGATGATGATGATGATGACACTTAAACTTATTTTATGCACTATTAGAATTTATAAAGACAACCTACTGACCTAGTAACCTTTGATTTAGGTTGACGACCTTTCGGACCGACTTACTACTTGCGTACTTTCATTACCGACTTTACCGCTTTTATCACTGTGAGTTATAACATCCCTTTTTACCACTTTTACTATTTTTGGGATTGAGAATACATGCGCTTTTTACGTTTTACATGTTAGGCACGAGTACTTAAACTTTATATGTGTGTGGTTTATACAACGGCATAAACATTCCCCTTAGCATGGTAACGTTTAGTCATTGGTTTTTGAACCGGTGAACGCGAATCTTAGATATGGATCCATAGGGTTTGACATCCCCACTCGGGCTAGTCGCGCTAGCATTTAACGAGTGTTTAATACTTCGTGAACATACGCACTCGCCAAGTGTACTTTCAGGGGGTTATAAACGTTAAGTCTAGTTACCGGGTGCCCACGGTTATACATATACTTTTCATACCGTTTGATACACTGTTTGCAGCACTGAAATCTCGTGGCCTATCTTACGTTACTATTACAACTTAAACTATAGCTCACCAACATTCGTGTTGACTTTTTAAGCATGTATTTCTCAGGTGCCTAGAGGTTTATTGCTTCCGCTGTTACACTTGCTATCATGCTGTTATTGAATTGCTGTTATGGACCTACTGTAATAGTTATCCGCTGCATTACTAGAGATGTCGCAAATTATGAAACTTATGTTTTGCATTCGTAAACTTATGTTATTTTGGAATAATGGTTTGTAATAAGTCTTATGACATGTTATCTTTGTAAAACGTTATCTTTTTAATGAATGCAAATCGGTTTTCAAACAGCATATAGTGTTTGACCGTATAAAGATCCTGTTGTTGATGATCCGTACACGATGGTTTTGTACGGGGCGTCACAGTTGGTATCAGAGCATTGGTTGTAGGGAATTAGGTTGCATTAGTGAGTCTAGACCGACCCGAGTAGGATTCATTAATAGGACTAATCTACAACTTGCTAGTTTACTTGTTTCTGCGAGACTTACTGCATGCTACTGCTTACTTTTACTGCTATGTGATCTTACTGCATACTATTGCTTATCTTCACTGCCATGCGAACCTGTTGTATGCTTATTTCTGCTATTGCATGATTACAATCTGCTTTCACATGTTATTTCTGTTTAGCACTGTTGTTATTGCCATGCTAGGTTGCTATAGTGCCTAATACATGCTTGCTTATGACTTACTGATATGGAAAAGTCATTTTCCTTGTTCAGATGTCGGATATTCCACCTGTCATCATTTTGGACAGCGATTCAGACTCGTCAGCCACCCCACCTACTGCTGCTGCCGACACACAGATCCCGTTAACCAGTGACCTTGGCACTTCATCCTCCGGAACCAGTAGCCATACACATGTACCAGTGGTTACCACAGTCGGAGCCCAGGACCCTCCGGAGATTCCAGCTCCAGTTGCCCCGATACCTCAGGAGCCACAGCCCCGCCCCGGTGGTGTTGTGATTCTCGGGGAATACGGGGATGTTCCATTCCGTAATGAGCATAACCATTGGTGTCGACGCCTTCCTGATGGACGTGTCATACCGATCTCACCTTTCAGATACCGGATCATGACTACCGGTCGCCGATCGCCGCCACCCCCAGCTGATTCATCATCCGACGACTCATCCACAGACGATACTAGTGACAATAACTCCGACGAGGAGGACCTTGATGATGAACCTGTGCAGCCACCCTCCACCCCACCGAAGAAGCGGTACCGTTTCGATGGCACCGTCATTCTGGGGATCAACGGAGGACGAGCATTCACTGACGCACATGGCCAGCGTTGTAGGGTTACCGCCCGTAAGCGGGTTGTGCCTTACCCGGCTAATCTGTTCGTGCGTAAGCCTTACCGCCGTGCAGCATCTACATCTGGAGCCAGACTATCTGCACCACCAGCACCACCTGCACCAGCAACACCGCCTGCTCTGCCAGCCCCTCCCTCTATCGAGGAACTGACGAGGGAGGTGGAGATCCTCCGTGCTCGGGTAACTGAGCTCGAGGAGCAGATGTCCCATGTGCTGGACATCCTTTACCCACCATCACCATAGAGCTTTGTAGTAGGTTTCATTTTGTAATCTCGTTTGTAGTTCCATGTTTTCCTTATGTAATTTGCGAACTTATGCGAATGTATGCAACTCTTTATTAATTAATGGAACTTTGCGTTGTTTAATCCTTACATAGTGTTCTATTTACGTTACTGTATGTTGGTTTTGTTGTATTGTACCTAGTTGCGTTACTATATTGGCATGCGTTGTGTTGTTTCCCTGTTTACTATATACTGTATTATTGTATGTTGTATGCTGGATTTTGACTTAAGTCAAAACTTTTGTTTCGAAGGGCAATGGCAAACACACGAACAACACCCACAGTAGCTCAAATCGAAGAAATGATTAATGAACGAGTCGCCGCAGCCTTGGCGGAAATGAACCCTCAAGCTGAACCACCGCCGATTATCCAACCCATTCGAAACGGGTGCACCTACAAGGAATTCCAGAGCTGTAAACCACATAACTTCAGCGGAACTGAGGGGCCTGTTGGCTCACAAGATGGTTTGAAAAGCTTGAATCAGTATTTCGAGTCAGCAACTGTTCCGAGTCCAACAAAACCAAATTTGCTTCCTGCACGCTATCTGATGGCGCCCTCACGTGGTGGAACACCATGGCTCAGGCACAAGGTATTGATGAGGCGTATGCTACGCCATAGGAGGAGTTCAAAGCAGCTATGATTGATGAGTATTGTTCGAGAACCGAGATACAAAAGATGGAAATGGAGTTTATGCAATTGAAAGCTGTTGGCAATGATCTCGATGGTTACAATCGGAGGTTTCTTGAGTTAGCTCTTATGTGTCCTACCATGGTCACCCCGGAATTCAAGCGTATGGAAAGATACTTTTAGGGACTCCCTAAGTCCATCAAGGGTAATGTCACCACGTCCAAGCCACCGAATGTTCCAGAAGCAATGCGCATGGCGCATACACTCATGAATCAGATTCTCATCAATGAACCGGAGAAGTCCAAGTCTGAAGCGGGTAGTAGTGACAAGCGAAAGTGGGATAACAGTAAGGGGAGGACCTATGATCAAACCCCCACTAAGAGACACAACAACGGTGGAAACCCCAACCCCGGCACAAGCTCCAACCCGAACTACAAAGGTACCCTACCGCAATGCAAGAGGTGTTACAAACACCACACTGGGTATTGTAATGTTGTTTGTGAGAAGTGTCAACGGTCTGGGCATATAGGTAAGGATTGCAAGGTCACTACTTTGAATGCAAGGGCAAACCCCACCGGGCCGAAAAAGTGCTACGGATGCGGAAAGACGGGCCACTTCAGGAATGAGTGTCCCGACAAGCGAAAAGACGGCGGACCACCGCGAGGTAGAGCTTTTAATGTTAATGCAAGGGATGCACGCAAGAACCCCGACTTGGTGACAGGTATATTCACTATCAACAATCTTTTAGCTTCTATCCTATTTGATACTGGTGCCGATAGAAGTTATATATGTAGACACTTTTGCGATAAGATAAATTGTTCATTAGTTCCTTTAAAAGAAAGTATGCTAGTTGAGGTAGCCAATGGGAAACTTGAGAAAGTTGACCAAATTGGCCGAGGAGCTATTATTAACATAGCTGGCGTGGATTTCGAAATTGACTTGATACCCATCAAATTGGAAAGCTTTGACGTGATTGTCGGCATGGACTGGTTGACTAAAGTAAGGGCTGATATTATCTGTGGAGATAAAGCTCTTCGTATACCACAAGGAGACGGTGAGCCATTGACTATATACAGAGAGAGATGTAGTTCGAAACTGAACCTCATTAGTTGTATGAAAGCGCAGAAGATCATGAAGAAAGGACGTCTTGCTATTTTAGCACACGTGAAGGTTTTAGAAACAGAAGAGAAGAGTGTGAATGATGTGCGAATCGTGAATGAATTCCCCGACATCTTTCCGGAAGAACTGCCTGGATTACCGCCACCGAGAGCCGTGGAATTCCAGATCGATCTAGTGCCAGGAGCTGCACCCATAGCTCGTGTGCCTTATCGTCTGGCACCTTCAGAACTGCAAGAATTACAGAGTCAACTACAGGAATTGCTCGACCGAGGGTTTATCCAACCGAGCTCGTCGCCTTGGGGCGCACCTGTTTTATTCGTGAAGAAGAAGGATGGATCCTTCCGCATGTGTATCGATTATCGTGAGCTGAACAAGTTGACGATTAAGAACCGATATCCTCTTCCCCGAATTGACGATCTTTTTGATCAGCTGCAAGGATCAAGCATTTATTCTAAGATCGATTTACGATCAGGTTATCACCAATTGAGGGTGAAGGAGAGTGATGTGATGAAGACTGCGTTTAGAACCCGCTATGGTCATTATGAGTTTCTCGTGATGCCGTTCGGATTAACCAACGCACCTGCCGTGTTCATGGACCTCATGAATCGTGTCTGCAAGCCACACCTGGATAAATTCGTTATCGTCTTCATAGATGATATCCTCATCTACTCTAAGAGCGAAGAAGAACATGAACAACATCTTCGGTTAGTGCTTGAACTCTTGAGACGAGAGCAGCTTTATGCCAAATTCTCCAAGTGTGAATTTTGGCTGAAGGAAGTCCAATTTCTGGGTCATATTGTGAGTGATCAAGGTATCAAAGTTGACCCCGCCAAGATTGAAGCTATCAGCAAGTGGGAGACACCCACTACTCCCACTCAAATCTGCCAATTTCTAGGTCTTGCCGGTTACTACAGAAGGTTTATTGAAGGTTTTTCGTTGATTTTGCATTCTTTGATCGCACTGACTCACAAAGGAAAGAAGTTCGTTTGGGAAACCGAACAAGAAGCAGCATTTCAAACCCTGAAGCAGAAGTTAACCACCGCACCCATCTTATCTCTTCCCGAAGGCAGTGACGACTTTTTTGTGTACTGCGATGCTTCGAAGAATGGTTTTGGTTGCGTATTGATGCAAAGAATGAAGGTTATTGCTTATGCTTCTCGTCAACTGAAGGTCCACGAGCGAAACTACACTACTCACGATCTCGAACTTGGAGCCGTTGTCTTTGCACTCAAATTATGGAGATTATTTGTATGGAACTAAAAGTACTATCTTTACCGATCACAAGAGTCTCCAACACATCTTCGATCAGAAGCAACTGAACATGAGACAGCGTTGATGGATTGAGACGCTAAATGACTACGATTGTGAACTTTGCTACCATCTGGGCAAGGCCAATGTTGTAGCTGACGCATTAAGTCGAAAGGAGAGGACGGTACCTCTTCGTGTTCGAGCTCTGAACATCACCATCCATTCGAACCTCCACATTCAGATTCGAGTAGCCCAAGAAGAGGCTCTCAAGGAGGAGAACATATCTCGTGAATACCTGAACATTCTCGTCTCTAAATTCGAGGTTAAGGAGTCTGGACTCCGATACTATGCCAGAAGAATTTGGGTACCTCGTTATGGAGATTTACGAAGCCTTTTACTTGATGAGGCCCACAAGTCGAGATATTCGATTCATCCAGGAGCCGGCAAAATGTACCATGATCTTAAGGAACAGTATTGGTGGCCAAATCTTAAGAAGGATGTTGCAACTTATGTTAAGAGGTGTTTGACTTGTTCGAAGGTTAAGGCTGAACATCAGAGGCCATCTGGATTACTTCAATAACCAGAAATCCCGCAATGGAAATGGGAAACAATTACAATGGATTTCATCATGAAGCTACCAAAGACGGTGGGCGGATACGATACAATCTGGGTTATCGTTGACCGTCTTACCAAATCTGCTTATTTTCTAGCGATGAAAGAAACAGATACAATGGAGAGACTTGCTCAACTGTACATCAAAGAGGTTGTATCTCGTCATGGTGTGCCCTTATCAATCATCTCAGATCGTGATCCTCGTTTTGCTTCCAGATTCTGGCGTTCTTTGCAAGAAGCCTTGGAAACTCGTCTCGACATGAGCACCGCATACCACCCCCAGACCGACGGTCAGAGCGAATGAACGATTCAGACTTTAGAGGACATGTTACGTGCCTGTGTTATTGACTTTGGAAAGTCTTGGGAAAGGCATCTGCCGCTAGCCGAATTCTCTTACAACAACAGTTATCATTCGAGTATTAAAGTCGCGCCTTTTGAAGCGTTGTATGGCCGCAAGTGCCGTTCTCCTATTTGTTGGGCCGAGTTAGGTGAAGTGCAAATCACCGGACCCGAGATAGTTCATGAAACGACGGAGAAGATTTCTCAGATTCAGGCGAGACTTAAGACGGCCCGCGATCGCTAAAAGAGTTATGCTGATCTTAAACGTAAAGACTTCGAATTCAACGTAGGTGACCGTGTGATGTTGAAAGTCGCACCTTGGAAGGGTGTAATCCGCTTTGAAAAGCGTGGAAAGTTAAACCCACGATATATTGGTCCTTTTGAAATTTTGGAACGTGTTGGACCGGTTGCTTACCGTTTGGATCTTCCGACTCAGTTGAGTGCTGTTCATCCTACCTTCCATGTATCAAATTTGAAAAATTGTCTTGCTCCACCGGAACTTATCATACCCCTGGAGGAACTTACGATTGATGATCAACTCCACTTCGTGGAAGAACCTGTGGAAATTATAGACCGTGAGGTCAAAACCTTGAAACGTAATAAGATTCCAATTGTCCGAGTTCGATGAAATGCCAAGCGTAGACCTGAGTTTACCTGGGAACGAGAGGATCAAATGATGTAGAAGTACCCTCACCTTTTACCGAATCCAACACCTGCCTCAGCTTAATTTTCGGGACGAAATTTCCAATAACAGGTGGGTAATGTAACAACCCGACTTTTTCAACTTGCTTTTGTGCCATGTATTTTAGCGAAACTGCGTATTTGTGCATACTGTGTTACTTTATTACTCCGGAACCTTGACACACATGTTTTATATTCATATATACATTAAAACATGCCTTGGTGTATGTGGAATGCTTAACTTGTCCATTGGATGCTTTATAACCGTTAGTGTTACTTGCCGTTGCGGATAAACCGCGGACTGCGCGCACGTTTGACTTTTGTCGGAACCGGAATATTTGGACAGCGAAATATTAATTATTATTTTATAATAATAATTACTTGGGCCTTTGGATGCTTAATTTTATTTATTTAATTGCTAAAGCCCAATAGTTAGTCTTGTTGGACTTTCTACCATGTTGGGCTCAAGCCCACCCTACTCTAGCTAGTGACCCAATTAATTAGCCCAAGTATTATTACTAGTGACCCATAATAATAAATAAATAAATAAAGAAATTAATTAGTGAGTCATACTAGCATAATGGATAAGGATTATCTATTTGTCACATGGGATTCTAGCATTAGTACACACTTTAGACAACCATTATCCATAAAGTAAAGTGGTGTCCCCCTCCCCCTCCCTCAAAAATCACGGCCACAATGGCCTTGCCATGTCATCAATCCAAGTGAAATTCTTGCTTATAAATACTAGCCATTTACCTCACACTTGATCATTTGGTTTTCACACACACTTGTTATTTCTTTCTTTCCTC
This sequence comes from Rutidosis leptorrhynchoides, assembly GCF_046630445.1. Taxonomy (NCBI): domain Eukaryota; kingdom Viridiplantae; phylum Streptophyta; class Magnoliopsida; order Asterales; family Asteraceae; genus Rutidosis; species Rutidosis leptorrhynchoides. The sequence goes on along the minus strand of NC_092337.1, from coordinate 372,130,062 downwards.
TCTAGTTCTTCTTGTAAGTTTTCTTTTTCTTTTCCTTCTTCTTTTCCTTTCAATTTCATGGTCATCATCATCATCATAATATGGAGATCAAAGTTCCTTTTAGCTTTGATCTTACTTATATCTTGTTGATTCAAGCATGAATCTTTCAAGAACATGGAAGATTCAAGCTTTCTAGCTTGAATCTTCATATCTTTTGTAGATCTACTTCTTTTATACTTTAATCTTTCTATTTTGTGATAAAGATTCAAACTTTTATTTGTAATCTTCATGCATCTTCAAGATCCAAGCTTTATGCTTCAAGATCTTCAAGAACAATTAAGATGCAAGCTTTCTAGCTTGAATCTTCATATCTTTTTATTAGATCTAAGTTCTTTTTGCTTTGATCATGTTGTTTTGTGAAAAGGATTCAAACTTTTGCTTGTAATCATCATGTGTTTTCAAGATCCAAGCTTTATGCTTCAAGAACACTTAAAGGTTCAAGCTTTCTAGCTTTGCAACCTTGTAACTTGTGTGAAATGGATCCAAGCTCTCTAGCTTAGGGTTCCATCACCACATTTGACTTGGATTGTGCTTATACTTGTTGAATTGATGTAAAGTTTGTAGCTTTAGTTGTTATTGTGAATTGAAATTGTGTTAAGACTAAGGATATGATGTAACCTTGGTTCATCATCCATCTAAGACTCATGAATGAGTTGTGTTCTTACTTGGTCTTAACATATTGTGTATTGATGGTGAATCTTGGTCAAAAGTGATGCTAAACCATCAACGAGTTGTACACTTGAAGCTACAAGCATCAAGGATGAGAACCGTGATGAGCATCAAACACCAAGAACCCCACCGGAGCAGTTACCTACTGCTTTTTGTATCTGATCAGACCACCTGGGCTACTGGAAAGTTTATTTTCAGTTAGTTCGGTTCGAGTAGATGATTTTCTGTTTAGGCCTTGTCTTAATCCGAGTTACGGTTTAGGATTTATGGCCCTCCGATAGTCACTACACCCTATTAACGTTGTGCTGAAAATTTCTGACCTACTCGCACTTAAACCGTCGCCACAGTTAAACGAAGATGAGTTAGATTCTGGAAATTGGTCAGTGAATAGGGGACTCATATACGGAGCCATAGCCACTGATTATGCGTCTTTTCAATTTACGTAGAGGTCGTAGCACCTGACCGAAGTTAGCCTATTGTTTCGATCTCTATTCTTGTCGAACTTACTTAGCTTTTATGATGATGAATGATGATGATGACGACACTTAAACTTATTTTATGCACTATTAGAATTTATAAAGACAACCTACTGACCTAGTAACCTTTGATTTAGGTTGACGACCTTTCGGACCGACTTACTACTTGCGTAGTTTCATTACCGACTTTACCGCTTTTATCACTGTGAGTTATAGCATCCCTTTTTACCACTTTTACTATTTTTGGGACTGAGAATACATGCGCTTTTTACGTTTTACATGTTAGTCACGAGTACTTAAACTTTATATGTGTGTGGGTTATACAATGGCATAAACATTCCCCTTAGCACGGTAACGTTTAGTCATTGGTTTTTGAACCAGTGAACGGGAATCTTAGATAGGGATCCATAGGGTTTGGCATCCCCACTCGGGCTAGTCGCGCTAGCATTTAATGAGTGTTTAATACTTCATGAACATACGCACTTGCCAAGTGTACTTTCAGGGGGTTATAAACGTTAATTCTAGTTACTGGGTGCCCACGGTTATACATATACTTTTCATACCGTTTGATACACTGTTTGCAGCACTGAACTCTCGTGGCCTATCTTACGTTACTATTACAACTTAAACTATAGCTCACCAACATTCGTGTTGACTTTTTAAGCGTGTATTTCTCAGGTGCCTAGAGGTTTATTGCTTCCGCTGTTACACTTGCTATCATGCTGTTATTGAATTGTTGTTATGGACCTACTGTACTAGTTATCCGCTGCATTACTAGAGTTGTCTCAAATTATGAAACTTATGTTTTGCATTCGTAAACTTATGTTATTTTGGAACAATGGTTTGTAATAAGTCTTATGACATGTTATCTTTGTAAAATGTTATCTTTTTAATGAATGCAAATCAGTTTTCAAACAGCATATAGTGTTTGACCGTGTAAAGATCCTGTTGTTGATGATCCGTACACGATGGTTTTGTACGGGGCGTCACACTTTGTGGGGTCAGCACCGTCGTTATCTCAGGCTTTTGTGATGGCAAAGATGGTAGAAAGTGATGTTAGAGCATCAAGAGGTATGCATATAGGGTATGTGGTACCGTAGGGTAGTCAGGCTACCAGTCAGTCAAGTTCTAAGTCTAAAAAATTGTTTGGGTTTAGAACGAAGGGTAAAGGTAATCAAGTAAGCTCAGGTTCTGGTTCTGGAAAGAAAGAATGGTGTGAAGGTTGTGAGTCTTCTCACAGTGGGCAGTGTTTAGAGTCAACAAGAAGGTGTTTAAGATGTGGCATGGTAGGTCATGAATCTCAGGGGTGTTCCTTCAGGGAGAATGTGTGTTGGAGTTGTCACCAGCCGGGTCACCATTCAGCTAGTTGTCAGGCGTCAAAGGGCGCAAGTTCCGGGGCAGGGTCAGGGGCGCGTTCGGCATCTGTCGGGGGTTCCACAGCCTCAAGTGGATAGAAGAGAAAGAACCCGCCGAGTGCAGAAGCTAGGGCCTTTCAGATGACAGTTGAGGCCGCAACTAATAATGATGACGTCATAACCGATATGTTCTTGATCAACTCAATACCTGCTAGAGTATTGTTTGATTCGGGTGTAAATATGACGTTTATGTCTATAGATTTCTGTACTAAGTTAGGGTTACCTGCTACTGTGCTGCCTAAGCCTGTTCGAGTAGAGGTAGCTGATGGTAAGACGGTTCCAGTCACAACGTATGTGTCTGGAGCTAGTATAGAAACTGATGGTAGACCGCTTGCTATGTCCTGTTTAGTGTTGCCTATCCCAAGCTTTGACGTAGTGTTAGGGATGAACTGGATGAGCCTACATAAGGCCCACATTAAGTGTAATAAGAAGATTATGACTTTTCGTTTAACCGATGGAACCCGTATTGTGGCCCGAGGGGAACGAAGTGGGTTCTCCATTGATCTTTATGATGAAGGTGAAGAAGTCACTTTCTAAGGGGTGTGAGTCTTTTATAACTTATTTTATTGATGCTAAGATAGAAAAGAGATCTGTTACCGATATTTAGGTGGTTTCGGAATTTCCTGAGGTGTTTCCTGATGAGTTACTGGGGTTATCGCCGGTAAGAGAAGTAGTGAATAAGATTGAGTTGGTTCCCGGAACAACTCTAGTGGCTAAGGCTCCTTATAGGTTAGGTCCTTCTGAAATCAGAGAGATGATGTCTCAGATACAAGAATTATTAGACAAAGGGTTTATAAGACCGAGTTCTTCACTGTGGGGTCCGTCAGTGTTGTTTTTAAAAAAGAAAGACGGTACTCTGAGAATGTGTATAGATTATTAAGAATTGAATAAGAGAACGGTTAAGAATAAGTATCCGTTGCCTAGAATCGATGATCTGTTTGAACAGCTTCAGGGTGCGTCGTACTTTTCGAAAATAGATCTTAGATCTGAGTATCATCAAGTTTGGGTTACAAAATCAGATATACCGAAGACAACGTTTAGAATGAGATATGGGCATTACGAATTCTTAGTTATGCCTTTTGGGTTAACAAATGCTCCGGCAGTCTTTATGGATCTGATGAACAAGGTTTGTAAACCATATTTAGATCAGTTCGTTAATGTGTTTATCGATGATATATTGGTATATTCCAAGATAGAGGCTGATCATGCGGCACATCTTCAATTGGTGTTAGAGTTGTTAAAGAAAGAGCAGTTATATGCTAAGTTCTCGAAGTGTGATTTTTGGCTCCTAGAGGTGCAGTTTCTGGGCCATGTCATCTGTGAGGCAGGTATTAAAGTGGATCCATCGAAAATAGAAGCGGTAATGGGTTGGAATTCGCCGAAGACGCCGACAGAAGTTAAGAGTTTCTTGGGTCATGTGGGTTATTATCGTCGGTTTATAAAAGATTTTTCTAAAATAGCGGGTCCGTTGACCAAATTGACCAGAAAAGATGTAAGTTTTCGATGGAGTGACCAACAGGAACAGGCTTTCAGACTCTAAAACAGTTATTATGCCAGGCTCCAGTGTTAGCATTACCAGAGGGTTCAGACGACTTCGTGGTTTATTGTGATGCGTCAATTGCCGGGTTAGGGTGTGTACTGATGCAGAGAGATAAAGTTATCGCGTACGCTTCTCGTCAGTTAAAGACACACGAATGTAATTATCCGGTTCATGATTTAGAAATGGCTGCAGTGGTATTTGCGTTGAAGCTTTGGAGACATTACTTATATGGTACAAAGTGTATAATATGTACAGATCATAAGAGTCTTCAGTATATTTTCACGCAGAAAGAACTGAATATGCGACATAGATGGTGGATTGGGCTTATAAAAGATTATGATTGTGAAATAAAGTATCATCCGGGCAAAACGAATGTTATTGCCGATGCTTTGAATCGTAAAAAGACCGTGGAATCCGTGAAATTTATGAGAACTGAAATAGTTTCAGACCTTATTGAACAGATAAGACAAGTTCAAGCCCAAGTTTTATTGGAGGAGAATTTAAAGACTGAATTGATGAACAAAATAAAAGACCAATTGACTAACGATTTCCGTGGACTTACAACGTTTAAGAACCAAATTTGGGTGCCTATGCTTGGAGATTTAAGAAAATGGATCTTAAATGAAGCGCACAAATCGAGGTTGACCATCTATTCGGGTAGTACCAAGATGTATAACGACTTGAAATCGATGTATTGGTGGCCAACGATGAAGAAAGATGTTGCTCAATTTGTAAAAAGATGTCATATTTGTGCTCAGGTTAAAGCTAAACATCAGAAACCCTATGGTTCATTGCAGTAGTTGAATATTCCAGAGTGGAATTGGGATCATATTACGATGGATTTTGTAACTAAATTACCTAGATCTCAGAGAGGTAATGATATGATATGGGTAATTGTTGATCGACTGACAAAGAGTGCACATTTCTTAGCAATAAAAGGGACAGCTTCGTTGAATACTTTGGCAGAGTTGTATTTGAAAGAAATAGTTAGTCGACATGAGGTTCCGTTCTCTATCGTATCTGACAGGGATTCTCGATTTGTGTCTAACTTCTGGAACAGTTTACAGAAGAGTTTGGGAACGAGAGTAAATCTGAGTACATCGTATCATCCACAGACCGAAGGTCAGAGTGAACGTACAATACAGACACTAGAGGATATGCTTAGGTCCTGCATGTTAGATTACGGTGGTCAGTGGGATATACATCTACCTTTGATCGAGTTTGCTTACAACAATACTTATGATTCGAGTATTGGTATGCCGCCTTATGAAATATTGTATGATCGCAAATGTAGAATGCCGACTTGTTGGTTAGAAGCCGGTGAGAAACAGTTTGTGAAATGTTCCGTTCTTATTGATTAAAAACGTTCCATATTAATTGATTTCGTTGCGAGGTTTTGACCTCTATATGAGACGTTTTTTCAAAGACTGCATTCATTTTTAAAACAAACCATAACCTTTATTTCATAAATAAAGGTTTAAAAAGCTTTACGTAGATTATCAAATAATGATAATCTAAAATATCCTGTTTACACACGACCATTACATAATGGTTTACAATACAAATATGTTACATCAAAATCAGTTTCTTGAATGCAGTTTTTACACAATATCATACAAACATGGACTCCAAATCTTGTCCTTATTTTAGTATGCAACAGCAGAAGCTCTTAGTATTCACCTGAGAATAAACATGCTTTAAACGTCAACAAAAATGTTGGTGAGTTATAGGTTTAACCTATATATATCAAATCGTAATAATAGACCACAAGATTTCATATTTCAATACACATCCCATACATAGAGATAAAAATCATTCATATGGTGAACACCTGGTAACCGACATTAACAAGATGCATATTTAAGAATATCCCTATCATTCCGGGACACCCTTCGAATATGATATAAATTTCGGAGTACTAAAGCATCCGGTACTTTGGATGGGGTTTGTTAGGCCCAATAGATCTATCTTTAGGATTTGCGTCAATTAGGGTGTCTGTTCCCTAATTATTAGATTACCAGACTTAATAAAAGGGGCATATTCGATTTCGATAATTCAACCATAGAATGTAGTTTCACGTACTTGTGTCTATTTTGTAAATCATTTATAAAACCTGCATGTATTCTCATCCCAAAAATATTAGATTTTAAAAGTGGGACTATAACTCACTTTCACAGATTTTTACTTCATCGGGAAGTAAGACTTGGCCACTGGTTGATTCACGAACCTATAAAAATATATACATATATATCAAAGTATGTTCAAAATATATTTACAATACTTTTAATACATTTTGATGTTTTAAGTTTATTAAGTCAGTTGTCCTCGTTAGTAACCTACAACTAGTTGTCCACAGTTAGATGAACAGAAATAAATTGATAAATATTATCTTGAATCAATCCACGACCCAGTGTATACGTATCTCAGTATTGATCACAACTCAAACTATATATATATTTTGGAATCAACCTCAACCCTGTATAGCTAACTCCAACATTCACATATAGAGTGTCTATGGTTGTTCCGCAATATATATAATAGATGGGTCGACATGATAGGTCGAAACATTGTATACGTGTCTATGGTATCTCAAGATTACATAATATACAATATAAGTTGATTAGGTTATGGTTGGAATAGATTTATTACTAACTTTCACGTAGGTAAAATGAGTAGTTTTTATCAATCTTGTTTTACTCGCCATTTTTTTGTTTCTAATCCGTTTTGAGTGATTCCAGTGGCCACGGTTTCGTATTTTATGAATCTAAATAGAAAAAGTATAAGTTTATAGTCGGAAATACAAGTTACAAGTCGTTTTTGAAAGAGGTAGTCATTTCCATCGAAAGAACGACATCTTGATGACCATTTTCAAAAACATACTTTCACTTTGAGTTTAACCATGATTTTTGGATATAGTTTCATGTTCATAAGAAAAATCATTTTTCCAGAAGTATAGCTTTTAAATCAAAGTTCTTCTTAGCTTTTAATTATCCAAACCAAAACAGCCCCCGGTTTTACTACGACGGCGTATATCCAGTTTTATGGTGTTTATCGTGTTTCCGGGTTTTAAATCATTAAGTTAGCATATCATATAGATATAGAACATGTTTTTAGTTGATTTTAAAAGTCTATTTAGAAGGATTAACTTTATTTGCGAACAAGTTTAGAATTAACTAAACTATGTTCTAGTGATTACAAGTTTATAACGTTGAATAAGACAACTTTTTATGTATGAATTGAATGATGTTATGAACATCATTACTACCTCAAGTTCCTTGGATAAACCTACTGGAAATGAGAAAAATGGATCTAGCTTCAAAGGATCCTTGTATGGCTTGAAAGTTCTTGAAGCAGAATCATGACACGAAAACAATTTCAAGTAAGATTTCCACTCGAAATAAGATTGTTATAGTTATAGAAATTGAATTAAAGTTTGAATATGATTATTACCTTGTATTAGAAGGATAACCTACTGTAAGTAACAAAAGTTTCTTGATCTTGGATGATTACTTGGAATGGATTTAGAAAACTTGGAAGTAAACTTGCAATCTTGGAAGTATTCTTGATTTTATGAAACTAGAACTTTTGGAATTTATGAAGAACACTTAGAACTTGAAGATAGAACTTGAGAGAGATCAATTAGATGAAGAAAATTGAAGAATAAAAGTGTTTATAGGTGTTTTTAGTCGTTGGTGTATGGATTAGATATAAAGGATATGTAATTTTGTTTTCATGTAAATAAGTCATGAATGATTACTCATATTTTTGTAATTTTATGAGATATTTCATGCTAGTTGCTAAATGATGGTTCTCACATGTGTTAGGTAACTCACATGGGCTGCTAAGAGCTAATCATTGGAGTGTATATACCAATAGTACATACATCTAAAAGCTGTGTATTGTACGAGTACGAATACGGGTGCATACGAGTAGAATTGTTGATGAAACTGAACGAGGATGTAATTGTAAGCATTTTTGTTAAGTAGAAGTATTTTGATAAGTGTCTTGAAGTCTTTCAAAAGTGTATGAATACATATTAAAACACTACATGTATATACATTTTAACTGAGTCGTTACGTCATCGTTAGTCGTTACATGTAAGTGTTGTTTTGAAACCTTTAGATTAACGATTTTGTTAAATGTTGTTAACCCATTGTTTATTAAATCAAATGAGATGTTAAATTATTACATTATCATGATATCATGATGTATTAATATATCTTAATATGATATATATACATTAAATGTCGTTACCACGATAATCGTTACATATATGTCTCGTTTCAAAATCATTAAGTTAGTAGTCTTGTTTTTACATATGTAGTTCATTCTTAATATACTTAATGATATGTTTACTTATCATAATATCATGTTAACTATATATATATATATATATATATCCATATATATTTCATCATATAGTTTTTACAAGTTTTAACGTTCGTGAATCGCCGGTCAACTTGGGTGGTCAATTGTCTATATGAAACCTATTTCAATTAATCAAGTCTTAACAAGTTTAATTGCTTAACATGTTGGAAACACTTAATCATGTAAATAAAAATTTCATTTAATATATATATATATATATATATATATATATATATATATATATATATATATATATATATATATATAAACATGGAAAAGTTCGGGTCACTACAGTACCTACCCGTTAAATAAATTTCGTCCCGTAATTTTAAGCAGTTGGAGGTGTTGACGTATCTTCTGGAAATAAATGCGGGTATTTGTTCTTCATCTGATCTTCTCGTTCCCAGGTGAACTTGGGTCCTCTACGAGCATTCCATCGAACCTTAACAATTGGTATCTTGTTTTGCTTAAGTCTTTTAACCTCACGATCCATTATTTCGACGGGTTCTTCGATGAATTGAAGTTTTTCGTTGATTTGGATTTCATCTAACGGAATAGTGAGATCTTCTTTAGCAAAACATTTCTTCAAATTCGAGAAGTGGAAAGTGTTATGTACAGCCGCGAGTTGTTGAGGTAACTCAAGTCGGTAAGCTACTGGTCCGACACGATCAATAATTTTGAATGGTCCAATATACCTTGGATTTAATTTCCCTCGTTTACCAAATCGAACAACGCCTTTCCAAGGTGCAACTTTAAGCATGACCATCTCTCCAATTTCAAATTCTATATCTTTTCTTTTAATGTCAGCGTAGCTCTTTTGTCGACTTTGGGCGGTTTTCAACCGTTGTTGAATTTGGATGATCTTCTCGGTAGTTTCTTGTATTATCTCCGGACCCGTAATCTGTCTATCCCCCACTTCACTCCAACAAATCGGAGACCTGCACTTTCTACCATAAAGTGCTTCAAACGGCTCCATCTCAATGCTTGAATGGTAGCTGTTGTTGTAGGAAAATTCTGCTAACGGTAGATGTCGATCCCAACTGTTTCCGAAATCAATAACACATGCTCGTAGCATGTCTTCAAGCGTTTGTATCGTCCTTTCACTCTGCACATCAGTTTGTGGATGATAGGCTGTACTCAAGTCTAGACGAGTTCCTAATGCTTGCTGTAATGTCTGCCAGAATCTTGAAATAAATCTGCCATCCCTATCAGAGATAATATATATTGGTATTCCATGTCTGGAGACGACTTCCTTCAAATACAGTCGTGCTAACTTCTCCATCTTGTCATCTTCTCTTATTGGCAGGAAGTGTGCTGATTTGGTGAGACGATCAACTATTACCCAAATAGTATCAAAACCACTTGCAGTCCTTGGCAATTTAGTGATGAAATCCATGGTAATGTTTTCCCATTTCCATTCTGGGATTTCAGGTTGTTGTAGTAGACCTGATGGTTTCTGATGCTCAGCTTTGACCTTAGAACACGTCAAACATTCTCCTACGTATTTAGCAACATCGGCTTTCATACCCGGCCACCAAAAATGTTTCTTGAGATCCTTGTACATCTTCCCCGTTCCAGGATGTATTGAGTATCTGGTTTTATGATCTTCTCTAAGTACCATTTCTCTCATATCTCCAAATTTTGGTACCCAAATCCTTTCAGCCCTATACTGGGTTCCGTCTTCCCGAATATTAAGATGCTTCTCCGATCCTTTGGGTATTTCATCCTTTAAATTTCCCTCTTTTAAAACTCCTTGTTGCCCCTCCTTTATTTGAGTAGTAAGGTTATTGTAAATCATTATATTCATAGATTTTACTCGAATGGGTTCTCTGTCCTTCCTGCTCAAGGCATCGGCTACCACATTTGCCTTCCCCAGGTGGTAACGAATCTCAAAGTCGTAATCATTCAACAATTCAATCCACCTACGCTGCCTGATATTCAGTTGTTTCTGATTAAATATGTGTTGAAGACTTTTGTGGTCAGTATATATAATACTTTTGACCCCATATAAGTAGTGCCTCCAAGTCTTTAATGTAAAAACAACCGCGCCTAATTCCAAATCATGCGTCATATAATTTTGTTCGTGAATCTTCAATTGTCTAGACGCATAAGCAATTACTTTCGTTCGTTGCATTAATACACAACCGAGACCTTGCTTTGAGGCGTCACAATATATCACAAAATCATCAGTCCCTTCAGGTAATGACAATATAGGTGCCGTAGTTAACTTTTTCTTCAATAACTAAAACGCTTTCTCTTATTCATCCTTCCATTCAAATTTCTTCCCTTTATGCGTTAATGTAGTCAAGGGTTTTGCTATTCAGGAAAAATCTTGGATGAACCTTCTGTAGGCACCAGCTAGTCCTAAAAACTGGCGTATGTGTTACGGAGTTTTCGGGGTTTCCCACTTTTCAACAGTTTCTATCTTTGCCGGATCCACCTTAATACCTTCTTTGTTCACTATGTGATCGAGGAATTGAAATTCTTTCAACCAAAATGCATACTTTGAAAACTTAGCGTACAATTCTTCCTTCCTCAATACTTCTAACACCTTTCTCAAATGTTCACCGTGTTCTTGATCATTCTTTGAGTAAATAAGTATGTCATCAATGAAAACAATGACAAACTTGTCAAGGTATGGTCCACACACTCGGTTCATAAGGTCCATTAACACAGCTGGTGCATTAGTTAAACAAAACGACATGACCATAAACTCGTAATGACCGTAACGTGTTCTGAAAGCAGTCTTTGGAATATCATCTTCTTTCACCCGCATTTGATGATACCCTGAACGTAAGTCAATCTTTAAATAAACAGACGAGCCTTGTAGTTGATCAAATAAGTCATCGATTCTCGATAGTGGGTAGCGGTTCTTGATGGTAAGTTTGTTCAACTCTCGGTAGTCGATACACAACCTGAATGTACCATCTTTCTTCTTGACAAACAAAACAGGAGCTCCCCATGGTGATATGCTTGGTCGAATGAAACCACGCTCTAAAAGTTCTTGTAATTGGCTCCGAAGTTCCTTCATTTCGCTAGGTGCGAGTCTGTATGGAGCACAAGCTATTGGTGCAGCTCCCGGTACTAGGTCTATTTGAAATTCAACGGATCGGTGTGGAGGTAGTCCCGGTAATTCTTTCGGAAATACATCGGGAAATTCTTTTGCGACGGGAACATCATTGATGCTCTTTTCTTCAGTTTGTACTTTCTCGACGTGTGCTAGAACAGCATAGCAACCTTTTCTTATTAGTTTTTGTGCCTTCAAATTACTAATAAGATGTAGCTTCGTGTTGCCCTTTTCTCCGTACACCATTAACGGTTCTCCTTCTTCTCGTACAATGCGAATTGCATTTTTATAACATACGATCTCTGCTTTCACCTTCTTCAACCAGTCCATGCCAACTATTACATCAAAACTCCCTAACTCTACTGGTATCAAATCAATTTTAAATATTTCGCTACCCAGTTTAATTTCTCGATTCCAGCATATATAATCTGCTGAAATTAATATACCGTTTACTAATTCAAGTAAAAATTTACTATCCAACGGCATCAATGGACAACTTAATTTAGTACAAAAATCTCTACTCATATAGCTTCTATCCGCACCCGAATCAAATAAAACATAAGCAGATTTATTGTCAATAAGAAACGTACCCGTAACAAGCTCCGGGTCTTCCTGTGCCTCTGCCGCATTAATATTGAAAACTCTTCCGCGGCCTTGTCCATTCGTGTTCTCCTGGTTCGGAAAATTTTTAATAATGTGGCCCGGTTTTCCACATTTATAAAAAACTACATTGGCATAACTTGCTCCGACACTACTTGCTCCGCCATTACTTGTTCCGACACCATTTGTTCCTTTCGTTCTGTTAACCCCTGGTCCGTAAACCTCACACTTTGCCGCGCTATGACCATTTCTTTTACACTTGTTGCAAAATTTGGTGCAGAACCCCGAGTGATACTTTTCACACCTTTGGCATAGCTGCTTCTGATTGTTGTTGTTATTGTTGTTGTTGTTGTTGTGGTTGTTATTATTATTGGGATGATTGTTGTAGTTGTTGTTGTTGTTGTTGGGCCGTTTGTTGTAGTTTTGATTGATGTTGCGATTGTTGAGATAGTTGTTGCGATTATTGTTGTAATTACTGTTGTTGTTGTATTGGTGATTCTTATCACCGTTTTCCTCCCACTTTCTTTTGACTTGCTTCACATTGGCCTCTTCAGCCGCATGTTCTTTAATTCTTTCCTCAATCTGGTTCACTAGTTTGTGAGCCATTCTACATGCCTGTTGTATGGAGGCGGGCTCGTGTGAACTTATATCTTCTTGGATTCTTTCCGGTAATCCTTTCACAAACGCGTCGATCTTCTCTTCCTCATCTTCGAACACTCTCGGACACAATATGCACAATTCTGTGAATCGTCTTTCGTACGTGGTAATATCAAATCCTTGGGTTTGTAACCCTCTAAGTTCTATCTTGAGCTTATTGACCTCGGTTCTGGGACGGTACTTCTCGTTCATCAAGTGCTTGAATGCTGACCACGGTAGTGCGTAAGCATCATCTTGTCCCACTTGCTCTAGATAGGTATTCCACCATGTTAACGCAGTACCTGAGAAGGTATGCATAGCGTACTTCACTTTGTCCTCTTCAGTACACTTACTTATGGCAAACACCGATTCGACCTTCTCGGTCCACCGTTTCAATCCGATCGGTCCTTCGGTTCCATCAAATTCCAAAGGTTTGCAGGCAGTGAATTCTTTGTAGGTGCATCCTACACGATTTCTTGCGCCGTTAGCTGCATTGCTAGATTCGAAGTTATTGTTGGTATGTAGCGTGGCCTGTACTGCGGCTATGTTTGAAGCAAGAAAGGCACGAAATTCCTCTTCGCTCATATTCAAGGTGTGTCGAGTAGTCGGTGCCATTTCCTTTAAAATAGTCAAATGAAACAATTTAATCATACAGAATATTAAGAGTAGTCAATAGTATCTCGTAGCATAATATGAACTCATTTATAAAAGCTTTTTCTTCATATTAGCGTTTTATAAGTTTAAATTCGGGTACTACCTACCCGTTAAGTTCATACTTAGTAGCTAATATACAATTCAACTACTACAATTCCATATAAAAAAACTGATTATAATAATATATCACATACAAATATTCTTCAAACTTACAACTTCGCTATATTACATATAACATGAAATATAGTACACTATGATACAGGACAGTTTTGAAGATAAATCTAGTTAATATGCAAGTTGTTCAACAAAGGAAATAAAGACACGTAATTCATACGTCCAGAAACAAGTCATGCATTCTGGTTTTACTAGGACTACTTCCCATCCTTGGTCTTGTGGAACATAACCGTTATGGCCGTTGATAAGACAGCGTGTTGTAACGTCGTCAAAGGGACGAGGGTTACGTAATGTCCAACAGTCCCATAACAATCTAAAAACCTCATTTCTTACCCCAATTACCAACTCCGTCACTTGTGGGAACGTTTTGTTTAATAGTTGTAGCCCGATGTTCTTGTTCTCACTTTGGTGAGAAGCGAACATTACTAACCCGTAAGCATAACATGCTTCTTTATGTTGCATGTTAGCCGCTTTTTCTAAATCACGAAGTCCTATATTCAGATATATTGAGTCAAAATAATTTATTAACCCGTTACGTAAAATAGCATTTGGGTTCCCCGCACTATATGCGTCAAAGTAAACACATCGTAACTTATGGATTTTCCAATGTGATATCCCCCATCTTTCGAACGAAAGCCTTTTATAAACCAAGGCATTCTTGGAACGTTCTTCGAATGTCTTACAAACTGATCTAGACAAGATTTCATCAATCATGTCTGCGGGTAGGTCTCTTAAAATATTGGGTTGTCTATCCATTTTGTGTTTTTAAACTGTAAAATAGACAAGAGTTAGATTCATAAAAAAAATACTTATTAATACAAGCAATTTTTACATATATCATAAAGCATAAGCACAATATATTACATATATTACACCACACGAATACAACTATCTTATTCCGACTCGCTCGTTTCTTCTTCTTCGGTTTTGGTTCGTTTTGCCAAGTTTCTAGGGATATATGATGTTCCCCTAATACGAGCCGTCGTTTTCCACATTGGTTTAGAAAAACCTGGTGGTTTAGAGGTTCCCGGGTTATTGTCATAACTTAAGAAATACGGGTGTTGACGATACATATAAAGTTCATCGGGCTTGGAATCAAATTTCTCTATTTTTATGCCCTTTCCCTTATTGTTCTCTTTTGTCTTATTAAATTGTGTTGGGGTAATTTCTATAACATCATCGGAATCCTTGTCGGGATCCGATTCATCGGAGAATTGGTAATCCTCCCAATACTTTGCTTCCTTGGCGGAAACACCATTGACCATAATTAACGTTGGTCGGTTGGTTGAGGATTTTCTTCTACTTAACCGTTTTATTATTTCCCCCACTGGTTCTATTTCTTCTTCCGGTTCCGATTCTTCTTCCGGTTCCGACTCTTCTTCCGGTTCCTCTTCGGGAACTTGTGAATCAATCCACGAATCATTCCAATTTACATTTGACTCTTCATTATTATTAGGTAAGTCAATGGGACTTGTTCTAGAGGTAGACATCTATCACATAATATCAAACACGTTAAGAGATTAATATATCACATAATATTCATATGTTAAAAATATATAGTTTCCAACAAAATTTGTTAAGCAATCATTTTTCAAGTAAACACGGTCGAAGTCTAGACTCACTAATGCATCCTAACAAACTCGATAAGATACACTAATACAAAATTCTGGTTCTCTAAGACCAACGCTCGGATACCAACTGAAATGTCCCGTTCTTATTGATTAAAAACGTTCCATATTAATTGATTTCGTTGCGAGCTTTTGACCTCTATATGAGACATTTTTTCAAAAACTGCATTCATTTTTAAAACAAACCATAACCTTTATTTCATAAATAAAGGTTTAAAAAGCTTTACGTAGATTATCAAATAATGATAATCTAAAATATCCTGTTTACACACGATCATTACATAATGGTTTACAATACAAATATGTTACATCGAAATCAGTTTCTTGAATGCAGTTTTTACACAATATCATACAAACATGGACTCCAAATCTTGTCCTTATTTTAGTATGCAACAGCGGAAGCTCTTAGTATTCACCTGAGAATAAACATGCTTTAAACGTCAACAAAAATGTTGGTGAGTTATAGGTTTAACCTATATATATCAAATCGTAACAATAGACCACAAGATTTCATATTTCAATACACATCCCATACATAGAGATAAAAATCATTCATATGGTGAACACCTGGTAACTGACATTAACAAGATGCATATTTAAGAATATCCCCATCATTCCGGGACACCCTTCGGATATGATATAAATTTCGAAGTACTAAAGCATCCGGTCCTTTGGATGGGGTTTGTTAGGCCCAATAGATCTATCTTTAGGATTCGCGTCAATTAGGGTGTCTGTTCCCTAATTCTTAGATTACCAGACTTAATAAAAGGGGCATATTCGATTTCGATAATTCAACCATAGAATGTAGTTTCACGTACTTGTGTCTATTTTGTAAATCATTTATTAAACCTGCATGTATTCTCATCCCAAAAATATTAGATTTTAAAAGTGGGACTATAACTCACTTTCACAGATTTTTACTTCGTCGGAAAGTAAGACTTGGCCACTGGTTGATTCACGAACCTATAACAATATATATATATATATCAAAGTATGTTCAAAATATATTTACAATACTTTTAATACATTTTGATGTTTTAAGTTTATTAAGTCAGCTGTCCTCGTTAGTAACCTACAACTAGTTGTCCACTGTTAGATGTACAGAAATAAATCGATAAATATTATCTTGAATCAATCCACGACCCAATGTATACGTATCTCAGTATTGATCACAACTCAAACTATATATATATTTTGGAATCAACCTCAACCCTGTATAGCTAACTCCAACATTCACATATAGAGTGTCTATGGTTGTTCCGCAATATATATATAGATGGGTCGACATGATAGGTCGAAACATTGTATACGTGTCTATGGTATCTCAAGATTACATAATATACAATATAAGTTGATTAGGTTATGGTTGGAATAGATTTATTACTAACTTTCACGTAGGTAAAATGAGTAGTTTTTATCAATCTTGTTTTACTCGCCATTTCTTCATTTCTAATCCGTTTTGAGTGATTCCAGTGGCCACGGTTTCGTATTGAACTTAACTTTATGAATCTAAATAGAAAAAGTATAATTTTATAGTCGGAAATACAAGTTACAAGTCGTTTTTGAAAGAGGTAGTCATTTCCGTCGAAAGAACGACATCTTGATGACCATTTTGAAAAACATACTTTCACTTTGAGTTTAACCATGATTTTTGGATATAGTTTCATGTTCATAAGAAAAATCATTTTTCCAGAAGTATAGCTTTTAAATCAAAGTTCTTCTTAGCTTTTAATTATCCCAACCAAAACAGCCCCCGGTTTTACTACGACGGCGTATATCCAGTTTTATGGTGTTTATCGTGTTTCCGGGTTTTAAATCATTAAGTTAGCATATCATATAGATATAGAACATGTGTTTAGTTGATTTTAAAAGTCTAGTTAGAAGGATTAACTTTATTTGCGAACAAGTTTAGAATTAACTAAACTATGTTCTAGTGATTACAAGTTTATAACGTTGAATAAGACAGCTTTTTATGTATGAATCGAATGATGTTATGAACATCATTACTACCTCAAGTTCCTTGGATAAATCTACTGGAAATGAGAAAAATGGATCTAGCTTCAAAGGATCCTTGGATGGCTTGAAAGTTCTTGAAGCAGAATCATGACACGAAAACAATTTCAAGTAAGATTTCCACTCGAAATAAGATTGTTATAGTTATAGAAATTGAATTAAAGTTTGAATATAATTATTACCTTGTATTAGAAGGATAACCTACTGTAAGTAACAAAAGTTTCTTGATCTTGTAATATACAATATAAGTTGATTAGGTTATGGTTGGAATAGATTTATTACTAACTTTCACGTAGGTAAAATGAGTAGTTTTTATCAATCTTGTTTTACTCGCCATTTCTTCATTTCTAATCCGTTTTGAGTGATTCCAGTGGCCACGGTTTCGTATTGAACTTAACTTTATGAATCTAAATAGAAAAAGTATAATTTTATAGTCGGAAAAACAAGTTACAAGTCGTTTTTGAAAGAGGTAGTCATTTCCGTCGAAAGAACGACATCTTGATGACCATTTTGAAAAACATACTTTCACTTTGAGTTTAACCATGATTTTTGGATATAGTTTCATGTTCATAAGAAAAATCATTTTTCCAGAAGTATAGCTTTTAAATCAAAGTTCTTCTTAGCTTTTAATTATCCCAACCAAAACAGCCCCCGGTTTTACTACGACGGCGTATATCCAGTTTTATGGTGTTTATCGTGTTTCCGGGTTTTAAATCATTAAGTTAGCATATCATATAGATATATAACATGTGTTTAGTTGATTTTAAAAGTCTAGTTAGAAGGATTAACTTTATTTGCGAACAAGTTTAGAATTAACTAAACTATGTTCTAGTGATTACAAGTTTATAACGTTGAATAAGACAGCTTTTTATGTATGAATCGAATGATGTTATGAACATCATTACTACCTCAAGTTCCTTGGATAAATCTACTAGAAATGAGAAAAATGGATCTAGCTTCAAAGGATCCTTGGATGGCTTGAAAGTTCTTGAAGTAGAATCATGACACGAAAACAATTTCAAGTAAGATTTCCACTCGAAATAAGATTGTTATAGTTATAGAAATTGAATTAAAGTTTGAATATAATTATTACCTTGTATTAGAAGGATAACCTACTGTAAGTAACAAAAGTTTCTTGATCTTGTAATATACAATATAAGTTGATTAGGTTATGGTTGGAATAGATTTATTACTAACTTTCACGTAGGTAAAATGAGTAGTTTTTATCAATCTTGTTTTACTCGCCATTTCTTCATTTCTAATCCGTTTTGAGTGATTCCAGTGGCCACGGTTTCGTATTGAACTTAACTTTATGAATCTAAATAGAAAAAGTATAATTTTATAGTCGGAAATACAAGTTACAAGTCGTTTTTGAAAGAGGTAGTCATTTCCGTCGAAAGAACGACATCTTGATGACCATTTTGAAAAACATACTTTCACTTTGAGTTTAACCATGATTTTTGGATATAGTTTCATGTTCATAAGAAAAATCATTTTTCCAGAAGTATAGCTTTTAAATCAAAGTTCTTCTTAGCTTTTAATTATCCCAACCAAAACAGCCCCCGGTTTTACTACGACGGCGTATATCCAGTTTTATGGTGTTTATCGTGTTTCCGGGTTTTAAATCATTAAGTTAGCATATCATATAGATATAGAACATGTGTTTAGTTGATTTTAAAAGTCTAGTTAGAAGGATTAACTTTATTTGCCAACAAGTTTAGAATTAACTAAACTATGTTCTAGTGATTACAAGTTTATAACGTTGAATAAGACAGCTTTTTATGTATGAATCGAATGATGTTATGAACATAATTACTACCTCAAGTTCCTTGGATAAATCTACTGGAAATTAGAAAAATGGATCTAGCTTCAAAGGATCCTTGGATGGCTTGAAAGTTCTTGAAGCAGAATCATGACACGAAAACAATTTCAAGTAAGATTTCCACTCGAAATAAGATTGTTATAGTTATAGAAATTGAATTAAAGTTTGAATATAATTATTACCTTGTATTAGAAGGATAACCTACTGTAAGTAACAAAAGTTTCTTGATCTTGGATGATTACTTGGAATGGATTTAGAAAACTTGGAAGTAAACTTGCAATCTTGGAAGTATTCTTGATTTTATGAAACTAGAACTTTTGGAATTTATGAAGAACACTTAGAACTTGAAGATAGAACTTGAGAGAGATCAATTAGATGAAGAAAATTGAAGAATGAAAGTGTTTGTAGGTGTTTTTGGTCGTTGGTGTATGGATTAGATATAAAGGATATGTAATTTTGTTTTCATGTAAATAAGTCATGAATGATTACTCATATTTTTGTAATTTTATGAGATATTTCATGCTAGTTGCCAAATGATGGTTCCCACATGTGTTAGGTAACTCACATGGGCTGCTAAGAGCTGATCATTGGAGTGTATATACCAATAGTACATACATCTAAAAGCTGTGTATTGTACGAGTACGAATACGGGTGCATACGAGTAGAATTGTTGATGAAACTGAACGAGGATGTAATTGTAAGCATTTTTGTTAAGTAGAAGTATTTTGATAAGTGTCTTGATGTCTTTCAAAAGTGTATGAATACATATTAAAACACTACATGTATATACATTTTAACTGAGTCGTTAAGTCATCGTTAGTCGTTACATGTAAGTGTTGTTTTGAAACCTTTAGATTAACGATTTTGTTAAATGTTGTTAACCCATTGTTTATTAAATCAAATGAGATGTTAAATTATTACATTATCATGATATCATGATGTATTAATATATCTTAATATGATATATATACATTAAATGTCGTTACCACGATAATCGTTACATATATGTCTCGTTTCAAAATCATTAAGTTATTAGTCTTGTTTTTACATATGTAGTTCATTCTTAATATACTTAATGATATATTTACTTATCATAATATCATGTTAACTATATATATATATCCATATATATGTCATCATATAGTTTTTGCAAGTTTTAACGTTCGTGAATTGCCGGTCAACTTGGGTGGTCAATTATCTATATGATACCTATTTCAATTAATCAAGTCTTAACAAGTTTAATTGCTTAACATGTTGGAAACACTTAATCATGTAAATAACAATTTCATTTAATATATATATATATATAAACATGGAAAAGTTCGGGTCACTACAGTTTGCAGGTCCAGAATTAGTTCAGATAACAGCGGACAAGGTAGCGATAGCACGTGAAAAGTTGAAAGCAGCACGTGACATACAGAAAATTTATGCCGATCCACGTAGACGTCCAGTAAATTTTGAGGTGGGTGATCGTGTTTACTTGAAAGTGTCACCATGGAAGGGAGTTATAAGGTTTGGTAAGTGAGGTAAGTTAGCTCCGAGGTACATTGGATCGTTCAGAATTATTCAAAGGGTTAACGACCAGACGGTTGTGTTAGAACTTCCAGCAGAGTTAGCAGGGATACACAACACTTTCAACGTATGTTATCTTAGAAAGTGTAATGTTGATGATGAGACACAACTGGTTTCGTTAAGCAATTTGAGGGTTGACTTGAATCAAAAGCTAGTTGAAGAACCGGTTAGGATAGTCGATAGAAAGGTAACAAAGCTGAGAAAGAAGGAGATCCACATGGTGCTTGTTGAGTGGAAGCATAGTTTAGGATCGAACCTTACGTGGGAGACCGAAGAGCTGATGAAGGCTCGTTATCCATGTCTGTTTGACCATTACCAGATTCTGAGGATGGATTCTTCTTAAGGGGGTGGATTTGTAACATCCTCATATCGGGCATAGATGTAAGATGACCTTTTTACCCTTAGGCATAATTGTGTGACTAATTATGCATTTATTTTAATTATATGTTTAGTGTTATTTTATTATTTGGTGAAGACCAGTTTGTGACAAGGGTCACAGAACAGGTTCGTTTATTTAATTTGGACTCCGTTAGGGCAGTCAAATTAAGTACAAAAGTTATTAGATTACTGGTAAATACCCGTGTGTGATGGAGTATTGTATTTTAACTTAAATATATAAGCTTGTGACCAGCCTTTCCTCTCATTTTTCTTGAAGCTTCTATATTACCCTGTACCTAAAATTTTACCACTTGTAAACCCTAGATTTCTAATTTGTGTTCTAGAGCTCAAATCATTCATATCATCTTGTTCTCTACGATTTACCGAGTCTATTGAGGTAAGAATCAAAGTGTTTCAAACTCTAATCTTTGAAAAAAATGAAGATTTTGTGCTAACTTTGTTAAAAGTGCAATTTTGAGTCAAAATGGTTGATTTTGATGTTTGTGTCAAAAACTTGTGGGTTTATGCTTATTGATGTTAAGTGTACTTGATTTGGTCAGTTTAGAGGTAAGAAACGAGCTCTAGAGCAAGAATTGGTGATTTTAGGTTGAAATTCGTCAGTTTTCTGCTGCTGCTGCTGCACGATGAACACAACCGTATGGTTGCAGCTTGCAACTGCACGGGTACACTGTACAACTGTACGGGTGCATGTGCAACCGTATGGATGCAGTGGTGTTGGTGCAACCGGGTAGTATGTGTGCAACCGTACGGATGCATGATGCAACTGTACGGATGGACTTGCAACCGTACGGATGCATGTGAAACCGTACAGATGTATATCAGTGATGCATTAGTGTATAACTTGGCTGTTTCCTAGCCGTTATGTTGTCCGCTTGACTTATGATAATCAGGATGTAAATTCTGAAAATGCATAAGTGTTAGGTAGACTTTTAGTGACACTTTTTGTGACCGATTTTCTGTACTATGCTGTTTTGTGCTAAAGGACATAAACTAACTTGATTTGCCTTATATTCAGGTGATAAGGATAAGGACGTAGCTCAGTGATAGATTACCTGAGCTAGTTGCTGGTATTCGGTGAGTGGGTCTATCTCCGGATAAAGTATTAAGTAGCTGACACGCTACTTGTTCAGACTCTTTACTCTTATGATTATATCCAGCATGATTGCCATGTGTAGTTAGATATTGCCATGCTAGTTAGGACGATTGCATGACAGATTATCTGTGATCTTATGTGCGCACTGTTAGTTGGACACCAACCGAGGCGGCAAGGTTGGGAACCCACCGAGGCGGCAAGGTAGGGTTGATGTGAGATCGACCGTGGTAGCCTGGTCTGGTCATGATGTTACTGGTTGTTCAGTATAGCATTGAAGGACGCATGTGTTGCGTCTGGACGGTTATGCAGTGGAATCAGTAAAGCGGACTATCGGTAGACTGTAGCCTGATCAGCTAAGTCGTGTGCTCGTACAAGCCGCCGATCCTCATATTGTCAGTTGTTGTTATATGCTAGTTCAGGATATTAGCATACCTGTGACCTTTGCATGTTCAGTTGCTTATGCTTGGTCTGTTAGATAGTATCCATTCACTTAGCAGTTGTGCTAATTCTCCCACATTTTCACCCCTTGCAGGATTAGGTACTGCTGTTTAGGACGGGTGTTGCGGACGGCTTGAAGACATGTTTGACTATCAGCTAAACTCTGATGTTGTCTCTTTTGTACTGTATTCATGTAACACCGTAGTTTGGAATGTTGTAAACAATGTTAACTAAGTTGTTTTCTTAACTATAGTTTGTAAACATTAACTAAGGTTATATTGGTAATTATAAGTACTTCCGTTGTGATAAAAAAAATCAGGGTGTTACAATGTTCGATGAGGAGGGAGATAATGTCAACGGCATGAAGATGAGGATCTTGAAGTTGTCATCGAGGAAGCGTCTACGTCGGTTATTTTTGCAATGTTGAAGTATGGTTATCTATTTCTATCAAAAAATGTGGAGATTTGTTGGTGTTATTTTTTGATAGAAATATGATATGGTTACTTGTCCTACATTGGTGGATGGGAGAAAGGAGGTGTAACCTCTTTGAATATAAAATGAAGTTGTCCCATATAAGTGGGTGGAAGAAGTTGGAGGTGAAATCCTTATTTATAAAATGAGCTCATGGGATTCATTTCAACTTGCACAAATCAATACACTTTAAGTATTTAATTATTTCTTTCTTTCTTACCATTATTTGAGAGTTTTATTAGCTAAATACTTTGGAGAGTGTAGTTGGCTTAAGAGAGTCGTCTATGTCATTGTAACAAATTGTGATATAGTGTATTTCTCTCTTTGATGGCCAGTGATTTTTCTCCTATTTTGGAGTTTACACGTTAAATTCTTGTGTTGTGGATTATTCTTATTTCTTTAATGTTATTGTTGAGTTGAGTGGTGGAAATTAGTGAGGCCGTAATTCCCCAACAAACAGAACCATACTCTTTATTATCCTTTCTAGTTCTACCATTTACTTTTTATTCATTTTTTTTATTTTACATACTTAAAACAAAGGCATAAAAAATTACATTGTTTTTCTTGTCTATTTATGCAAGTGAACAATTAAGTTGAAATATTTTAAAAAGAATACAACAAAAACAACAACAAAACTCAATACCACATGAGTGGTGTATAGAGAGGTGAGATATTGACAATCTTTCCCCTATCCGAGAATAAAAACAAGTCATTTATCCACCCAGAGTGAAACACTCTCAAAAGTAGAGAAAGTAATCCCTCTCTTTATTCGGCGGATAAAGAGATTGCTTCCGATTGGACCTCCGGCTAATAAGTAGACAATTTTTTAAAAGAAAAATAGTATAATAAAATTAAAAATAAAAGTGAAACGTCATGCAAATGGTAGAACCAAATTTATGTAGGTTTTAAATCATGTCACCATTGAGTATCTATCCATCTATCTTATAAATTTTAATTTTAATTTTAATTTTACTTTTAATTAGAAATTATAATTAGATTAATTATATTAGATAATCAAATTGTATCTTAATCTTCGTCAGCGTGTGGTATCGGTGATCGAGTTATTTGATGTTTTTCTCGTTCTACTGGTTCTAGTGTTTTTGTTTGTAGTGGTCGGGTTTGTTTTTCGGATTATATCTAGTGGTTTGTTACGCTCAGTTACTGGTGGTTGCTTGCGTTGTCTTGTTTAGTTTTTAGTTGCGTTGGTGGTCAGCGTTCTCTCGACCGTCGTCGATGGTTTGTTATTTTCTTTGTTTAGTGCAAATCGTATGTAAGTTTTCTTTGTTTGCGTCTTAGACTTAGTTGTTTCCTTGCAAAGTGTGTCTTCATGCTCTTGGTGGGATCGTTTGCCATAGGGTACGTATTTTCTCGCTTGTTAACCTCAGTTTGGATTCCCTTTATATCAGTTGTACTTGTTGATTTTTGGATTCGTTAATATTATTGTTTCTCTCGAAATATGCATCAATTTATCAAACAAATCAGATTAAACATTAATTTATATTAAAATCACATTAATTTACGGAGTATTTGCTAATGGTTAATGTCAAAAATAGGCTACAAACTTACACAAATGTACCGATGTCGCCCACAAACTCATTTCCGTCCTACTGTCGCCTACAAACTTATAAAAAATGTGCTGATGTCGCCCACTATACTTTTTTTACCTGTAACGAAAACAATTGATGACGTGGCTTCTAGGTAGTCATGACACGTCGATGATACATCGGAACAGAAACTGAAAGTATATGGGCGACATCGGGACATATAAAATGAAAAAAATAAGTTAAATAATTAAGTTTACCGCTTCAACATGTAACCCGTAATAAAATGTTAACATTGGTACACTTTTTATAAGTTTGTAGGTGACAGTAAGACGGAAATGAGTTTGTGGGCGACATCGGTACATTTGTGTAAATTTGTAGCCTATTTTTAGCTTTAATGCTTTATTAATATGTATCGATGTAGACGAGTAAAAGACTAAAACACGACTTCTAATCATCAAATTAAGAAAGGACAAAATTTAAGGGTAGTCTATTCTATGGGATACTTGGAAGTTAAAAGGCTGGAAAACTTGAGAGGATTTGGGTTCATGGTGTCAAATAATATACCAACCCTTGCAACTTGGTTTTTTTAAGAGGCGGTTAAGGGGCTTGAAGGGTTGGTTAGGGTGGAGGGCAAATTGATCGGGTCGAAGACGCTTCCAAAGCAAAAAGAGGGTTCGAGGGCTCGAGCAAAGTAAGGTAATGGGAAGGTGGATCGTAAAACTATTGTTGATGGATAAGTTTATTCATTTTTTGGTTTGTTAGCTTTCGTTTTGTTATTTGTATTTGCGTGGTTTGATTGTGTTTGGTTTCTTTTGTAGGGCGTTTTAGTTGCTTTTGAGTTGTATAGGCTTTGGTGCCTTTGTTTTGTTTCCGTGTTCCGAGTCTTCATTTTTTTGATGAAGATCTCGTGATTTATAAAGTTCCAGTTTTTAGCCAAAAAAAAAAAAATCTATAATATCTAATAAATTTCTATAATAATAGATGTTATAAATTATAAATAAAGATTATTTAAAAATTAAAAATAAAGAAAAAATTTTAAGCCTCCCATAATAATGTTATTAAAATAATTAATTGTATTTAATAAAAATATTACTAACATATTAATTGTATAATATATGAACCATTTTATACAATCGTATGATAAAACACTCACATGTGTACAATATTTGAAGCATTATGTACAATCTTATGATAAAACACTCACGTGAATATATGTACAATATTTTAAGCATTATGTACAACTTATGATAAAACACTCTTATGACCATATGTACAAAATTTAAAATAAATTGTGCAATCTTTTACAAAACAACTTATAAACACAAGCATATTGTACAACTTTTATATAATAATTGTATTTTAATTTTCAAAAAAATTTCAAGATGCATTTGTTATTACTAATAATTATTATTAGAAATATAAAGCATAATTTATATTATTTTTTATTATTATAATTATATTTATAATCATTATATTATTATTACTCAAATATGGGTTCTTTTTACGAAATTAATTACGTTAGATATGTGCGCGAAATACATGTCTCAATAAAATATTGTAATATATGTAGGCTTTTATGACAAGAAAAATAGTAATTGTGATAAAAATCGGAATATAGTGGTGAGAGAATGAATTAGTTCATTTATTTATACCAGAGTTAACTACGTCAATATGTTTGTAAAACAACTACAAGTTTCTTATTCAGAATCCGTGTTTTCACGAGTCATTAAACTAAATGACTTTAACATTTATATTCATTTAATACCTAAAACATATCATTACACTGTTTTGTCTAAACAAATACGTAGTTCCACGGATTATTTCACTAGTGTATTTGGTTAATATTCATGTTGAATATTAAGTCTTTTCCCAAGAAAAACTTCCACAAAAATACCAGTTTGTCAATTTTATTGAGGGGTGTGAGTGTGAGACAAGTTTTCTTATACAAAACAAGATGTATAAAATTTACTCAAATTTAAGAGCTGAATAAAAAGTGAGATCATTAATTACTTTCCGCTTTAATTTTCTTCTAGACTAGATCGGACTTCCCTCTAAATCAGGTGCCTATATGTATCAATAAACAGTGACCACCTTATCAATACGATACATATAAATGTGATTTTAACGTATGATACAGAGTACGATGTTTAAATTTGTGGCTGAATTACGAGGTAATAAATTAATAGCTGTGGTAGTGTGTACCTGATCTTGCAAATGGGACAAATTAGAGTGCCACCATAAAAGACCCGAAAGGATTGAAACAGACATCACTTGGAAGATTCTCAATCTGGAGTATGATTCATGTCTCCTCTCTTTAAGTCCCCTCTTTAACAAAACTTCAAACTGCATCCACCAACTTGTGGTCCATTGCTTCTTATTATCCAGCGCCTGCTGATGATGATGCACCTACACATCATATCGATCGTTATATACACGGACCACTTTCTATTCATTAATTTACGTATTGGCCAACTTTGATGTGACTTACTTTTTGAGGGCGGTGTCCCTTGAATTGTTAGAGATGTGTCCTGAAAATTTTCATGAATATCGTCTTTAACTAGAGGTTGAAGGTTGTTTTTGTAAGATGATATAAGAAACTGTTTTATTGACTTGTGATCGTTTTGGTTATCTGAACTTCCTTGATGATCTTGTTGATGATGGTCTCGGTTTCTTGTAGTAGGAGATACATCTGTATTTCATGATTTCAAAAATTATGGTACTGGCTAGTTTTACGGTCATATTTTAGGCGGTTGAAATCATCACAAAATTGCTTAGTGGTTATGGTCATGTGTCACAAAATATCTCATGTTCAAACCTAACTAATAGCATATCTTGGTATGTAGGGGTGTTCATCTGTTAGGTTTTTAGTTTTCTCTGTTTATTCGGCTGGGTTTTGATAGGTTTTGAGTTAAAATCGTATTGAATTTCAAAACGTAAATCGAATTAGAATTTGATTCAATTTCGGTTAAAGTGGAATTCAAAAAAGTAAAACCGAACTAAAAATTGAAAATAGAAATGAAACCGGACCGAAAACCGAATTCAAATTCGGTTTGGTAGGCTTTCATTCGGTTCAGATTAACCGTTGTGAAATATATTAAACACCTGAGGATGGTCAAAGAAAAAAGTTAAAAATCATGACGAGATAAAACGAGTTAAACCTCGTAAACCAACAATCTTCGTACATGAGTAAAAGGTAGAAGGTTTCCTTGTTCGGGCTACCCGGGAGGGCGGGTAATCCGACCTCATACTCTGATTTACGTAGTCCAGCAGGATTACTCCATGGCTGTTTCCAACCCATCTCTGGCCACCACTAAATATTCGATCTAGACGGGATTCAAAGCTGATACCTCTTGCAAGGAACTCAGAGCCCAACCATGAAACTCTTCGCACATGGTCCAACAAAACTCATAGACGGCCTAGATGGTTTAAATCTAGTTGATACAACAAACGGCTTATTACAAAGCATTATCAGATATATAGACAAAGTAACGTATATGTTTTTCAGAATACCAAATAAAAAATCATATGAGAAAAACTTCAAATATATTGGCGTCTATTAGAGCATAAATTGATTTTCAGGCAGACTTTAAAACCCATGAAAACTTGATCCTACCATTTTCATTGCATCTCATTTTATTTTATTTTATTATTTAGTTATTTTTTGGCGGGGGTCCTCACAGAAGCAATCTCTCTACCGTGGAGTAGAGAGGGGATGACTTTCTCTTCCTGTGGGTGGAGAATTCTTTCTCGACTCGTGGTTAGAGAAACGATTTCTCTTCTATTTTAGGGTAGATGAAAGATTGCCTACATCTCACCTCCCCCATACTTCACATGTGCAAAATTGGGTATTGTTGTTGTCGTAAAAACTTCAAATGTGATAAATTAGTAAACAGATATATAAAACGTATAGCAGTGACCCGTTAAGCAAGTAATATAGTAACAAGATAATTATAACTACTACCAAAGTCGTCTCATTAATTTCGAAATTTCTCTTCAAAACATAAAAAATGAGCTCCTGCTATTTGGACTGAAAATTAAAGATAAACGAGACTTGATAACTTGAGCTTATGTTATGTAATAGGTGATGGCCAAATAACGGGTCACTAAAAATAGGTGATGGCCAAATAATAATAGACTAATTTTTTAAACTATAAACTAGTTAATTATAAATTTTAAATTTTTATTTGAATACATTTCGCTTCTGTATAAAAATTAATGGATTATAATTTTTCAAAATGTTGGGCCCTCTAAAATTCTGGGACCGTGCAATTGCGCACTTTGAACATGAGCAGAGGACACCCTAACTATCATTCCATAATATATAATTGAAAGAAATTAAAGTTACCATTTGCAAGATCAAGAAGAAAATCAGCAGGATTCATGAAGCTAAATCCGGGTACATGCCCAATTGAACTGAAATACTCCATAACTTGACCCGTATGCCCACTATAAATCGGGCACCCATCTGATAAAACCACCACCTTATCAAACATCCAGTACAACCTACTTGAAGGCTGATGAATTGTAGTAACCACACTTCTCCCTCCTTGAGCCAAACCTTTCAATATAGCCACTATTCGTAGAGTCGTAGTCGAGTCCAACCCTGAAGTCGGCTCGTCCAAAAGTAACAAACTTGGGTTCACCAACATTTCTTGCCCAATGCTAACCCTCTTCCTTTCACCACCCGAAACACCCCGAATAAGTGGCCCACCAACAATACTATCGCGACATTTGGTTAATCCAAGTTCGGTTATAATGAGTTCCACTTGATGTAGTTTCTCGTCACGGGTCAGG
Source organism: Rutidosis leptorrhynchoides (assembly GCF_046630445.1). Lineage (NCBI taxonomy): Eukaryota > Viridiplantae > Streptophyta > Magnoliopsida > Asterales > Asteraceae > Rutidosis > Rutidosis leptorrhynchoides. The sequence goes on along the minus strand of NC_092337.1, from coordinate 372,100,650 downwards.
TTTTCCGGTAGCCTTAAAAAGGCGGCGTAGGTTAAGGTTTCTGTGACAGTTAAGTGTTGGTATAATATGTCGTCTTGTGTTACAAAACCGGTTTTTCTTTTTATTGAGTTACTTATGGGCTGTCCACTGTAGGTTATGGTTCCTGATATCTTACCGGGTAGTCTACCGGCTAGGGCGGTTAGTAAAGTGGTCTTACCACTGCCAGATGGGCCTAGCATGGCTAGTAACTCTCCCGGGCGGACTACACCACTGACTCCATTAAGAAGCGTTCGCGTTGTATTTGATGTTGGTGAGTTAAGACCATGATCTTGATGTCCTGATTGCGATTTAATAGTGTATCCGAGAGCTTCAAACTGCAAGTAATTAAAAAAATGGGTAAATGGAGAATGTTTTGCCTGTTCAAGTTGCCCGTAGAGGAGTTTTTTTTACTCAGATTTACATGCCATAACCCCGGCATCTTGGGGTATCCCGTGACCGTTTCTGACCCTTTGAACTGAAACCTCCTTTAAAAGATGTTATCATGTTATCTAAATTCAAGCTACCCAAGATGTCGGGGTATCCCGTGACCGTTTCTGACCCTTTGAACTGAAACCTCCTTTAAAAGATGTTATCATGTTATCTAAATTCAAGCTACCCAAGATGTCATCCGTTGACCGTTCATGACCCTTTTCCCGATGACCCGTTTCATAATCGCTTTTAACATTGTAAATTACCACTTATGACCCGTTTCATAGTCGCTTTTAACATTGTCAATTATTACCATTATCATTATTACCACTGGGAAACACAAGTGAACAGTGAAACCGACTTCATGTTGACGTCATCGCCTACTTTTTTTAAAAGAAAATAAGAACTTTTTCCTTTTTCTTCAAAAAAAAAAAATTGTTACCCCTCATCGCAATGCGCGCTTTCTTTACTCGTCTAGTACTATAACATAGTATAATGTTATCTTGTAGGGTATCTTGGTGCATAGTTAAAAGATGTACCAAATTAAGTACTCCGTACTAAAATATATTAACAAAGGGGCTGGATATGATATTATTTGTAGTTTTGTACCAGTAAAATCATGTAGTAGGATCACACTGTGTGTTGTCTAACATGTAACATTACACATTTTTGAGTTCAACTAGCACTGAACATTAATACATATAGAAAAACTAAAGAAAGTATAGATAATTAATACGTACCCTGAGTGTAATGGGGCGTAAAGAATCGCGTACAAAAGGCAATCCAGAAAGAGGTGATTGAGTTTGATCATTTGGAGATTGTGTTTGGGCACAAGGGCTAACGTTGTTTGAAGATGAACCAGGTAGTTGGGCATGAATAGTGGTATGCTTCATTCTTGTATTGACTATACTCTGATTATGGCCTCAAATTCTAGAACTAATTAAGATGACTAGAGAAATAAATATGTGAAAAATAGTACGAATGAAGTGAAGGTTCACATGCAGAAAAATATGGGGAAAGCTTTTAAAGAGGAAAGAATGTGGTTGGGCCGGGTCATGATACATGTGAAACGGGTTAGCTTTTTTCCAGCTAGAACGCGAAATATATTTTAGTGTGGGATGTAATGGGAGAAAAAGCTTACATATAATGAAGGGTAATCTAAAAAATTCATCAATAGGTACTGGTCGCTTACGGGTCAAATAAAACTTTGTACCCAATGACGAGTAGTTGACAGGTCACAAATAATCCGATATGGATAATATCGACCCGTTAAGACCACTTGTAACGGTTAGGATCTCACGGCGTGTGATTCAAGTCACCACAAAAGCAACGCCTAAATGGCAAGAAACGAAGCATTAGATTCGACTGATCGGGAGGCGTTAGTTGTTTTCCAATGGCCAAAGCAATAGTCTTGGGTTTCATGTGCCAAATTATCATTGGTTAATTGTAATTTCTTGATCGTTCACAATTATCTATCTATCTATCTTCTATCTATTTATCTATCTATCTATTCTATTTCTATATATAATAAGAAAACCTTAATTAGCTCATAAAAAAGCAATAAGGTACTAAAACCAAAAAACAACCGTTGGATCATGTTATTCACCATCAAACCACCGAACTATTAGTTGAGTGGTGAAAAGTCTCAGTTGTCTGTGGGCATGTATCATTGAAAAAATAGGTACAGGTTCAAATCCTGAAGGGGAGTTTTCTCCAAAGGTTGTGCGTCTGTTATCATTCACTTTGTGCGGTCCAAGTAGTTAACCTAAAGCATTCCGGGTACGTTTTGTGCGATGGATGCGAGGAGTTTCTTCCTAACGGATATGTGAATGGCAAATGAGAGGATTCAATGCCGATATTGTCGTCCAAAAAAAAAAAAAATGTTATTCACCGTCAATCTAACCATTAAAAAATTGCTTAGCTAATAATGGTATTTGCTTAATCATCATTTAAATTAAACATAACTAGTCTGGATCCAGCCCGCGCGATGCAGCGGGGGCTTTCGACATGTGTATTCATATTTAACGTAGCGTTGTGTATTTACAGAGGGAAAAACGGCTCATGTCTTAAGCGCCGTTTTAGATGTCGTTGTCTTAAGAGTTTTTTAAAAAGTGTCCGTTTCGAACGAAGTTAGTTTCGTTTTGTTCATAAAAAAATTTCGAGTGTAACGGTGCTGTCGGAAAAATTTAACTTGCGGCGAACAGAAAGATACGGGTTGTCGTTGTGTTAAACGTTTTTTAAAAAGTGTCTGTTTCGCGTATAGTTAGTCCCGTTGGGTTCGTGAGACTTTTTCGAGTTGAACGGTAGTCTCGGAAAAATTTAACCCGCACCGAGCGAGAAGATAGGGCCCGTTATAAATCCGGGGGAATTAGTTTATTTCATTTTAATAAAATTATATGTGTACACTTTCTACCCCGGAAAAATTGTAAACATGATGGGTTGTTGTGTAAATTGAGCCGAAGTTGAGAGACCGATTATAGTGTGAACACAAACTCAAAACTACAATCGAAAACAATTGAAACTGCATATCTGGCCATGACTTTTAGTATATAAGGGTTAATTAATAATTAATTACTATTATAACCCTAGTAAAAAAAACCCACGCCCACCTTCCTAATTCCTAACGAATTACACAGATCAAAAAGGCAGATCTCCTAAATTCAACTTTCCACACATCTAATTAGGGTTCTTATTAAAGAACGGCAGTTCTCCCAAATTACATGATCTTAATCAACTATTGTTCATGTTTGGTTATATAATCTAAGCTACATCAGATGCATACTAACTTTATCGGCACTATTATAGAGGTGCTAATATATATTATTTTATAGAGTTGGCTCTGTGAAGCTTGCAGATTTTGGATCATCAAAGGTAAGTAAAAGACAAATTTTTATGAGTGTTAGTTTTTACAATATGATTAGACCACTCCCTATAGTCAATTACCCGCTCATTACCCGCTAGTTATCCGTCATTACACGTAATGCACCATAGGCACGGATTAGTTATCCGCCTTAGTTACCCGCACTCATCACGATGGATTTAATGGAAGTATATATGTTAGTTATAGCAATTGTGGATCCCAAAGGCTTTTTATTGTTTAGACTTGATGCTTTATTGCTTGTACATTGTATATTAAGAGGAGTATTGTTTTTAGCCATTATAGGGAGTGTTTAGTTATGAGTTAGTTATAGAATATTGGTATTGATGTGGCGCTGATGTAGAAGGTTAAGAGGATGAATAGTTTAGTTACGATAGGGAGTAACCTTATTATTTTTAATATTGACTACGTACACATACCGCGTTTATACTCCAGATGTCACTTCTGTTCTCTTACTTTATTTTTTCATTTTAAATTTTATGAATGTATCTACCCTTGGTAGCAGTGTTGTAAAAAATCCGATTACTCGCCGATTAATTCCCGTTTAATCATTTTTAACAACAATCCGTTTCGATTTTCAAAAATTCGTTTAATTAAACGTTCAACGTCGATTGATGGTTCAAAACTGAATTCTGTAACCAAAATCGGTCAAAATAAAAAATGGTTAACATTTTAACATGAATCTAAACTAGAACATTATAATTATGGAGTAAAATGAACAATTTTAGACAATTATATTAAATTTTATTTTTATATTTATGTTTTTTTCTATATTTACACATATAATTTTTAAAATATAATATTTAAATGTATACAGTCCAATCCGATTAGTCCCTGAATTGTCGATTAATCTTTCCAAAGTCCCGACTGATTAATCTCCGATTTGCGAATTTTGCAACCTTGCTTGGTAGTGTTTGAATAGTCGACAGCAAGCGTCGATTTATTGGCGACTTGACTGACTCTTAGAGCATAAAGTAAATTTCAGGCATGATTTAGAACTCATGGAAATTTGATTTTACCATTTTTGTCTCAATTTTATTTTCAATTTAATTTAATTTTCAAAAAAAAAAATTCCTACTTATTGGACAAATGAGTCCACTCGTAAGCAATCTCTCTATCCGTCGAATAGAGAGAGGGATGATTTTCTCTACTTTTGAGAGTGTTTTCAGTCTCGGTGGAGAAATGAATTTTTTTATTCTCGAATAGGGGAAGTATTATCTACATCTTACCTTCCTCATACACTATTTATGTGATATTAGATTTTGTTGTTGTTATTGTGTTGTCTTGCGTCAATAGGTTGTTAATAGGACAAATGAGGGTTATGAACTCACAACTGACATATATAGCCTTATTTGCACTGTGTTGAGGATACGTAAGATCTCGTACTTCCAGTTGGAAGCGGTATGTGTGTTGTTTATGTTGTTATCTCTACTACTGCTGCCGCCGCCGCCGCCGCCGCTGGTCTTTTTATATATTTCAGCTTGTGGTGTCGTTGTCCCATTTACACTTACTTTTGGCTGTTAAATTTGTCATGAATAATTGATGTAACAAATATGAATGATTAAAATCCAAAAAATAAAATAAAAGTTAACAATATATCGAGTAATAAACATATTTGATATTTGTAGGCTTTTACAACATACTTTGGATAGCTTTTAGAGTCTTCCTTACATAGCTGGGTTTATATGCTCTGTCCATTTGAGATGGAAAACAAAAGCGTAACCACATTTATCTTGGAATGTAGGTATCATACACAATCAGTTTATTTAGTATTTCCATTTAAATATTACAAAGACGTAGTGATAAAGAATGTTGTATGTACTAACATTTATACTGTTGCATGTATTAATGTATTGTAAGCAGTGTTGTAAAAAAACCCGATTACTCGCCGATTAATCCCCGATTAATCATTTTTAGGAGCAATCCGCTCCGATTTTCAAAAATCCGTTTAATTTAACGGTCAACGTCAATTGATGAATCAAAATCAAATTTTGTAATCAAAGTCAATCAAAGTCAAAATGGTTAACATTTTAACATGAATTTAAACTAAAATTTTATAATTTTAAAGCAAAATGAAAATTTTTATACAATTATGTTAAAAACTATCTATATATTTATGGTTTTTTTCTATAGTTACACATATAATTTTTAAAATTTAATATTTAAATGCATACAGTACAATTCGATTAATCCCCGAATTACCGATTAATCCTTCCAAAGTCCTAACCGATTAATTACCGAATAGCGAATTTTGCAACCTTGATTGTAAGAACCCAAATTATTTTAAGGCATTTATTTATTGTGATTTATTATTTATTAATTTAATAATGTTAGAAAAAAAGACCCTAGTTGTAATAAAAGGGACTTAACTTGCAAGACTTTAAGTGTATTAAAACTCATTTTAATAAGAAAAGAGCTGCATCTCATTTTCACTTGAGTGCAGAAAGTTTAAGTAAAAAGGGGTGTGTGTGTGTTTGGATGGCGATTTTGCAAGAGACAACATCAATTCCTTGAATCACTTACATGCAAGCAAGTATTTGGGTTAGAGATTGCTAGTAGTTATCATCTTGCACCATTAGAAGTATTATTCCTCTCATCTTCTTCTTATTCTTGTTAAAATTGGGGATTTGAAATCCTAAATTAGTGGTATGAACTTTAAGCTACTAAATTTGAATTTATGTAGTTAGATGATACTAAAATTGTGATAAACGAAGGTTTTAACACCCTTGAAACCCTAATTCAAAATTATGGTTAGGGTTTATGAATTGGGGATTTTGTAAAAAATGATGAACAAGTAATTTGAGACAAGTAAAGCCTTCCTAAAATCTAAGTACTCATTTGTATAAGAAATGGGTAATTAAGTTAAGAAGTTTTATACAAGTCAAAGACTTATATGTGTAGTAATGACATTGAAGACTTACAATTTGCAAGTCTTGTGTCCTTGTTTAGAAGGTGTCAAAATGGGTCTTGTGAATCTTTAAAGGAAAACCTAAACTTGATTAGTACTAGTTAATTGTAAATTGAATGTATTGTGATATATGTGCATATGCTTGTTATTAGGTAACTTGTGCTTAGAAGATTGTTAGAGACTTTTTGAAAGTGTTTGTTGATTTTGCTTGCTTGGAATCTAAGGTGAGTACAATGTGTGTTTATGTGTTAATGAGATCTGTATTGTTATGCAATTGTTTGTATTGTGGTATGTATGAGGGCTCGGTTCACGTTGGGAATGCATCGGGCGGGATATCGGTTCACGTTGAGAACGCATCGGGATCCATAGTTGACACATGCACATTGTGATAATTGGTATGATGGTAGGGTTCGGTTCACGTTGGGAACACATCGGGAACCATATGTGAATTATATGACATAAATGGTTGTTAGTATGCGAATAATTGTTTATCTATATGAATGTTGTTAGCACCTATGAACATATTGTATTCACTAAGCGTTTCTCTTACTCCGTTGTTGTTTAACATTTTGTAGGATTTGGGCAAGATAAAGGTAAACAAGTGGAGACGTTAGAATGATCATGGATACTTGTTATGTTTTGGCTTGGTTTGCTAATATGTGTAGTTAACTGCTATACTTTTGGTTCTTTTGGGTGGTGAAGCTTAGGCGTAGATGATCCTCGAAGCCATGCTCTAGTACTCGTTGAAATTGTCTTTTGAAAATAATTGTTGTAATCGCTTAACTTGGTTAAATTGGCGGATTGTATGTAATTGAAGTGTTTTATGATGGGTTAATGTTAATTGTTGAAAGTGGATGTTAAATTGGGTCAAAGGTACTTGAGAATGGTCAAAAATGATCTGAGTGGTGTGTGTGCCGCGCAGAACCAAAGAAAAATTGGACAAAACGTGGTACAATAAAGTGCGCGCCGCGCACATATTTCCCCCCGCCGCGCATATGAAAAAAATCATTTTTCATCGGTTATGAGTCGAGGTTGTTAGATGTATGTATGCTTAAAAACTCTCAACGCATGAGTACACATGTTAAAACCACGCGATTTTGACATCTATGTCTAATATCAATTATGCAAGTGTAAGGTTAAGGTGCTTTCATTTGTGAATTCTATTAAATATCCATAAATTTCAATTACTATGTACTTTATGTACTCCAAAATATTGAGATACTAATTTCACATTGTATCATGTTGCATAATTAATTCGGAGGACAAAATAGCACGAGATACTAAATTCATATTATTATTGATTTTGGTTAGATTTCTAACATTAGATTTCTTGTTAGAAATTAGGGTTGTAATTGATGTTCTTGAATCATGTAATCATTTTCTCGGTATTTCGACCCTACAAGTTTCGGGTATCACGAAATTCTAATCGGGATAAGACAAGAAAAAGATTTGATTCCATGCAAGAAGATTTAAATCAAAGCGTATGTGAGAGTGTATTTTCAATGTATTTTTCGTATGAATGAAAGCAAGTATACCCAAAAACGGATATAGTAATTCGGTAGTTAAATTGAAGGGATACAACACTTCAATTTGAGCAGGACCCCAGCCAGAGGCGTTGCCCCTTAGACCCCTCAAGGGGGCGCATCCCCCTTGATCCCCGCTATATTCGCAATAATGTCTAGCCAACTCTTACAGGCGTGTACTCCACACTCTCGGAACCCGTTGTTAAGTATAACTAGCTCACTCTTGCTTTTACAATAATCTCAATTAACCAAATTGACGTTGGATCACACTAAAATCACTAACAAATCCCCCTCATTTTAGTGTAATCCTTGATTTACTAAATGATACGAACACATAGACAAACTAATGCATAAATGAAAATGTTCTAGGAATTGAATTTTCACTTAGTATAAGAATTCGAGAATCAGGGTGCTCTAACGTTTGAACCCATCAACCCATTCGAAAACGAGAAAATAATATACACATTAGTTTTAACAAAGTTAGAAGACATATGTATGCTTGTGTTGTACCTAATGAAGTTGAGCAGGAGAAGTATCATAACGCTCAAAAAATCATAAAGAAATTCGGTAAGAGGCAAACGAAGGCTACTAATGGTGATCGAAGCACCATAAATGGTTACCAAGTTTAGAGGCGGCTTATGGGCCTTATGGTGCGGCTCCGGAATCATAGTCTTATAGATTTTAACGAAATGAAAATCGTTAAGCACCGTAGATATATATTTCATATCTACTTCACCACGAACGTCCATTATATTCACTTTAACTTTAGGAACACGAATGCGGGTTGAAGGAGTAGGTTCATCCGCCATTGTATTTAAGAAACGATAATAAAATAAAGTAAGAGTGGAAGAGAATCTAACCTTAAGAAAAGAAGAAGAACACGCTCGATCTTGTAAAGTAATTGGAAATAAGAAGTTTGAAGGCGTAAAGAATTTTCCCTGCCGAATATACACCTTTTTGGACCTAAAATACTAGAGTTTTACACTTTATCAAAGAATTAAGCATTTATTTTTTTTATTTTGTAGATCAAGTGACTACAAAGACAATGCAAGAAGAATCGAAGAAAATGAGCTTAAAAAGAAGAATCAAGATCGAAAACAGTGAAAACCAAGTTACGACCTCGAAAACCAAGTCAGATGACCAACAAACAAACCATATGAGATCTTCACCCGGGCTTTCACTTCAAGCCACACGGACTGCCACTCCAAGTACATGGGTTGCCATACCTGGTTATCTCTATCGACGTTCCGTTTACCTAGCTGTCCCACCCGGCTCCTTCCCACGACTTGCCAATCTTACTTGGCATTATTGCCCGGGCTACCAGGTGTTGACTTGCCTATAAATAGGCATGATCTTCTCATCTGTAGCGTAATCAAAAAAATATCATTCTCAATTAAAAATAATCAAAACTAAATAGTTTAGTAGTAGTTTAGCTTTTTATTCATAGAATACTCCTGACTCCGTGCTATCAAGGGCGAATCTCTGTACGCAGCACTTTTTCAGGTTTATTCTAGATGTTGTGGAGAATGTAGTGACTTCAAATATGTGTTTTGCGGACATGAATTTTTAACGAAACAAAACTACACTCTCATATATTCGCATTCAATATGAAATTTAGAAACAAAAACAAAAATAAGGTTATGAATCTAGAGAAATAAAAAAACGGTTTAAAATACTCTAACAATGAAACCAACACGTTATAAAAGCAGCAAGGTTTTGTGGCTAGTGATGAGATAGTAGCCCCAACATGATTCTCGATGTACCTAAATACAATATTAAATAATAAAGAGTATCAAAGTGGTAGTTAAGCATGCACAATAATTTACATGCGAACGTATTAATTATTGTAAAAACTAAAAGTGCAAAATTTATCTTTAAAAATAGTAAAATGTCATTTTCGACATCAAAACTGCTTCGAACGGGGAAAAGCCTTAAGGAAGTCCTGTTCGTAGCATCATTTTTTAGTAATCTTGGGAAAGTTGGCCCAATCTGCAATCAAAAGTTTTTCGAAAAATTCTCCACAAAATTTATCCTTATTTTGTAGAGAATGTAGTGACTTCAAATATGTGTTTTGCGGCCATGAATTATTATCGAAACAAAACTAGACTCTCACATATTCGCATTCAATATGAAAGTTTGAAACAAAAAAGAATATAGGGTTATGAATATAGAGAAATAAAAAGCGTCTTAAAATACTATAACAATGAAACCAAGACGTTATAAAAGCAGCAAGGTTTTATGGCTAGTGGTGAGATAGTAGCCCCAACATGATTCTCGATGTACTTAAATACAATATTAAATAATAAAGAGTATCAAAGTGGTATTTAAGCATGCACAATAATTCATATGCGAATGTATTAATTATCGTAAGATCTAAACGTGTAAAATTCACCTTTAAAAATATTATAATGTCATTTTCGGTATCTAACTGCTTCGAACGGGGGGAAAGCGTAAAGGAATTCTTGTTCGTAGTGCCGCTTTTTAGTTACCTTGCGAAAATTGGCCCAATCTACAATTGAAAGTTTTTCGGAAAATTCTCCACAAAATTTACCCTGATTTTGTGGAGAATGTAGTGACTTCAAATATGTATTTTGCGGCCATGAATTATTATCAAAATAAAACTACACTCTCATATATTCGCATCCAATATGAAAGGTTGAAACCAAAACAAAAATAAGGTTATGAATATAGAGAAATAAAAAAGCGGCTTAAAATACTCTAACAATGAAATCAAGACGTTAAATAGCGTAAGATCTAAAAGTTCAAAATTCACCTTTAAAAATAGTAAAATATCACTTTTGGCATCTAAACTGCTTCGAACGGGAGATAGACTTAAGGAAGTCTTGCTCGTATCGTCGTTTTTTAGCTATCTTGCGAAAATTGGCCCAATCTGCAATCGAACGTTTTTTGAAAAATTCTTCACAAAATTTAGCTTGAATTTGTGGAGAATGTAGTGACTTCAAATATGTATTTTGCGGCTTTTACTATAAAAACAAAACTACACTCTCATAAATTCGCATTCAATTTGAAAGTTTGAAACAAAAACAAAAATAGGGTTATTAATATAGAGGAATTAAAAAGCATCTGAAAATATTCTAACATTGAAACCAAGACGTTATAAAAGCAGCAAGGTTTTGTGGCTAGTGGTGAGATAGTAGCCGCAACATGATTCTCGATGTACATAAATATAATATTAAATAATAAAGAGTATCATAGTGGTATTTAAGCATGCACAATAATTCACATGCGAATGTATTAATTATCGTAAGATCTAATATTGCAAAATTCCCCTTTAAAATAGTAAAATGTCATTTTCGGTATCTAAACTGCTTCGAACGGGGGAAAGCATTAAGAAAGTCTTGTTCGTAGCGCCGTTTTTTAGTTATCTTGCGAAAATTCGCCCAATCTGCAATCGTAAGTTTTTCGGAAAATTTCCACAAAATTTACCCTGATTTTGTGGAGAATGTAGTGACTTCAAATATGTGTTTTGCGGCCATGAATTATTATAAAAACAAACTAGATTCTCATATATTCACATTCAATATGAAAGTTTGAAACAAAAACAAAAATAGGGTTATGAATATAGAGAAATAAAAAAACGTCTTAACATACTCTAATAATGAAACCAAGACATTATAAAAGTAGCAAGGTTTCATGGCTAGTGGTGAGATAGTAGTCCCAACATGATTCTTGATGTTCCTAAATACAATATTAAATAATAAAGAGTATCAAAGTGGTATTAAGCATACACAATGTGACGACCCGGAAATTTTCGAGCAAATTTAAACTTTATCTTTATAAGATTCTGAAATGATAAGCAAGGTCTATTAAACCGAGTCTCAAAATGTTTGAACTATTTTTCATGAATGCATTTGACCTTGACTATTTCCAACGATTCACGAACTATTACATATAAATAAAGGAAAAATTGATTCAAAATGCATCGAACTTTCATCAAAATCCTATTGTATGCATTCAAATTTCAAAAGTCCTATTGTATGCATTCAACTTTGTATTTTCTCCTATTGTATGCATCAGATAACTTCTCCATCAGGTATCAGGTAAATATATATATAAATAACTACAAAAGTAGTCCTTGTATATATCATTAACTCATCTTCATCCATGCTTTGTTATTTTCATCTTCATCATTGATTAACCATAATAATAATACTAAATCAAAATCTAAATCTAAATTAATTAACTATCTTAAAAATAATAGTCTTACAATCATAAAGTAAATTTATCTATACATAAACGGAAGAAAAATTAGGGAATTTTTAGAGATGGACCCATTTGGTAAACGGTTGAAGATGAAAAATCAGATTTCTAGTGATATTAACACCTAAATGAATACTGGTTCAGGTTGTTCATTTGGTGGTGGAGATGTGAACTCAGATATGAAATTGAAGGCTTCATCTCCAGATGTGAAATGAAATATGGTTTAAATCGCACATGTCACCAGATCTAAAGGCTTCATCGCCGGATCTAAAGTCTTTATCTCCGGAGATGTGAAACCCAAATACGAAATTGAACCCATATGTGAAATCGTTTTGTAATACTGCCATGGAGGTATAGATTTGTATTTGCAATTGCTTTTGTTTATATTTATAATTATATATGTTCCATTTCTTTTTCCAATCAATTTTATGTTTTATATAAAATTATTTCATTGAGTCGTATGGATATAAAATAAAAAAAGAAAAGAATTTCAAATTAAAATAATGAATAAAGAACGTGTAATTATCAAATGGAAGATTTATACAAGAGTATAAAAAATAGAGGTAAGTAATTGCAAACACCTTTCTCCTGTTTCCTATTTTCCCTAATTTCTAGAATTTTATTATCTGCTATGTTTGTTTCCGAATCAATGAGTCAAAGCCGGAGTTTTCGCCGGAGAAGATGATCGGCAAGTGATGCGTTAGTGAGTTTAAAAACCTGTGACAGAAAAAGTTGGTATTTTCATATCTTGATTCTTTAATATTGGAGAATTTTAAGTATGTAAACAAGTGGTTATTGGATAAGAATGAAGAAAAAGAAAAAAAAGAATTTATGAAATGTTGTTTACAGAGAAAGATATAACTGGGTAAAAGAGGTGGGATGAAGATGAATCAATGATGATGAAGATGAAGATGATGAATAATAGTTGATGATGAATGTATGAAGATATAAATTTCTTGTCTAACAGAAGGACTAATGATTTAGGATTTACAAATGTGAGGGACCAATGATGTAAATATATAGAAATAAAATTAAGGTGACTTGGAAGGTAACCTGTTATAGCAGGTAAAATGCATACAATAGAAGAAAATATAAAGTTGAATGCATACAATAGGACTTTTGAAAGTTGAACGCGTACAATAGGATTTTGATGAAAGTTCGATGCATTTTGAATCAATTTTCCCTATATATATATATATATATATATATATATATATATATATATATATATATATATATATATATATATATATATATATATATATATATATATATAAATACTTTGAAATAGTTTGATATAATATATGATTTAAATTATAAAATTATATAAGAGATAATAAAATTTATTATTAAAATAAATCTATATATACACAAAAAGTATATTAAATATATATTTTGTGATTTCGAAGTTATTTAGTAAACAAAGGTAATGCTCAATTGTCATATTGATTAATAATAAACGAGTTAAAAATAAAATTATGTAATTTTAAAATAAACGGTGATTCGAAAATGAGTTTTATAAATTTTAGGCTTATTAATAATATATTTAGAAGTTGTTTGTCAAATTTTAAAACTTTTACTTGGAGGTTGGGAGTAAATAATTAATGTAATTTTTATTTAATAGTTAGTGACCAAATTTTATACCATAATGACCTAAATAAATAAAGATACTTAATTTAAAATTTTGAGATTTTTCCGAACACTTTCATCCACCACTGTTTAACAACGGGGAAGGAATTACATTGTATGGGAAAACTGTCGGCACAATTAGCTTACTGTTTTTGATTGTTTCACCAATCATACATTTGAATATATGAGTAATATTAATTATTATTAATTACTATTAGTTTTATCTTATTATAGTTGTATTATATAGATAGATATAGGGTTGATCAATCACCAAACCTCACACCTTCTTCTTCCTATTTTCTACTTCGAGCTCCAACAACATCACCGGCACCAACAGTACCACCAACATCAACACCAGTACTGTGATGACCCGAGAATTTTCGACCAAATTTAAACTTTATGATTTCGACACGATAAGCAAAGTTTGTAAAGTTGAAGCCTCAAAAACTGTGAACTGTGTGTATGTAATCATTTATCTTTGACCATCCTCGGTGATTCACGAACAGTTGTGTGTAAATAAATATATGAATATCTATATATATATACATATAAATTCTATGCATAAGTAATACTATAAATATTATAATATACATATATCATTAATAAATATTAAAGATTTAAAATATTATGTAAACTAAGTAATACATAACTAATGGAATGTAAGGTTGATATATTATATAACTATAAGTTAAAGTATAAATGTTATATTAATATTCCAACCATTACTTTCATTATTATTATTAGTGTTAATGTAATATTAATGTTTGTATTATTAATATTATTATCTTTAATATATATATATATATATATATATATATATATATATATATATATATATATATATATATATATATATATATATATATATATATATATATATATATGAAATTTGATATGCATAAGTTATTATATTATTAGTATTACTATTATTAATATTATTGTTATCATTAATAATATTAAAATTATTATAAGTAGTGATATTATTAGCATTATTAATAATATTATTATTATCATTTTTATTATGTTCATTATTATTGAACTTATTAAAATTTCATTCTTATGATTAATAGTATCATTGATATTATTAATATATCTACTATTATTATTAGAATTTATGATATTATTATTAATTTTATTATTATTATAAGTAGTAATAAAAATTATGATCTTAGTTATTATTATGACAACATTATTATTATTTTTATTATTGTTATTAATAATATTATTATCATTTATCACTATTATTATCATTTATAAGATTAGGTGTAATATTAATAAAATTATATAAAAAGATTAATTATAATATAAAAATTACGGATATATATATATGGGTATACACACACACATATATATATATATATATATATATATATATATATATATATATATATATATATATATATATATATATATATATATATTGATATATGCACAGATTAGATTACAGTTAAGGATATATATAAAAACAGATGGATAGTTATACAGAATATAATTATAGATATATACATATTATACTTATATACACAATACTGATATATATATACATATATATATAAACATAAATACCGTATACCTATATATAAATACATGTAAATGCGTATTCTGTTTCCAGTGGGTTTCAAACTTTAAGAAATTTGTTTCCTGTCTCAGATATTGCTAAACAATCGATTTCAAGCTATAATTCAAAACAAAATCTGTTAGAAGTACCTATCTTTTTTTTTTTTTTTTTATTAAACTCTGTACCCGGTTGTAATCTGTCGACCTTTAATTTTCTATAAACTTGGATTACATTCAGTGTTAATTGTTACCATACAACCTCACATTATCTATACAAACCACAGAACCCTGTAACAGCTCTTCATTAAACCGAAATAAAACAGAAAGAATACCAGTTACACCCCTGTTCGCATTTTAAATTCTAAAAAGCTTTAATCCGAATTTGATTGCAAAATGTGGTAATGTAGTTGTGTTAGTAATTATTCAAATGATGTTTCTGCAAAATTCGAAGATCTAATATTTCCTATCAACTTTTAATTTCTGGGTCAAACTTAATAATTTAAAGGTCAAACATTTTTGTTCTTTGAAGAATTTGAACTCGTTTTATTGTTTTATGTTAAATTGATGATTTCAGAAGTTTCTAGGAAGGATTTAAAATTTATTTCATGTAGGAAATTTTGTTCAAAATGATCTTAAATTCAAAAACCCACTTGGAGTTCATAGTTTTTTTTTCTTTTTCTTCATCGTGTAAACTGCTACTGCAGTTCTTTTTTTTATTTTTTTATTTTGTTAATTCCAAACGTTACAATTGATGATTCATGATGCGTATTAAAAGCCTAAAAACAAATAAAATATTTCGTGGTTGGGATTGGAGTTGAACACTGATCGATTTAATATAGAAGATGAAGAAGAAATAGGAAGATTTGAGGATACGGGTTATATACATACAAATTGGATATTGAAACAGAAAAGCAAAACACAGATCATGGGTTAGGTGTGTTTCGGTTAAGCGAGAGGTCATGGGTTTGAGCCCTGGCAGAGTCAATATAATTTTTTGGGCCGATTTTGAGGAGGTAGTTTTTCTTAAAATTATTATTAATATTACTTTTATTATTATTATTATTGTTATATTATTGTTATGATTAGGTATTGTTGTTATAATTAGTATTATCATTAAATTTACAAATGTTATTATCATTACTATCATTATTATCAAGATAAGAGTTATTACTAATATTACAACTATTGCTACTAAAATAATTATCAATATCAATATGGTTATTACTATTATTATGTTTAAGTTAATTACTAGTATGACTATAAGATGCAACTATATATTATTATCATTAAAATGAGCAGTACTATTTATATTATCATGTTTATTATTATTATTATGTAATTATTAAAATCACTATCATAACTATCATTAATAGAAAAACTTATACTATATTATATTATTATTATCAGTAATAGAGTTATTGACATTATTATCTTATAATTAATATCAATTATTATACTCATTTTTTCCCCCCTATAAATATTATTTTGGTAGTATAACTACTATTAGTAATATACAAATAATATAAATTTAATACATACAACATAACAAAAATTAATATTTTTATATACAAAATGAATATTAAAAACATATATATATTATTAATATAAAAAGGGATAAAACTAATAAAGTTATATATACTTGTTTAATTACAACCATGAATATTAATAAATATACAAATGATATAGGTTCGTGAATCCGAGGTCAACCCTGCATTTGTTCAATATCGTTATATGTATTTTTACTACAAAATACAATAGGTGAGTTTCATTATTCCCTTTTTATATACATTTTGGGCTGAGAATACATGCACTGTTTTAATAACTGTTTTACAATATTTATATGCGTGAGTTTCATTTACCTTTTTACCCTTTATATTTTTGGGCTGAGAATACATGCGCAATTTTTATAAATGTTTTTACGAAATAGACACAAGTAATCAAAACTACATTATATGGTTGAATGATTGAAATCGAATATGCCCCTTTTTATTAAGTCTGGTAATCTAAGAATTAGGGAACAGACACCCTAATTGACGCGAACTCTAAAGATAGATCTATCGGGCCCAACAAGCCCCATCCAAAGTACCGGATGCTTTAGTACTTCGAAATTTATATCATGTCCGAAGGAGGATCCCGGAATGATGGGGATATTCTTATATGCAAATTGTGAATGTCGGTTACCAGGTGTTCAATCCATATGAATGATATTTTTGTCTCTATACATGGGACGTATGTTTATGAGAAATGGAAATATGAAATCTTGTGGTCTATTAAAATTATGAAATGATTATTTATGTTAAACTAATGAACTCACCAACCTTTTGGTTGACACTTGAAAGCATGTTTATTCTCAGGTATGAAAGAAATCTTCCGCTGTGCATTTGCTCATTTTAGAGATATTACTTGGAGTCATTCATGACATATTTCAAAAGACGTTGCATTCGAGTCGTCGCGTTCATCAAGATTATTATTAAGTCAATTATAGTTAGATATATTATGAAATGGTATGCCTGCCGTCAACTTTTGATGTAATAAAAGATTGTCTTTTCAAAAACGAATGCAATGTTTGTAAAATGTATCATATAGAGGTCAAGTACCTCGCGATGTAATCAACTGTTTTGAATCGTCTATAATCGATATGGACTTCGTCCGGATGGATTAGGACGGGTCTTCACAGTTGGTATCAGAGCGGTGGTCTTAGCGAACCAAGTCTGCATTAGTGTGTCTAACTGATAAGTCGTTAGAATGCATTAGTGAGTCTGGACTTCGACCGTGTCTGCATGTCAAAAGTTTTGCTAATCATTTCGTGTCGAAGATTACCTGCTTATCATTCTTAGGAAATTACTTGCTTATCATTCTTAATCTAGACATATCTTACTGCCTAGATTACATGAATAGTGTATAGACAAAATTCATATCTTAGCGTATCTGCTACTTCATATGTTAGCGTATCTGTTACTGTAACTTTGCCTGACATATTCCGTAGATTCCTTCGTAACTTATGGGATTTTAGTATTATATATGCATATGTAAATTATGTATTGCAGGGTACTAATCTACATCCTATGATCTATTTCTTATCGAAAATCCTTCACCTGATCGTATGAGATGAATCCCTCAACCAGTTCGAGTCCCTTAGATTACGATAGCTATTCCAATAGTTATTCCGACAGCTATTCCGATATAGATTTCCACTCGAACTCCGAAAGCGGTGTAACCGGAATGGAGCAACCAATCAGCCATCCCCAATTCATCTGATTGGGTTCGTAGTCGACTTAATCAATGGAGACGCGAAGAAAGCGATCTTTTCCATCAACCAAATTCACCTCTTGACGAATAACCCGAAGCACTTATCGGTGAATCAATCCGAAACACCATCTTCACCCTCATTTCCAGAGTAGCCCGACATGATTATATTCTATCCACAATTTGAAACCTTATTCATCTGCTCGTTCCGACCGGCAATTATCCCGGAGTAATATAAGAAGTCAACGAACTTCACGCTCAAGTAATCAATTTGGAGAATATGGTGCAAAATCTACCAGCTTCAGCAACATCACCGGCACCAACAGTACCATCAGTAACAACACCAGTACTATCAACAATCCATGCCTCGACATCTCATTCTGTACGTCGAGTATAATTATCGTTCCACGAATCGTTCTACATCATTTATCTTCGTTCGACATGGCGATTATATAATCTCTAATGTTTTAGAGATTATATATTCTTATTCTAAACGGTAAATCAAATGAGTTTAATATCACATTGACTCATTAAATCCATAATTACGTCTGAAGGAAATATATAGGTATATATGTTTTCATAAAGATTGTAATTAAAAATTCTTTTGTACAAACTGTTAATGGTGAAAATATTTTAACGGGTAGGTAATACCCGAGGAATATTTAGATTTCATATTAATAAGTTAAATTGTACATTCTTCGAATCTGATTCAACAGTCATTTACTATCCTACCTACATCCACAGATATACGTATCTGTTCACCGCAGAATAACCATTTTCATTCAATTTCATATTTGGATTTTGACCTATCAGAAACCAACAAGTGGCATAATGAAGAAAACATTTGACAAAATAAAATTTGTTAGAAACAGACAAATTAACTATGAGGAATTTTGTTAAGAATTCACGCTAACAAAATCTTAGCTAACTATTCCTAGCTAACTGTTAATTCCGTATTACATTTATCTATCGCAATTTATTTATCGCAATTTATTTATCGCAATTTATTTATCGCAATTTAATTATCGCAATTTTATTTATCGTCATTTAATTTCTGTTATTTACTTTACGCATTTAATTTATCGTCATTTAATTTCTGTATTTATTTTACGCACTTTAAATATCGGGACATGTATACAAGGTTTTGACATATCATATCGACGCATCTATATATATTATTTGGAATCACCATAGACACTCTATATGCTGTAATGCTGGAGTTCGCTATACAGGGTTGAGGTTGATTCTATAATAATATATATACTTTGAGTTGTGATCGAGTCTGAGATGAATACGGGTCACGATAAGTATTAACTAATTCGAATATTATATATTAAATTATATATGAATTGTTGAATTGCTAACTGTGGACTATCAATCGAGGACTACCAACATTGGACAATTAAAATGAATTAAAATATTGATTATAACATATGAAACTAAACAAATCTTCAAGTTTGCCACTTGATTTCACCCTAAAACCTCATTTGTATCTTGACGATTACAATCTGCGTCCAAACCTTTCGTAATTCTTGAAAACACCTCAATCGAGAGGATGAACCAACCGCATTTCATCTACGGAAGAAAAGATTGATGCATATAACTTTTCACATGAGAAACTCTCGGCAACTGAGTAAACATTTAAAACGTAGCTATACTAATTTCTTAGTGTTATTATTACCCAAAATAACTTTACAATCCCTTTCCAAATTAGCAAATTTTGTCACAACTCCAGCAAGTCAACTTTGACTTTTCATTCAAAACAACCTTATTATAACCTTGATTTATATGCGTGCTCTTTTATTGTTATCGGGGAACTTTTATATTCCACTAGCAGATGTACCAGCAACCTCGTCGCTCCTTGGTTTAAATCTCTCCGATAAATCACTAAATTTATCTATTGAAGTCTCATCATGTACTCATCCGCACCTTATAATGAGAATTGCCGTATCAAATACCGAGAATCAGCAATCAGTATTTTGAAATCTCGCAGCATGTCTATATCAACAGTTATATGTAAACATATAACATTTATCTCTTAGAATTATGATCTTCCATTCTGAAATTCTGAAAAGCACCCAGTCTACAAATCAATACCACAAATTCTGAAAAAGCTGAATACAGCAGCACAAACTACACACGACCTTAACTGTCAAAAGTTTGATGATAAAGAATGGAGTATTGGAAACACTCAATAGAAAATTTAGTACCGAAAAGCGGATTATGCGAAACTATGAAGGAAGCTGTGGACAAATCACAAAGAATAAGTTTGACTTCAAAGAATCCAAATGATTCTGTTTCTGATGAAATCTTTAGCGAATACCTTGTTTCCGAATCTAAACCCTTACGGATAAATCTTCTTCATCATCCATCGATATTAGAAATTCTAAGATATCATCGTATCTTTCATTATAAATATCCTCCATATTTCTGAAGGTATTTTATAACTATTCTTATCTGAAATCATTAATCTCTTCGTGATATCAGTGTTACATCATATAGAAACTGATTAGTTTCTATATTCTGTAAACTTTCAAATTTAAAATAAGAACGTTATTGAAGTAATGTTGGGAACTGATGCATGAGTTAGTATAATATAATGACACTTGATCAACGTGATTATATTACAGTAAGTCATGCTGAGTTTCTAAGTGAAACATGATGATTCACAGATTATAACGTCATCATGTGACATGTTACCTAACTCTTTCATTCTGATTAACTTATGAACATATCAAGAAACTATATTCTTGATAGTTTTATTCTCAGTGATTCAGGTAATTTGACAAATCAAATCGTTAGATTACGTTCTTTCTTATTTAGAACATTAAGTTCAGTCGAAATTCCATATTTACGAATTTTGGACCATTACTCGCTTTATTAGAGGATGAGAAGAGAATAAAAAGGAAAAGAGCTCAAAAATATAAGAGAAAATATAAAGCCCAATAACAACACGGAGATTACAAAGAGTGAATATTAGTACGGATAGCAATATAAAGACACGGTATAATTAAGAATATTATCACCCCAAGGTAATAGTAAAAGTAAATAGATTCTTTTGGTGGAAGATTAAAAAGAAGGATGATAGAAATGATAATTAGGAAAATATCAAGGATTAGAACCGGATTAAGCATTTTCATAATCTTTTGGATGTATGAAATAAGAAAGAAAGTATAAGAATGCCGAGAATAATGGAACGGAAGAGCTTAATTTATAATGGAAATATCAGACAGAGTAATCGAGGCAGATCACCGTATTTAATTATAGAGATCTTAATTTCCTTACCCGCCGAAGAATCAAATCTTTTAGATTTCGAAGATTTTCTTTAAATCCCTTGAATTCCGGAATTCAACCAAGACAACGTCAAAATTTAAGACGCACTGTATTTTCTAAATTCAAACATGACTACGTCAAAAGTTAAGACGAAACTTTTCACTCTCTGGTGACAGCTTCATTCGTACGCATCATATGATCGAATCGTTTTATCTATATTAGTCAATAATGATAAAACTCCATTTGTCAACTCTTATTCATCATGAAAACATTTTTATTGTTAGCCATGACCACCTCACTCAATTTTCGGGACGAAATTTCTTTAACGGGTAGGTACTGTGATGACCCGGGAATTTTTGACCAAATTTAAACTTTATGATTTCGACACGATAAGCAAAGTTTGTAAAGTTGAAGCCTCAAAAACTGTGAACTGTGTTTATGTAATCATTTACCTTTGACCATCCTCGGCGATTCACGAACAGTTGTGTGTAAATAAATATATGAATATCTATATATATATAAATTCTATGCATAAGTAATACTATAAATATTATAATATACATATATCATTAATAAATATTAAAGATTTAAAATATTATGTAAACTAAGTAATACATAACTAATGGAATGTAAGGTTGATATATTATATAACTATAAGTTAAAGTATAAATGTTATATTAATATTCCAACCATTACTTTCATTATTATTATTATTAGTGTTAATGTAATATTAAGGTTTGTATTATTAATATTATTATCTTTAATAATATATATATATATATATATATATATATATATATATATATATATATATATATATATATATATATATATTATTAAAGATAATAATATTAATAATACAATATATATATACATATATATATATATATATATATATATATATATATATATATATATATATATATATATATACATGAAATTTGATATGCATAAGTTGTTATATTATTAGTATTACTATTATTAATATTATTGTTATCATTAATAATATTAAAATTATTATAAGTAGTGATATTATTAGCATTATTAATAATATTATTATTATCATTTTTATTATGTTCATTATTATTGAACTTATTAAAATTTCATTCTTATGATTAATAGTATCATTTATATTATTAATATATCTACTATTATTATTAGAATTTATGATATTATTATCATTATTATTAATTTTATTATTATTATAAGTAGTAATAAAAATTATGATCTTAGTTATTATTATGACAACATTATTATTATTTTTATTATTGTTATTAATAATATTATTATCATTTATTACTATTATTATCATTTATAAGATTAGGTGTAATATTAATAAAATTATATAAAAAGATTAATTATAATATAAAAATTACGGATATATATATGGGTATATATATATATATATATATATATATATATATATATATATATATTGATATATGCACAGATTAGATTACAGTTAAGGATATATATAAAAACAGATGGATAGTTATACAGAATATAATTATAGATATATACATATTATACTTATATACACAATACTGATATATATATATATATATATATATATATATATATATATATATATATATATATATATATATATATATATATATAAACATAAATACCGTATACCTATATATAAATACATGTAAATGCATATTCTGTTTCCAGTGGGTTTCAAACTTTAAGAAATTTGTTTCCTGTCTCAGATATTGCCAAACAATCAATTTCAAGCTACAATTCAAAACAAAATCTGTTAGAAGTACCTATCTTTTTTTTATTAAACTCTGTACCCGGTTGTAATCTGTCGAACTTTAATTTTCTATAAACTTGGATTACATTCAGTGTTAATTGTTACCATACAACCTCACATTATCTATACAAACCACAGAACCCTGTAACAGCTCTTCATTAAACCAAAATAAAACAGAAAGAATACCAGTTACACCCCTGTTCGCGTTTTAAATTCTAAAAAGCTTTAATCCGAATTTAATTGCAAAATGTGGTAATGTAGTTGTGTTAGTAATTATTCAAATGATGTTTCTGCAAAATTCGAAGATCTAATATTTCCTATTGACTTTTAATTTCTGGGTCAAACTTAATAATTTAAAGGTCAAACATTTTTGTTCTTTGAAGAATTTGAACTCGTTTTATTGTTTTATGTTAAATTGATGATTTCAGAAGTTTCTAGGAAGGATTTAAAATTTATTTCATATAGGAAATTTTGTTCAAAACGATCTTAAATTCAAAAACCCACTTGGAGTTCATAGTTTTTTTTTCTTTTTCTTCATCGTGTAAACTGCTACTGCAGTTCTTTTTTTTATTTTTTTTCTTTTGTTAATTCCAAACATTGCAATTGATGATTCATGATGCGTATTAAAAGCCTAAAAACAAATAAAAGATTTCGTGGTTGGGATTGGAGTTGAACACTGATCGATTTAATATAGTAGATGAAGAAGAAATAGGGAGATTTGAGGATACGGGTTATATACATACAAATTGGATATTGAAATAGAAAAGCAATACACAGATCATGGGTTAGGTGTGTTTTGGTTAAGCGAGAGGTCATGGGTTCGAGCCCCGGCAAAGTCAATATATTTTTTTGGGCCGATTTTGAGGAGGTAGTTTTTCTTAAAATTATTATTAATATTACTTTTATTATTATTATTATTGTTATATTATTGTTATGATTAGGTATTGTTGTTATAATTAGTATTATCATTAAATTTACAAATGTTATTATCATTACTATCATTATTATCAAGATAAATGTTATTACTAATATTACAACTATTGCTACTAAAATAATTATCAATATCAATATGGTTATTACTATTATTATGTTTAAGTTAATTACTAGTATGACTATAAGATGCAAATATATATTATTATCATTAAAATGAGCAGTACTATTTATATTATCATGTTTATTGTTATTATGTAATTATTAAAATCACTATCATAACTATCATTAATAGAAAAACTTATACTATATTATATTATTATTATCAGTAATAGAGTTATTGACATTATTATCTTATAATTAATATCAATTATTATACTCAATTTTTTCCCCTATAAATATTATTTTGGTAGTATAACTACTATTAGTAATATACAAATAATATAAATTTAATACATACAACATAACAAAAATTAATATTTTTATATACAAAATGAATATTAAAAACATATATATATTATTAATATAAAAAGGGATAAAACTAATAAAGTTATATATACTTGTTCAATTACAACCATGAATATTAATAAATATACAAATGATATAGGTTCGTGAATCCGAGGTCAACCCTGCATTTGTTCAATATCGTTATATGTATTTTTACTACAAAATACAATAGGTGAGTTTCATTATTCCCTTTTTATATACATTTTGGGCTGAGAATACATGCACTGTTTTAATAACTGTTTTACAATATTTATATGCGTGAGTTACATTTACCTTTTTACCCTTTATATTTTTGGGCTGAGAATACATGCGCAATTTTTATAAATATTTTTACAAAATAGACACAAGTAATCAAAACTACATTATATGGTTGAATGATCGAAATCGAATATGCCCCTTTTTATTAAGTCTGGTAATCTAAGAATTAGGGAACAGACACCCTAATTGACGCGAACTCTAAAGATAGATCTATCGGGCCTAACAAGCCCCATCCAAAGTACCGGATGCTTTAGTACTTCGGAATTTATATCGTGTCCGAAGGAGGATCCCGGAATGATGGGGATATTCTTATATGCAAATTGTGAATGTCGGTTACCAGGTGTTCAATCCATATGAATGATATTTTTGTCTCTATGCATGGGACGTATGTTTATGAGAAATGGAAATATGAAATCTTGTGGTCTATTAAAATTATGAAATGATTATTTATGTTAAACTAATGAACTCACCAACCTTTTGGTTGACACTTGAAAGCATGTTTATTCTCAGGTATGAAAGAAATCTTCCGCTGTGCATTTGCTCATTTTAGAGATATTACTTAGAGTCATTCATGACATATTTCAAAAGACATTGCATTCGAGTCGTCGCGTTCATCAAAATTATTATTAAGTCAATTATAGTTAGATATATTATGAAATGGTATACCTGCTGTCAACTTTTGATGTAATGAAAGATTGTCTTTTCAAAAATGAATGCAATGTTTGTAAAATGTATCATATAGAGGTCAAGTACCTCGCGATGTAATCAACTGTTGTGAATCGTCTATAATCAATATGGACTTCGTCCGGATGGATTAGGACGGGTCTTCACAAGTACCACCAACAACCTAAGCTTCAACATCACATGCCTCAACATCGCAATCTATACCTCGAACATAATCATCGTTCTACATATCATTCTACATCATTTATCTTCGTTCTACATGGCAATTATGTAACCTCTATTTTTTTTTTTTAGAGATTATCTATTCTAGATCTAACGATAAATCAAATGAGATTAATATCATATTGACTCATTAAATCCATGATTACATCTGAAGATAACATATATATATATATATATATATATATATATATATATATATATATATATATATATATATATATATATATATATAATAAAGATTGTAATTAAAAGTTCTTTTGTACAAACTATTAATGATGAAAATATTTTAACGGGTAGGTAATACCCGAGGAATATTTATATTTCACATTAATAAGTTACACTGTACATTCTTCGAATATGA
Source organism: Rutidosis leptorrhynchoides (assembly GCF_046630445.1). Taxonomy (NCBI): domain Eukaryota; kingdom Viridiplantae; phylum Streptophyta; class Magnoliopsida; order Asterales; family Asteraceae; genus Rutidosis; species Rutidosis leptorrhynchoides. The sequence continues at coordinate 372,074,247 of NC_092337.1, read as the reverse complement.
CTCAACAGTCATTTACTATCCTACTTACAACCACCGATATACGTATCCGTTCACCACATAATAACCATTTTCATTATATTTCATATTTGGATTTTGACCTATCAGAATCCAACAAGTGGCATAATGAAGAAAACATTTGACAAAATAAAATTTGTTAGAAACAGACAAATTAACTATGAGGAATTTTGTTAAGAATCCATGCTAACAAATCCTAGCTAACTGTTCCTAGCTAACTGCTAATTCCTTATTACATTTATTTATCGCAATTTATTTATCGCAATTTTAATTCTTGCAATTTTATTTATCGTTATTTAATTTCTGTTATTTATTTTACGCACTTTAAATATCGGGACACGTATACAATGTTTTGACATATCATATTGACGTCATCTATATATATTATTTGGAATAACCATAGACACTCTATATGCGGTAATGATCGAGTTAGCTATACAGGGTTGAGGTTGATTCTAAAATAATATATATACTTTGAGTTGTGATCGAGTCTGAGACATGTATACAATGGGTCACGATACGTATTAATTAATTCAAATATTATATATTATACTATATATGAATTATTGAATTACTAACTGTGGACTACCAACATTGGACAATTAAAATGAATTAAAAATATTGATTATAATATATGAAACTAAACATTTCTTCAAGCTTGCCACTTGATTTCATCTTAAACCTCATTTGTATCTTGACGAATCCAATCTGCGTTCAAACCTTTCATGATTATTGAAAACACCTCAATCGAGAGGATGAACCAAACGCACTTCATCTACAGAAGAAAAGATTGATGCATATAGTTATGCACCTAAAAAACACTCGGAACCTGAGTAAACGTGTAACACGTATCTGTGCTAACTCCTTTTGGAATTTATTACCAAAAATAACCATGCAATCCCTTTCCAAAGTAGCCAATTTGTCACAGCTCCAGCAAATCAACATCGACCTTTCATTAGAACAAACCATATAATAAATTTGATATATAAGTTTCCCTTCATCATCGTTATCGGAGAACCGTTTATATCCCACCACATTAGCAGTAAATTTATCAGCAACTTCATTACTCATTGGCTTAAGTTTCTCCGAAAAGCCATTATATTTGTTCATTAAAACCCTATTATATACTCATTCGCATCTTACAACGAGAGTGGTCATACCAATTACCGTAAATCAGCAATCAGTATTTTGAATCTCGCAGCATTTCTACATCAATCGATATATGTATACATATAGCATGTACCTTTTAGAATTATGATCTTCCATTCCGAAATTCTGAAAAGCACCTAGTCTGCGAATCAATACTCTGAATTTTTGAAAAGTTGAATGAAGCAGTAAAAACTGTAAACGACGGTAACAGTCGAAAGTTTGGTGATAAAGAATGGAGTGTTGGAAATGCTCAATAGAAAATTTTGTACCAAAAAGCGGATTATGCGAAATTATGAAGGAGACCGTGGACAAATCACAAGGACTAAACTTGTACATAAAGAATCCTGATGATTCTGATTCTGATGAAATCTTTAGCGAATACCTTGCTCCTTAATCGTTCTAAATCATCATGAATGAATTCCTTCATCACAATTTGATTCTAAAATTCTAAGATATTATCATATTATCTATTATAAATATCCTCGATATATCTGAAGTTATTTCCATAACTATTCTTATCTGAAATCATTTATCTCTTCGCGATATTAGTGTTACATCCGAAAGGAAACTATTTAGTTTCTATATTATGTAAACATTCAAGTTTAAAATATGAATGTTTTTGAAGTAGTGTTGGGAACTGAAGCATGAGTTAGTATAATATAATGACACTTGATCAACGTGATTATATTACAGTAAGTCATGCTGAGTTTCTAATTAAACTTGATGATTTACAGACTATAATGTCATCAGGTGCCATGTTACACGACTCTTACATTCTATCAAATATATAAACATATCAAGAACAAAATTTCTTGATAGTTCTATCTTTTCTCTTGAATTCTGGTAATTTAACCAATCAAGACCGTGCTATTACAATTTCTATCTTAGAACATTAGCCATGTTCACTCGAAACACCATACCTACGAATTCTGGACCATTATTCGCTTGACTTAAAGTCGAGAAGAGAAAACAAAAGAATGAAACTCCAAAATAAAAATGGGAGTTGGAATAGAAGGATGATTGTTGCGATACTCAGAATGAAGTCAAGAATCAAAAGTGGATTAAGCATTTTCAAAATCTTTTGAAAATATGAATTGAGTGGTGAAAAATAATGGAATGGAAAGAGGTTAATTTATAACAGGCATAGAAATCAAGGCAGATGACCGCAATTAATTAAAGAGATCCTAATTTCCTTAATTACCGAAGAATCAAATCTTATATAGATTTCGAAGATTTTCTTTAAATCTCTTGAATTCCGGAATTCAATCGTGACTACGTCAAAAGTTATGACAAACCTCTAGTTCATCATTTCAATCTTTTGTGACAGCTTCACTCGTAAGCTTCACATAATCGAATCGTTTTATCTATATTAATCAATAATGATAAAGCTTTATTTATCAACTCATATTTGTTATGAAAACATTTTTATGGTTAGCCATGACGATCTTGCTCAAATTTCGAGACGAAATTTCTTTAACGGGTAGGTACTGTGACGACCCGGAAATTTCTGAGCAAATTTAAACTTTATCTTTATAAGATTCTGAAACGATAAGCAAGGTATATTAAACCGAGTCTCAAAATGTTTGAACTATTTTTCATGAATGCATTTGACCTTGACTATTTCCAACGATTCACGAACTATTACATATAAATAAATAAATAAATAAATACATATATATATATATATATATATATATATATTACTTTGAAATAGTTTGATATAATATATGATTTAAATTATAAAATGATATAAGAGATAATAAAATTTATTATTAAAATAAATCTATATATACACAAAAAGTATATTAAATATATATTTTGTGATTTCGAAGTTATTTAGTAAACAACGGTAATGCTCAATTGTCATATTGATTAATAATAAACGAGTTAAAAAGAAACTTATGTAATTTTAAAATAAACGGTGATTCGAAAATGAGTTTTATAAATTTTAGGCTTATTAATAATATATTTAGAAGTTGTTTGTTAAATTTTAAAACTTTTACTTGGAGGTTGGGAGTAAATAATTAATGTAATTTTTATTTAATAGTTAGTGACCAAATTTTATACCATAATGACCTAAATAAATAAAGACACTTAATTTAAAATTTTGAGATTTTTCCGAACACTTTCATCCACCACTGTTTAACAACGAGGAACGAATTACACTGTATGGGAAAAATGTCGGCACAATTAGCTTACTGTTTTTGATTGTTTCACCAATCATACATTTGAATTATATGAGTAATTGATAATGCTAAAAACGAACATATATTTCATAGCATTATTCCTCAAGAAAGACAAGCTTTTAGTTGCAATTGTTCTATTTACAAATGATATTCGTTTAAACAATAAAAGGTGAAGACAAAAGACAGATTCGACGAATTGAAGGCGCAAAGGTCCAAAAAGCTCAAAAGTACAAAATACAATCAAAGAGGTTCCAATTATTGATAAGAAACGTCTCGAAATTACAAGAGTACAAGATTCAAAACGCAAAGTACAAGATATTAAATTGTACGCAAGGGCGTTCGAAAATCCGGAACCGGGACATGAGTCAACTCTCAACGCTCGATGCAATGGACTAAAAATTACAAGTTAACTATGTATATAAATATAATATAATATATAATTAATTATATTAATTATATATATATATATATATTATATTTATAAAATAAACCGTCGGCAAAGAAAGAAGCCAAAGTTGTGAGCTAGAATTTCAAACTCCGCGACTCGCGAAGTTTGAAGGAGGAAATGGCCACGACTCGTGGAGTCCCCCTGGACGAAAATTCCTATAAAAGCCAGCGAATTCTGATCATCAAAATCATCCAAAAAATTCAATCTCTCTATATATGTATACGTAAAATATATATATTTATATTTTAATTTTAATTTTAATTCCTAATAATAAGGGTATGTTAGCGAATGTTGTAAGGGTATAAGTCAAAATTCTGTCCGTGTAACACTACGTTATTTTTAATCATTGTAAGTTATGTTCAACCTTTTTACATTAATGTCTCTTAGCTAAGTTATTATTATGCTTATTTAATCCGAAGTAATCATGATGTTGGGCTAATTACTAAAATTGGGTAATTGGGCTTTGTACCATAATTGGGGTTTGGACAAAAGAACGACACTTGTGGAAATTAGACTATGGGCTATTAATGGGCTTTATATTTGTTTAACTAAATGATAGTTTGTTAATGTTAATATAAAGATTTATAATTGAACGTACCCATAAATTTCCATATACACTCGATCGGACACGATGGGCGGGGTATTTATATGTACGAATAATCGTTCATTTAACCGGACACGGGAATGAATTAATAGTCTATGGAATTATTAAAACAGGGGTGAAATTATGTACAAGGACACTTGACATAATTGATAACAAAGTATTAAAACCCTGGGTTACACTCAGTCGACATCCTGGTGTAATTATTAAACAAAGTATTAAAATCTTGTTACAGTTTAAGTCCCCAATTAGTTAGAATATTTAACTTCGGGTATAAGGATAATTTGACGGGTATAAGGATATTTAACTTTATATTTATGACTGATGGATTGTTATGGACAAAAACCAGACGGACATATTAAATAATCCAGGACAAAGGACAATTAACCCATGGGCATAAAACTAAAATCAACACGTCAAACATCATGATTACGGAAGTTTAAATAAGCATAATTATTTTATTTCATATTTAATTTCCTTTATTTTATATTTAATTGCACTTCTAATTATCGCATTTTATTTTATTGTTATTGTATTTAAATGCACTTTTAATTATCGTACTTTTTAATTATCGCAAGTTTCGGATTTTATCGCACTTTTATTATTCGCAATTTCATTATCGTTATTTACTTTACGCTTTAAATTAAGTCTTTTATTTATTTAATATTTTACATTTTATTTTAACTACGACTAAAGTTTTAAAATTGACAAACCGGTTATTAAACGGTAAAAACCCCCCTTTAAAATAATAATATTACTTATATATATATTCGTATTTTTATAAATTAAACTAATATAGCGTTAAGCTTTGATTAAAAGATTTTCCCTGTGGAACGAACCGGACTTACTAGAAACTACACTACTGTACGATTAGGTACCATGCCTATAAGTGTTGTAGCAAGGTTTAAGTAAATCCATTCTCTAAATAAATAAATATCTTGTGTAAAATTGTATCGTATTTAATAGTATTTCCTAGCAAAATTTAAGCTATTTTATATACACCTAGCATAACATCAAGTATTTTTGGCGCCGCTGCCAGGGACAATCTAACTTAAAAGCCGGAAGCGTAACGCTAAATTTTTTAAAAAAAAAAAATTTATTTTTTGTTTACTTTTATTAAAATACGCTTTTGTAAAAATACGTTTTTAATTATTCGAAAATATAAAAAGAAAATCAAAAATATAAATATTTTTAAGATTTTGTTAAATATTTAAGTTTTATAAAGTTTCTTTATTTTTATTTTATAAAATTATAAGTTTTATTTAAATATTTTGTGTTTATTTAAAATATAAAATCAAAAACCGAAATTTTTTTTTATATATATATATATATAAATCTAGTTTTAAGATTTTTATTTATAAAATTATAAAGTAGTTCTATTTTTATTTTAGTTTTTAAATATAAGTTTTTATTATATAAATATTTTTATTTAAAACAGAAAATATAAAGCATAATACAGAAAATATAAAAAAAAAAAACAAAAACGCGTCGAATTAAATCCTGTACCTGAGTTGAATTTTAGAACCCCGCGAGTCGTGGAGTTTTCCTGCTTCGGGCACTGCAACTCGCGGAGCAGCCCTGACACACGTGACAGAAACCCTAATCAGCATTAATTACGGGGTTTATATTTATTAATTAACTTTTAGCCCTAATTAGGTTTAATTTTAATATATTAATTAGTTTTACTTTTTATTTAATTTATATATTTTAGTTAAATTAGTTTATTTAAATTATAAAATTAATAGTTTTATAAAATAGATAATATAAAAATAATATTTTTTATAAAAATTGTACTTTTTACAATTTTTTTTGTATATTTTTATATTTTGTCCCTTTTTAATTATTTTAGCGTAATATTTGTATTTTTCGCTAATTTTTAGTTTTAAACTTAGTTTTTGCCATAGTTATTTTTACTTCTAGATTTTTAGGCTTTGCCGTAAAATCCCTTAAGTGCTTTTTCTTTAGACTAAGATTTAAGTGCTTTAGAATTCTGCGACGCCTTTTTAAGTTTTAGTTTCTTTTTAAGTTATTGCCATTTGGGATATAGTTTTTCTTGTAAGCTTTAATATTTTTAGACGCCTTTTACCTATGTATCAATTATCATTCCAATTAGTAATCTCAATTTGCGATTATAATTTTAAGTTAGTGATAGTAATAAGGTTGGGTTAGTCGAGTGTTTTTAAGTTCTATAAGTTACTCTTTTTCTTTCTTATTTTTATTTTTCGATCTTTTTCCGACACGCTCTTTTTCTTTCTTATTTCTCGCTATTCTAGTTTTTAGGACATAGATTTTTATTCTACTTCTTATCTAAATTTCTTAAAATTATGAAAATTTATTTTAAGTGGTTAAATTGATAGACATCAAAATTTTCTGGTTCGTAGTAATAGTTGGATTTGTATGTGGACTGGGTTATTGGAGCCAAACAGTCCTCAATTATATTGAGACCAAACGAATCCTACCCCTCTGCTGCATCTTTTGGCTATTCGAAACGTGGGCAAAATCAGAAAAGTCTATTAATTGGATAACTTATATAATTTTTCTTTCCTTTTTAAAAACTAATAGGATATTCAGTGAATGCACCGAGCAAGACGTTCACCACCTTTTGTACGTTCACCACCTGTAACTAGATCAAGACATTTAGCAAATATTACCGCCGTTGATTTTTCTTTAGAATCGTCATCCAGTCGACCAAGTACTCCAATTTAAATTTCCGATAATCCATTTTTTGAACCCGACCTCACAATTGAGAATCCGGAGAATATTCAGGGACAATTCATAGATCCTGAACCACTAAATTTTCCTCCGGAACCACCAATCATTCAAACAGAGATTGTTGAGGATCGAACCATTAAATCAGAATCCTCTAGTGATTCCGATTCAACAAATTCAATTATGGAGAATCTAGAACCTTTAAGTATGGAAGACCGAATGAGAGCTAAATGCACTGGCCAAGGTCACGCAATTACTCATCCAGACATTAATGCGCCAGATTATGAAATCAAAGGACAAATTCTACATATGGTGACTAATCAATGCCAATTTAGTGGTGCACCGAAGGAAGATCCAAATGAACATCTTCGTACCTTTAATAGGAGCTGCACACTATTTAAAATAAGAGAAGTGGAAGATGAACAGATATATCTCATGTTATTTCCCTGGACTTTAAAGGGAGAAGCCAAAGATTGGTTGGAATCATTACCTGAAGGGGCGATTGATACATGGGACGTTTTAGTTGAAAAATTTCTTAAACAATTCTTTTCGGCATCTAAATCCGTAAGACTTCAAGGAGAAATTGTTACGTTCACACAGAAACCGAATGAAACTCTATATGAGGCGTGGACAAGATTTGGAAAGTTATTAAGAGGATGTCCGCAACATGGTTTAGACACCTGTCAAATAGTACAAATATTCTACCAAGGATGCGAGATCACTACAAGGAAAGACATCGATATAGCAGCTGGTGGTTCCATTATGAAGAAAACCGAAACTGATGCTTATAAAATTATTGATAACACTGCTTCCCACTCACATGAGTGGCACCAAGAAAAAGATATCGTTAGATCATCTAAAGCAGCTAGAGCCGATTCTAGCCATGACTTAGATTCCATTTCCGCAAAGATAGATGCTGTGGAGAGACGAATGGAAAAGATGACTAAGGATATTCACTCAATACGAATTAGTTGTGAGCAGTGTGGAGGACCACATTTGACAAAAGATTGTCTCAGTATTGAATTAACAATGGAACAAAGAGAGAATATTTCATAAATAAACCAAAGGCCTGGAAATAATTATCAGAATAATTATCAACCGCCAAGACCAATCTACAATTAAAATCAGAATTATAACAGAAATGTTCCATACAACAACCAACAAGGTCCTAGCAATCAACAAGTATCTAACAATACTTACAACCAGCAAAGACCTAATTTTCAAAACAAACCACCACAACCCGATGATAAAAAGTCGAATTTAGAAGATATGATGACGAAGCTAGTTGAAACTCAAACGCAGTTTTTCACATCTCAAAAACAAACTAATGAACAAAATGCTCAAGCATTTAGAAATCAACAAGCTTCTATTCAAAATCTGGAACAAGAAGTAAGTAACCTATCAAGGTTAATAGGTGAAAGAAAACCGAGAAGTTTATCTAGTGATACAAATGCAAACCCCCGGAATGAAACAGCTAAAGCTATTACCACAAGAAGTGGTACAACACTTAAACCACCTGAAATACCTGTAAATTCTGATGAAGCTATTCCTACTCTACAAGAACCACAACCTGAACAAGATAAGAAAAAAGAACCGGTAGTTGAAAAGGTTAATGAAGATAACACAGTTAAGGCTAAACCTTATGTTAAACCATACCAACCACCACTTCCTTACCCGAGTAAAATGAAGAAAGAGAAACTTGAAGCCGAGCAATCCAAATTCTTGGATATGTTTAAACAGATAAATGTAAATCTTCCTTTCATTGATGTGATTTCAGGGATGCCTAGATATGCTAAATTCTTGAAAGATCTAATCTCAAATAGAAAGAAAATGGAAGAACTCTCGGCCGTTACTATGAATGCTAATTGTTCAGCAGTGATGTTGAATAAGATACCAGAAAAATTATCTGATCTAGGAAGTTTCACAATTCCATATTTTCTGGGTAGTCTTAGTTCAATAGAAGCATTGGCAGACTTAGGTGCTAGTATAAATTTAATGCCTTATTCAATATACGCCAAACTAGACCTTGGAGAATTGAAACCAACAAGAATAAGCATACAACTAGCCGATCGATCAATAAAATATCCTAGAGGGATAATGGAGAACATGCTAGTTAAAGTTGGTACTTTAGTATTTCCAGTAGATTTTGTTGTTCTGGATATGGAAGAAGATTCTCAAGTTCCTCTCATATTAGGAAGACCATTCTTAAACACGTCTAAAGCAATGATAGACGTGTTTGGTAAGAAACTGACCCTAAGTATAGAGGATGAGAGTGTTACCTTTTCAGTTGATAGAGCAATGCAACAACCGCAATCTGCAGATGATACATGTTATTATATTCACACTATAGATTTACATGCAGAATTGTTAGAAGAATTTCCAGAATTACAAGGAACAGGAGAATGTTCTTTAGGAGAAAGTAATGAACCAATTGATGAAGTTGAAATGTTAGCAACACTTATAGCTAATGGATGTGAACTAACAACAGAAGAAATTCAAATGCTAAAAGAAGAAGACAGATATCGATATAAATCATCGATAGAAGAACCTCCGAAATTAGAGTTAAAGCCACTTCCAAACCATTTGGAATACGCTTATTTACATGGTGAATCTGAATTACCTGTAATAATATCGTCTTCTCTTACTGAAAATGAGAAATCACAACTCATTTCTGTGTTGAAAGCTCATAAACCAGTCATTGCATGGAAGATTCATGATATTAAAGGAATAAGTCCTTCGTATTGCACACATAAAATCCTTATGGAAGAAGGTCATAAAACGTATGTGCAACGCCAACGAAGACTAAATCCTAATATGCAAGATCTAGTTAAAAAAGAAATTATTAAACTGCTAGACGCAGGTCTAACTTATCCAATCTCTGATAGTCCATGGGTAAGCCCAGTTCAATGCGTGCCTAAGAAGGGTGGCATGACTGTCATTACAAATGAGAAAAATGAGCTTATTCCTACTAGGACTGTAACAGGATGGCGCGTATGTATTGATTATAGAAAATTAAATGACACCACCAGAAAAGATCACTTTCCCTTACCTTTCATTGATCAAATGTTGAAAAGGCTAGCCGGAAATAGTTATTATTGTTTTCTTGATGGATTTTTCGGATATTTTCAAATTCCAATAGTACCCGAAGATCAAGAGAAAACCACGTTCACGTGCCCTTATGGTACTTTTGCTTACAAACGCATGCCATTTGGACTTTGCAACGCCCCTGCAACCTTTCAAAGGTGTATGATGGCGATTTTTCACGACATGATAGAAGAATGCATGAAAGTTTTCATGGATGACTTTTCAGTCTTCGGTGATACATTTGAATCATGTCTAGCTAATCTTGAACGAATGCTTATTAGATGCGAACAATCAAATCTAGTTCTTAATTGGGAGAAATGCCATTTCATGGTTAAAGAAGACATCGTTCTTGGACATAAAATCTCAAAGGAAGGAATTGAAGTGGATAGAGCTAAAGTAGATGTAATTGCTAAACTTCCACATCCCACCAATGTTAGAAGAGTTAGGAGTTTTCTCGGGCATGCCAGTTTTTACCGACGTTTCATAAAAGATTTTTCTAAAATTGCCACTCCTATGAATAAACTCCTAGAAAAAGATGCTCCATTCATCTTTTCAGATGAATGCATCAAATATTTTAATGTTCTTAAAGATAAACTCACTAATGCGCCAATCATGATAACACCAAATTGGAATCTACCGTTTGAACTAATGTGCGATGCAAGTGATTTTGCAATGGGAGCCGTTTTAGGACAAAGGATTGAAAAACGATTTCAACCTATATATTATGCTAGTAAGACGTTACAAGGAGCACAAACAAATTATACAACTACTGAAAAAGAACTCCTTACTATTATCTTTGCTTTTGACAAATTTCGTTCATATCTCGTTCTAGCAAAAACGGTGGTCTATACCGACCATTCTGCTCTCAGATACCTATTTTCGAAACAAGATGCTAAACCAAGATTAATCCTTTGGATCTTACTCTTACAAGAGTTCGATATTGAAATCCGAGATAAAAAAGGAGCAGAAAATCTCGCCACAGATCATCTTTCTCGTCTTGAAAATCCCGAATTAGAAGTTCTAAATGAATCGGCCATACAAGACAACTTTCCTGATGAATATCTATTGAAGATAGATTATAATGAAATACCATGGTTTGCAGACTATGCAAACTACTTAGTATGTGGATTCATTGAAAAAGGATTATCATACCAAAAGCGAAAGAAATTCTTCAGTGATATAAAACACTATTTCTGGGAAGATCCACATCTGTTTAAAAGTTATCCCGATGGAATAATACGCCGATGTGTATTTGGAGATGAAGCTAGTAAAATTTTAAACCATTGTCACACAGGACCAACAGGAGGGCATTATGGGCCACAACTAACAGCAAGAAAAGTGTATGAAGCTGGATTCTATTGGCCTACAATTTACAAAGATGCAAACCTTCTTTGCAAATTCTGTGATGCTTGTCAAAGGGCCGGAAAAATAAGTCAACGTGATGAAATGCCACAAAATGTCATTCAAGTATGTGAAGTATTTGACATTTGGGGTATTGACTTTATGGGTCCATTTTCAAAATCTCATAATAATCTCTATATTCTCGTAGCCATTGATTATGTATCTAAATGGGCGGAAGCACAAGCTCTCCCAACTAACGATGCACGAGTTGTAGTCAACTTTTTAAAACGTCTTTTTGCAAGGTTTGGAACACCGAAAGCTTTAATAAGTGATCGGGGTACTCATTTCTGTAATAATCAACTTGAGAAAGTTCTTAAAAGATATGGAGTAACTCATAAAATCTCCACTGCTTATCATCCACAAACTAGTGGACAAGTTGAAAATACCAACCGAGCTTTAAAACGTATTCTAGAGAAAACCGTAGGATCAAATCCGAAGGAATGGTCCATTAAATTGGAGGATACACTCTGAGCTTTTAGAACAGCCTACAAAACTCCAATTGGAACCACACCTTTTAAACTCGTCTACGGAAAAGCATGTCATCTTCCAGTAGAAATTGAACACAAAGCATTTTGGGCTTTGAAGACATGTAATCTTGATTTACATGAAGCCGGACGTCTACGATTAAGTCAACTAAACGAATTAGAAGAATTAAGACATGAAGCATACGAAAATTCGTTAATCTATAAGGAAAGAACGAAGAAATGGCATGATAAAAGAATCAGAAGTTCAAAAGAATTTAAAGAAGGAGACAGAGTTGTTCTTTTCAATTCACGATTCAAGCTATTTCCTGAAAAATTGAAATCAAGATGGTCTGGACCATTCATAGTCAAAAGAGTTTTCCCATACGGAACAATAGAATTAATAAATTCAAATGGAATTGAATTTAAAGTTAATGGTCACAGAGTTAAACATTACATAGATAGTCCAATGGAAGTTGACAACGAAGTTAATCACAATTTCGATAACACAGCTAACTAAGTGTGGGGATAATCAAGTCTTTAAAGGATTTTATGTATTTCTGTTAGAGTTAGATTGTCTGTTTTCGTGTAGTTCTCGAAAATGGAACCCGACTGGTCTTTCCCTAGCGGACCCTAAAGAACTAGTCTTCTCCCCCCATTCTGAATTTTTATTTTTTTTAGGTAATGAAGACTGCCTGTGAACTAAACCATGGTCTAATGCTACACGCTTTGATCACTAAACGTAATAATGACACACTTCTGAGTGAAATAGTATCAGTAATCAGAGAAAGATTGGACGGAGTAAGAAAAGAATCCAGATGCGAAGATAATAAGTTACAATTTGGTAAAGGAAAATCAAAATCCGCAGTGAAAAGAAGAGCACGACACCTTGAAAAATGTCACAAATGCGGAAAATGGTCACATGGAGGTAAATGTTCAAATAATCAAACCTATTCAAACACCGAATTTGTTACTTTATGCAGAGACGGACCGTTCATATTTTAGAAGAAAAAACATTGAATGCTCGAGGTTACGCCTATGTAGTCATGAAAAATCAATTAAACCGACTATCTTATGAATGAGATAGATCATATAACTAAGAATACTATCTCACAGGTAAGTCTGTACAGTTTTTATTTTTTTATTTTTATTTTTAACCTTTTGATAATAAACGCTAATTTGTTCGCTATAAAGTATTAAATTGGTATTGAATAAAATTAGGTTTGGCGACCGAAATTATTGATATCATTCAAAAATTTATTACATCAAGGCGAAATTTAACGTTTATTCTTAAGGTATAAATATCTTTAATCAAGCAACCCAAAATATTTCAAAAATTCGTCATGAGTTAAATTAGGTCATGGAACCGAAATTACTTTACCAAAAAGAGGGGCGCATATTTTTGATAATATTTGATTGATTAAAGTGGGATAAAAGCCAAAAAGATTTTTAATTTTATTTTTACTTTGTTTTTAAAATTAATATATAAATCTTAAATTAATATTGTGAACTTTGTAAAATCAATATATTTAAGTTTGTCAATATTTGAAAAATTAATATTTTTAATATAAGTTTGTATGAAAACAAAAATATAATATAAGTTTGGTGTGAATTTATAATATGAATTTTTAATTAAGTTTGGTGTGAATTTTTAATATTAATTTTGAATTTTATGCATTTTAAATTTTAGTTTGTGTGAATTTAAAAACAAAAATTTACTTTATTTCGCTAAGTTAAAAATATGATTTTTAATAAAATTCGTCGTAAGTTGAAGACTAGGTCTTTGAACCGAAATTGCTTTACCCGAGGGAGGGACGAGAACTTTTATTATCATTATTTTTAATCTTATTGAATTAAAGTATGCAAAAAAAAAAAAAAATATATCAAACTCCGCGACTCGCGGAGTTTGAAGGGTAAATATGCCGCGACTCGCGGAGGGACCAAAACCCAGAAAAAAATAAAAACGTAAACTGATCAGTCCTCAACCACACACACACACATACTGCGAAAAAACCCGAAAAACCCGAAAAAGACCTCCCAAATTCACAATTTTTCACCGTTAATCATCAAATCTTTTACTAAAATCATGTTAAGAAGGATGCTATCAAGGAATTACTCAAGGAAAACGGTAAATTTCTACACCTAAACACCATTTAATCCGAAAATTAGTGTTCTTGAGCAATTTTTTCCCTAATTTAATTTTGATGTTTTCTAGTGTAATTATGCTTAAATTGCTTGTGTATTATGCTTGTATAACCTAGATTGATGCTATTTAACATGATTAGAAGCCTTAAACTTCAAATTTTGAGTAATCTAGGGTTTGTGTTCTTGAGCAAATTTGGGGCTTTTTGATATAAATAGGTTATGGCCGATTTTTGTCATGAATTGTTGCTAAATTAAGTAGTGTAACATGTTTAGGTAGTTAAATGATCCAAACTTTGAGCCTAAACATGATTTTGAGAATTAAAGTGGACTTTTTCAAGTCTAAAATTCATGAACTTGATTTTTGAGAGATAATGTCATTTGAAACTTGTTTAATTGCTAGTAATGATTATTTTGACATGTTATTTAAGTTGAATGCTTATGAACTTGGCGAACATTTTCGTATATGCTTATTTGAAAAAGTGTAGATTTGATGAAAATATGAAAATGAGCATAAGTTTGATATAAATTGATCATGTCATTGTAATTATTTTGATTGATGATTTTGCTGACACTAATGCATATTTGGATGCACAAAAATTGTGTTTGATGTGTTTTGGAGACTGAAAGGGGTGAATCTTCATCCCAAGCTCGCAATGCTCCTGCTGAGAATATGAAATAACAGGAGGTGGATAACTACTACAAACAAGATATACCTCATCCAGTCATGACATTTTCTGATATGCACTTGGAAGATTTGCACCCGAACCTGAGATTTGACAGACTTTGGATAGATTATCCAAAATACCAAAGGGGTTTGCATACTCTTCATTCTAAAGCTGTTGAAGTACCTAGGGTAATAGAATGGGCACCGTTAGAAGCTGTAGAATTAGCCGGGCCAATTAGGGAATTACTTACACAGAGGTATGGTAATTCTACTTTTAACGATTGGGTACGTTTATTCAACATGCGTAGACCTGTATATAAAGTATGGTGTGAAGAATTGTTGTGTAGTATAGAAATAAATGATCGGGTAGCTAGTTTAACCGATCGATCTTTTATTAGATTTTTGTTAGGAGGTTCGATGCGCCACATGTCTTTACTAGACATGGCTCAGGCTTTACGTATATATACGCCTGAGGAGTTAGCATCTGCCGATTGTAGAGGGTTGATACTAAATGGTAGAAAGATAGACGAAAATTTTGATACGCATGTTGTATGGAGTCAAATGACTAGCCATCACCGATTTAAAGGGGGAAATTACTCTTATTTGGATATAGATAGAGCAGAGTTAAGAGTAATTCATAGGTTTTTAGCTAATTCGATTACACAAAGAGGTAAGAATAAGGAAAAGGTAAATGAACAGGATTTGTTTTACCACATGTGTATTCGAGACCCATAAAGCGCTGTAAGTATACCGTATTGTGTGGGATATTATTTATCAGCTATGGTTAGGGGAATGAGATCGCATAGCATAATAGGAGGTGGTATATTTATTACTTTGATTGCTGAATATCTCAATGTGGATATAAGTCGGGGGGGATTATTAGTCGAAGAACCAGAACCCCGCGATACAATAGGTTTAAATGTATACCATGGTGCGAAGGTTTTGAAGAGGCGAAATAACGCCGCAGTACGATATAATGGTAGACATCCACAGGTTGAGAGAAACCAACAGCCAGGTAATGTGGGAGGGGGAAATGAAATGACAGAAATGCAAAGGTTTATAGCTTCACAAGAGTACGAAAATGCTAGACATCGAGCATTTGAAGATTGGCAAGTTCATCAAAACCAAATCATAGCTTATTGCCAACAAATAGGTAGAAACTATATTCCTACTCCATCGCCCGTATTTCCTCCCTGGTCTATAGAGATCCAACCACCGTATCCTACGTATAACCCAGCCGAAGCATTTTATAACACATATGGTTATGCATGGAACCCCTACTGGTATCAGTATCATCCATAGTCTACTTAGTTTTATTTATTTTATAATTTGTAATATTGATACATTTAATACTTATGTTGGAATTGTATTAGTTTTTATAATTTACAAATTTTTATTTTTAGATTTTAATAATTTTTGAATGTGGGGTAATATACCAAACTTCAAAAATATGTATATATGTTTGTAGTTTATCTTTTCAAAGACTGGCATTAAGTTCAGCAAAAGCAACTCATTTTGACGACAAGATGCAAAATAAATGTGATATAACAACAAGACAGAATGAACAAATGATATGCACCATTTATCATTCAGCAAACAAACGGCAATATGTTTGGAAACTTTGGTAAATTTAATCATTTTCACACAAATCACCCTCAATAATTTAAATTGTTACTGATTTCTTGCAAATGAGGGCATTGCAAGATCTTAAGTGTGGGAAGGGGTTAAATTCTTTCAGATTTTAAAATTTTTACTTTATACACTTGGTTACCATTAGAAATACTAGTAAAGTAGTAGTTGTATTAGAATCTAGTACTCTCTGATAATAAAGAACAGCCCTAGTCTTATATACTGACTACCCAATTCTAGTAAAATTTTTCAAAATTTTCAATTAAATGAACTCAAAATCATGTTTATACATATTTATGAACGATAAAACTAGGTTTTAACACTGAAATTATTGTTACCTCGGAAAGGACATAAATTGAGAAACAAACCAAAATGTTAAAATTCATTTAAAATGGAATAGAGGACAATAAAAAGGAAAATAAAAGTCAAGTGTGGGAAAATTTACCAAGATATTTTAAATATATGTCACATATTTCTGTAACAAAAAACTGAAAATACTTTTGCTTTGGACTAAACTAAACTGTTTTACCCGACGAAAGAAAAGAAGAGATGGATCTACACGATGAATCAATTCCATCATTAAAAGGAAGTAAAGTCTTCCGAAAAAGAAACGCGCTTCTTGATTTAGGTCAGGAAGTTGTCGTCCAGACCAGCTGTAGGTTGACGAAAAATCTAGAAAAGTCATCACTAAAATCAGCAGGAAATCCACGGACCTCAGCATTAAACAGGGTCGCCAAGTGGTCAGATTTATCCTAACCATGAGAAGGATTTATCTCGTACAATGGGGGGCACCATACAAATTATCTGGATAAGACTAATGAATCAGATCCCCAGAAAGGATAATCTCCTTAAAAGATCAAAAATCAGCTTTTAAGCCTGATATTACTCAATCCTAGAGATTGACCTTAAAGATTGAGAATTACAAACTCATGGAATTCGATGATATCTAAACTTGAGCCTGAACGAGAAAATATTTTGATCAAAATTACAAACCGATTTGTTTTCTAAAAACCCACTTTTCAATGCGTTCATTACCATTGAACGTAAAATCCTAGGAATTCACCTGGAATTCATTAGGTCACCTGAACCAAATCGAGTGTCAACCGTAAGAACGGTGGTTGCATAGCATGGTCAAAGACAGGACCTTGTGCCAGACCGGAAAATTATAAGGGTGAGCTTTACTATTTCTCCTACAAAGGATAGTAATTGCGTCCGACACATTATAGACCATAATTAAAAGCATGTCAGGGGACATTGCCTTAGCAGTTGCTTGTTCAACGCTTTCCTTTACAACCGGACGGTAGTTTACCGAAAGGTAATATACGGGACAAGTAAACTGGAAGTGTTGCTTTCCAAATACAAGGTTAGCAAGTGGGTGACACAAAACCATAAGTTTTGAGCTAAAATTTTCAAATCTGAAACCCACCAAACCCACAAAAATATTTTGCAAACACCGGTGAAGGGTTATTCCGGAAAACTTATCTAGGGTAAAAGCTAGATTGAAATTTTCAAAACATCAAATGTTTTCATAAAGATCCAATTTCCTTAATGGATCTAAATTTTATAGTCATGTGGGACTGTAAACCACATCGTTACTACCATTGTTTATACCGCCGTATAGAAATCACTGATGTACAAAGTGTGAAGAATAAAGAAGTAATTCTAGTATTTCAAGACTATATTGCTTGAGGACAAGCAACGCTCAAGTGTGGAAATATTTGATAATGCTAAAAACGAACATATATTTCATAGCATTATTCCTCAAGAAAGACAAGCTTTTAGTTGCAATTGTTCTATTTACAAGTGATATTCGTTTAAACAATAAAAAGTGAAGACAAAAGACAGATTCGACGAATTGAAGACGCAAAGGTCCAAAAAGCTCAAAAGTACAAAATACAATCAAAGAGGTTCCAATTATTGATAAGAAACGTCTCGAAATTACAAGAGTACAAGATTCAAAACGCAAAGTACAAGATATTAAATTGTACGCAAGGGCGTTCGAAAATCCGGAACCGGGACATGAGTCAACTCTCAACGCTCGACGCAATGGACTAAAAATTACAAGTTAACTATGTATATAAATATAATATAATATATAATTAATTATATTAATTATATATATATATATATATTATATTTATAAAATAAACCGTCGGCAAAGAAAGAAGCCAAAGTTGTGAGCTGGAATTTCAAACTCCACGACTCGCGGAGTTTGAAGGAGGAAATGGCCGCGACTCGCGGAGTCCCCCTGGATGAAAATTCCTATAAAAGCCAGCAAATTCTGATCATCAAAATCATCCAAAAAATTCAATCTCTCTATATATGTATACGTAAAATATATATATTTATATTTTAATTTTAATTTTAATTCCTAATAATAAGGGTATGTTAGCGAATGTTGTAAGGGTATAAGTCAAAATTCTGTCCGTGTAACACTACGTTATTTTTAATCATTGTAAGTTATCTTCAACCTTTTTACATTAATGTCTCGTAGCTAAGTTATTATTATGCTTATTTAATCCGAAGTAATCATGATGTTGGGCTAATTACTAAAATTGGGTAATTGGGCTTTGTACCATAATTGGGGTTTGGACAAAAGAACGACACTTGTGAAAATTAGACTATGGGCTATTAATGGGCTTTATATTTGTTTAACTAAATGATAGTTTGTTAATGTTAATATACAGATTTATAATTGAACGTACCCATAAATTACCATATACACTCGATCGAACACGATGGGCGGGG
The DNA here is from genome assembly GCF_046630445.1 of Rutidosis leptorrhynchoides. Classification (NCBI taxonomy): domain Eukaryota; kingdom Viridiplantae; phylum Streptophyta; class Magnoliopsida; order Asterales; family Asteraceae; genus Rutidosis; species Rutidosis leptorrhynchoides. The sequence continues at coordinate 372,055,007 of NC_092337.1, read as the reverse complement.
TATTTATATGTACGAATAATCGTTCATTTAACCGGATACGGGAATGAATTAATAGTCTATGGAATTATTAAAACAGGGGTGAAATTATGTACAAGGACACTTGGCATAATTGATAACAAAGTATTAAAACCTTGGGTTACACTCAGTCGACATCCTGGTGTACTTATTAAACAAAGTATTAAAATCTTGTTACAGTTTAAGTCCCCAATTAGTTGGAATATTTAACTTCGGGTATAAGGATAATTTGACGAGGACACTCGCACTTTATATTTATGACAGATGGACTGTTATGAACAAAAACCAGACGGACATATTAAATAATCCAGGACAAAGGACAATTAACCCATGGGCATAAAACTAAAATCAACACGTCAAACATCATGATTACGGAAGTTTAAATAAGCATAATTATTTTATTTCATGTTTAATTTCCTTTATTTTATATTTAATTGCACTTCTAATTATCGCATTTTATTTTATTGTTATTGTATTTAATTGCACTTTTAATTATCGTACTTTTTAATTATCGCAAGTTTATTTTATCGCACTTTTATTATTCGCAATTTCATTATCGTTATTTACTTTACGCTTTAAATTAAGTCTTTTATTTATTTAATATTTTACATTTTATTTTAACTGCGATTAAAGTTTTAAAATCGACAAACCGGTCATTAAACGGTAAAAACCCCCCTTTAAAATAATAATATTACTTATATATATATTCGTATTTTTATAAATTAAACTAATATAGCGTTAAACTTTGATTAAAAGTTTTTCCCTGTGGAACGAACCGGACTTACTAGAAACTACACTACTGTACGATTAGGTACACTGCCTATAAGTGTTGTAGCAAGATTTAAGTATACCCATTCTCTAAATAAATAAATATCTTGTGTAAAATTGTATCGTATTTAATAGTATTTCCTAGCAAAATTTAAGCTATTTTATATACACCTAGCATAACATCAAGTATTTTTGGCGCCGCTGCCGGGGACAATCTAGCTTAAAAGCCGGAAGCGTAACGCTAAATTTTTTAAAAAAAAAAAAATTTATTTTTAGTTTACTTTTATTAAAATACGCTTTTGTAAAAATGCGTTTTTAATTATTCGAAAATATAAAAAGAAAATCAAAAATATACATATTTTTAAGATTTTGTTAAATATTTAAGTTTTATAAAGTTTCTTTATTTTTATTTTATAAAAATTATAAGTTTTATTTAAATATTTTGTGTTTATTTAAAATATAAAATCAAAAACCGAAAAAAAAAAATTTATATATATATATATATATATATAAATCTAGTTTTAATATTTTTATTTATAAAATTATAAAGTAGTTCTATTTTTATTTTAGTTTTTAAATATAAGTTTTTATTATATAAATATTTTTATTTAAAACAGAAAATATAAAGCATAATACAGAAAATATATAAAAAAAAAAACAAAAACGCGTCGAATTAAATCCTGTACCCGAGTTGAATTTTAGAACCCCGCGACTCGCGGAGTTTTCCTGCTTCGGGCACCGCAACTCGCGGAGCAGCCCTGACACACATGACAGAAACCCTAATCAGCATTAATAACGGGGTTTATATTTATTAATTAACTTTTAACCCTAATTAGGTTTAATTTTAATATATTAATTAGTTTTACTTTTTATTTAATTTATATATTTTAGTTAAATTAGTTTATTTAAATTATAAAATTAATAGTTTTATAAAATAGATAATATAAAAATAATATTTTTATAAAAATTGTACTTTTTACAATTTTTTTGTATATTTTTATATTTTGTCCCTTTTTAATTATTTTAGCGTAATATTTGTATTTTTCGCTAATTTTTAGTTTTAAACTTAGTTTTTGCCATAGTTATTTTTACTTCTAGATTTTTAGGCTTTGCCGTAAAATCCCTTAAGTGCTTTTTCTTTAGACTAAGATTTAAGTGCTTTAGAATTCTGCGACGCCTTTTTAAGTTTTAGTTTCTTTTTAAGTTATTGCCATTTGAGATATAGTTTTTCTTGTAAGCTTTAATATTTTTAGACGCCTTTTACCTATGTATCAATTATCATTCCAATTAGTAATCTCAATTTGCGATTATAATTTTAAGTTAGTGATAGTAATAAGGTTGGGTTAGTCGAGTGTTTTTAAGTTCTATAAGTTACTCTTTTTCTTTCTTATTTTTATTTTTTGATCTTTTTTCGACACGCTCTTTTTCTTTCTTATTTCTCGCTATTCTAGTTTTTAGGACATAGATTTTTATTCTACTTCTTATCTAAATTTCTTAAAATTACGAAAATTTATTTTAAGTGGTTAAATTGATTGACATCAAAATTTTCTGGTTCGTAGTAATAGTTGGATTTGTACATGGACCGGGTTATTGGAGCCAAACAGTCCTCAATTATATTGAGACCAAACGAATCCTGCCCCTCTGCTGCATCTTTTGGCTATTCAAAACGTGGACAAAATCAGAAAAGTCTATTAATTGGATAACTTATATAATTTTTCTTTCCTTTTTAAAAACTAATAGGATATTCAGTGAATGCACCGAGCAAGATGTTCACCACTTTTTGTACGTTCACCACCTGTAACTAGATCAAGACATTTAGCAAATATTACCGCCGTTGATTTTTCTTTAGAATCGTCATCCAGTCGACCAAGTACTCCAATTCATATTTCCGATAATCCATTTTTTGAACCCGACCTCACAATTGAGAATCCGGAGAATATTCAGGGACAATTCATAGATCCTGAACCACTATTATTAGTATTGTTATTATTAAAATTATTATCGTTAATAGAAAAACTAATATTTTTATAGTTATGATTATTATTAGTATTATTATTATCATTAATATTAACACGATTTTAAGATTATCATTATTATTATTAACATTAATATTTATATTATAATTAAGAGTATTATTAATAGTATCATTATTATTATTAAAAATTTTCATAATTATTAAGACTACCATTTTTATTAAAATTATCATTTTCATTATTATTATATTATAATAAATAAAGATTTTGTACATAAAATATATTCATATTACCTATAATTATATATTAAACATATTAACATTTTTTTTTTTTACAAAATGAACATATATATAGTATATAATTTAAGATATAATATATAGACAAAATTTAATACAAATTCTATATAAACTACAACAAAAATTATATAAATATTATATAATTAATAGATGTAATTATTTGATTACCATTATATAGGTTCGTGAATCCGAGGCCAACCCTGCATTGTTCAGTATCATCATATGAATATTTTTACTACAAAATATTGTATTGTGAGTTTCATTACTCCCTTTTTATATATATATTTGGGACTGAGAATACATGCGCTGCTTTTATAAATGTTTTACGAAATTGACACAAGTACTTAAAATTACATTCTATGGTTGGATTATTAAACCGAATATCACCCCTTTTAGCTTCGTAACCTAAGAATTAGGCAGACGATAGGTTCTGTTCCTAATTGACGCGAATCCTAAAGATAGATCTATTGGGCCTAACAACCCAAATTCAGGTTATGGATGACTTTAGTACTTTGAGGTTTATATTATACATATGAGAGGTTCTGTTTGGGGATATTCTATGCATTAAAGTTAATGTTGGTTACCAGGTGTTCAATTCATATGAATGATTTTATCTTTATGCAGACGAGAGGTTCTGTTTATAATTATGAAAATCTTGTGGTCTATTAAAAGTATGGAAATGATTGTTTATGATAAACTAATGAACTCATCAACCTTTTGGTTGACACTTGAAAGCATGTTTATTCTGAGGTATTAAAGAAATCTTTCGCTGTGCATTTGCTCATTTTAAATATATTACTTGGAGTCATTCATGGCATATTTTGAAAGACGTTGCATTCAAGTTATTGAGTTCAATAAAGATTATTAAGTAAATGATAGATTAGGTTATTTATAGTGGGAATAATATGAAATGGTCTGCATGCCTGTCATCTTTCGATGTAATGAAAGTTGTCTTTTAAAAACGAATGCAATGTTTGTAAAATGTATCATATAGAGGTCAAATATCTCGCAATGTATCCATATGTTATTGTATTCCTTCTTATGGATTAGGACGGGTCTTTACACACAATAATTCACATGCAAATGTATTAGTTATCGAAAGATGTAAAAGTGAAAAATTCACCTATAAAAATAGTAAAATGTCATTTTTGGTATCTAAACTGCTTCGAACGGGGCGGAAGTGTAAAGAAAGTCTTGTTCATAGCGCCGTTTTTAGGTTATCTTGCGAAAATTGGCCCAATCTACAATCGGAAGTTTTTCGGAAAATACTCCACAAAATTTAGCCTGATTTTATGAAGAATGTAGTGACTTCAAATATGTGTTTTGCTGCCATGAATTATTATAAAAACAAACTACATTCTCATATATACGCATTCAATGTGAAAGTTTGAAACAAAATCAAAAATAAGGTTATAAATATAGAGAAATAAAAAAAACGGCTTAAAATACTCTAACAATGAAACCAAGACGTTAAATATCGTAAGATCTAAAGTGCAAAATTCACCTTTAAAAAATACTAAAATACCACTTTCGGCATCTAAACTGCTTCGAACGGGGGATAGCCTTAAGGAAGTCTTGTTCGTAGCGCCGTTTTTTAGTTATCTTGCAAAAATTGGCCTAATCTACAATCGAATGTTTTTCGAAAATTCTCCACAAAATTTAGCCTGAATTTGTGGAGAATGTAGTGACTTTAAATATGTGTTTTGTGGCCATGAATTACTATCGAAACAAATTGACACTCTCATATATTCGCAATCGATATGAAAGTTTGAAACAAAAATAAAAATAGGGTTATGAATATAGAGAAATAAAAAAACGTCTTAAAATACTCTAACAATGAAACCAAGACGTTATAAAAGCGGCAAGGTTTTGTGGCTAGTGGTGAGATAGTAGCCCCAACATGATTCTCGATGTACCTAAATACAATATTAAATAATAAAGAGTATCAAAGTGGTATTTAAGCATACACAAAAATTCGCATGCGAATGTGTTGATTATCGTAAGATCTAAACGTGTAAAATTCACCTTTAAAAATATTACAATGTCATTTTCGGTATCTAAACTGCTTCGAACGGGGGGAAAGCATAAAGGAATTCTTGTTCGTAGCGCCGATTTTTAGTTACCTTGCGAAAATTGGCCCAATCTGCAATCGAAAGTTTTTCGAAAAATTCTCCACAAAATTTACCCTGATTTTGAGGAGAATGTAGTGACTTCAAATATGTATTTTGTGGCCATGAATTATTATCAAAACAAAACTACACTCTCATATATTCGCATCAAATATGAAAGGTTGAAACAAAAACAAAAATAAGGTTATGAATATAGAGAAATAAAAAGCGGCTTAAAATACTCTAACAATGAAACCAAGACGTTAAATATCGTAAGATCTAAAAGTTCAAAATTCACCTTTAAAAATAGTAAAGTATCACTTTCGGCATCTAAACTGCTTCGAACGGGAGATAGACTTAAGGAAGTCTTGCTCGTAGCGCCGTTTTTTAGCTATCGTGCGAAAATTGGCCCAATCTGCAATCGAACGTTTTTCGAAAAATTCTCCACAAAATTTAGCATGAATTTGTGGAGAATGTAGTGACTTCAAATATGTGTTTTGCGGATTTTACTATAAAAACAAAACTAAACTCTCATAAATTCGCATTCAATTTGAAAGTTTGAAACAAAAACAAAAATAGGGTTATTAATATAGAGGAATTAAAAAGCATCTGAAAATATTCTAACATTGAAACCAAGACGTTATAAAAGCAGCAAGGTTTTGTGGCTAGTGGTGAGATAGTAGCCGCAATATGATTCTCGATGTACCTAAATACAATATTAAATAAAAAAGAGTATCATAGTGGTATTTAAGCATGCACAATAATTCACATGCGAATGTATTAATTATCGTAAGATCTAATATTGCAAAATTCCCCTTTAAAATAGTAAAATGTCATTTTCGGTATCTAAACTGCTTTGAATGGGAGAAAGCCTTAAGAAAGTCTTGTTCGTAGCGCCGTTTTTTAGTTTTCTTGCGAAATTCGCCCAATCTGCAATCGTAAGTTTTTCGGAAAATTTCCACAAAATTTAGCCTGATTTTGTAGAGAATGTAGTGACTTCAAATATGTGTTTTGCGGCCATGAATTATTATAAAAACAAACTAGATTCTCATATATTCGCATTCAATATGAAAGTTTGAAACAAAAACAAAAATAGGGTTATGAATATAGAGAAATAAAAAAGCGTCTTAAAATACTCTAATAATGAAACCAAGACGTTATAAAAGCAGCAAGATTTCATGGCTAGTGGTGAGATAGTAGTCCCAACATGATTCTTGATGTTCCTAAATATTATTAAATAATAAAGAGTATCAAAGTGGTATTAAGCATACACAATAATTCACATGCGAATGTATTAATTATCGTAAGATCTAAAAGTGAAAAATTCACCTATAAAAATAGTAAAATGTCATTTTTGGTATCTAAACTGCTTCGAACGGGGCGAAAGTGTAAAGAAAGTCTTGTTCGAAACGCCTTTTTTAGGTTATCTTGCGAAAATTGGCTCAATCTGCAATCGAAAGTTTTTCGGAAAATTCTCCACAAAATTTAGCCTGATTTTATGGAGAATGTAGTGACTTCAAATATGTGTTTTGCGGCCATGAATTATTATAAAAACAAACTACATTCTCATATATACGCATTCAATGTGAAAGTTTGAAACAAAATCAAAAATAAGGTTATAAATATAGAGAAATAAAAAAGCGGCTTAAAATGCTCTAACAATGAAACCAAGACGTTAAATATCGTAAGATCTAAAGTGCAAAATTCACATTTAAAAATAGTAAAATACCACTTTCGGCATCTAAACTGCTTCGAACGGGGGATAGTCTTAAGGAAGTCTTGTTCGTAGCACCGTTTTTTAGTTATATTTCAAAAATTGGCCTAATCTACAATCGAATGTTTTTCGAAAATTCTCCACAAAATTTAGCCTGAATTTTTGGAGAATGTAGTGACTTTAAATATGTGTTTTGTGGCCATAAATTACTATCGAAACAAAATGACACTCTCATATATTCGCAATCAATATGAAAGTTTGAAACAAAAACAAAAATAGGGTTATGAATATAGAGAAATAAAAAATGTCTTACAATACTCTAACAATGAAACCAAGACGTTATAAAAGCGGTAAGGTTTTGTGGCTAGTGGTGAGATAGTAGCCCCAACATGATTCTCGATGTACCTAAATACAATATTAAATAATAATGAGTATCAAAACAGTATTAAGCATACACAATAATTTACATGCGAATGTATTAATTATCGTAAGATCTAAAAGTGCTAAATTCACTTTTAAAAATAGTAATATGTCATTTTCGGTATCTAAACTGCTTCGAGCGGGGGAAAGCCTTAAGGAACTCTTGTTCGTAGCGACATTTTTTAGTTATCTTGTAAAAATTAGACGAATCTGCAATCGAAAGTTTTTCAGAAAATTCTCCACAAAATTTAGCATGATTTTGTGGAGAATATAGTGACTTCAAATATGTGTTTTACGGCGATGAATTATTATCGAAACAAATCTATTCTACCATATATTTGCATTCAATATGAAAGTTTGAAACAAAAACAAAAATAGGGTTATGAATATAAAGAAGGGTTAAAGCCAAAAATAGGCTACAAATTTGCACAAATTTACCGATGTCGCCCACAAACTCATTTTCTTCCTACTGTCGCTTACAAACTTTCAAAAAGTGTACCAATGTAAAACTTTTAAAAATTGTACCAATGTAAACAAAAATTACTTGCTATCGGCTAAACTGGTTAAAATCAACACGTGTCGTTCGTGGATTGGATCTTAAAAAAAAAATCAGGTCAAAATTAGTATGTAACAGGTCAAAACCATAAAATGTTGATATTAGCATATTTTTTGAAATTTTCTAGGCGACAGTAGAATGAAAATGAGTTTGTGGGCGACATCGGCACATTTGTGTAAGTTTGTAGCCTATTTTTGGCTTTAACCCTATAAAGAAATAAAAAAGCGTCTTAAAATACCATAACAATGAAACCAAAACGTTATAAAAGCAGCAAGGTTTTGTGGCTAGTGGTGAGATTGCAGCCCCAACATGATTCTCGATGTACCTAATTACAATATTAAATAATAAAGAGTATCAAAGTGGTATTTAAACATGCACAATAATTCACATGTGAATGTATTAATTATCGTGAGATCTAAAACTTCAAAATTCACCTTTAAAAATAGTAAAATGTCATTTTTGGCATCTAAACTACTTCGAACGGGGGAAAGCCTTAAGGTAGTCTTGTTCGTAGCACCGTTTTTTAGTTATCTTACTAAAATTGTCCCAATATGCAATAGAAAGTATTTCGGAAAATTCTCCATAAAATTTAGCCTGCTTTTGTGGAGAATGTAGTGACTTCAAATATGTGTTTTGTGGCCATGAATTATTATCAAAACATAACTACACTCTCATATATTCGAATTCAATATGAAAGTTTGAAACAAAAACAAAAATAAGGTTATTAATATAGAGAAATAAAAAAGCGTCTTAAAATACTCTAACAATGAAACCAAGACATTATAAACGCAGCAAGGTTTTGTGGCTAGTGGTGAGATTGTAGCCCCAACATGATTCTCGATGCACCTAAATGCAATATTAAATTATAAAGAGTATCAAAGTGGTATAACGCATACACAATAATTCACATGCGAATGTATTAATTAGCGTAAGATTTAAAAATGCAAAATTCACCTTTAAAAATAGTAAAATGTCATTTTCGGTATCCAAACTTCTTCGAACGGGGGAAAGCGTAAAGGAAGTCTTGTTCGTAGCACCGTTTTTAGTTATCTTACGAAAATTGGCCTAATCTGTAATCGAAAGTTTTTCGGAAAATTCTCCACAAAATTTAGCCTGATTTTGTGGAGAATGTAGTGACTTCAAATATGTGTTTTGCGACCATGAATTATTATCAAAAACAAAACTACACTCTCATATATTCGCATTCAATATTAAATTTAGAAACAAAAACAAAAATAAGGTTATGAATCTAGAGAAATAAAAAAGCGGTTTAAATTACTCTAACAATGAAACCAAGACGTTATAAAAGCAGCAATGTTTTGTGGCTAGTGGTGAGATAGTAGCCCCAACATGATTCTCGATGTACCTAAATATAATATTAAATAATAAAGAGTATCAAAGTGGTATTTAAACATGCACAATAATTCACATGTGAATGTATTAAATATCGTAAGATCTAAAAATGCAAAATTCACCTTTAAAAATAATAAAACATCATTTTCGGAATCTAAACTGCTTCGAACAAGGGATAACCTTAATGAAGTCTTGTTCGTAGTGCCGTTTTTTAGTTATCTTGTGAAACTTGGCCAAATCTGCAATAGAAAGTTTTTTGGAAAATTCTTCACAAAGCTTAGCCTGATTTTGTGGATAATGTACTGACAATAAATATGTGTTTTGCGGCCACGAATTTTTATCGAAACAATACTATACTCTCATATATTTTTATTCAATATGAAAGGTTGAAACAAAAACAAAAATAGGGTTATGAATATAGAAAAATAAAAAAGCGTCTTAAAATACTCTAACAATGAAACCAGGATGTTATAAAAGTAGCAAGGTTTTGTAGCTAGTTTTGAGATAGTATCCCCAACATGATTCTCGATTTACCTAAATACAATATTAAATAATAAAGAGTATCAAAGTGGTATTTAAGCATACACAAAAATTCACATGAGAATGTATTAATTATCGTAAGATCTGAAAGTGTGAAAATCCACCTTTAAAAATAGTAAAATATCTTTTTCGGTATCTAAACTATTTCGAACGGGGAAAACCCTTAAGAAAGTCTTTTTCATATCCCCGTTTTTTAGTTATCTTGCAAAAATTGGCCCAATCTGCAATCAAAAGTTTTTCGAAAAATTCTCCACAATTTAGCCTTATTTTGTGGAGAATGTAGTGACTTCAAATATGTGTTTTGCGGCCATGAATTATTATCAAAACAAAACTACACTCTCATATATTCGCATTCAATATGAAAGTTTGAAACAAAAACAAAAATAAGGTTATGAATATAGAGAAATAAAAAAGCGGCTTAAAATACTATAACAATGAAACCAAGACGTTAAATATCGTAAGATCTAAAAATTCAAAATTCACCTTTAAAAATAGTAAAATATCATTTTCGGCAACTAATCTGCTTCGGACGGGAGATAGACTTAAGGAAGTCTTGTTTATAGTGCCGTTTTTTAGTTATCTTGCGAAAATTGGTCCAATCTGCGATCGAACGTTTTTCGAAAAATTCCCCACAAAATTTAGCCTGAATTTGTGGAGAATGTAGTGACTTCAAATATGTGTTTTGTAGCTCTGAATTACTATCGAAACAAAACTACACTCTCATAAATTCGCATTCAGTTTGAAAGTTTGAAACAAAAACAAAAATAGGGTTACTAATATAGAGAAATTAAAAAGCGTATTAAAATATTCTAACAATGAAACTAAGACGTTATAAAAGTAGCAAGGTTTTGTGGCTAGTGGTGAGATAGTAGCCCCAACATGATTCTCGATGTACCTAAATACAATATTAAATAATAAAGATTATCAAAGTGGTATTTAAGCATGCACAATAATTCACATGCGAATGTATTAATTATCGTAAGATCTAAATTGCAAAATTCTCCTTTAAAATAGTAAAATATCATTTTCGGTATCTACCTACTTTGAACGGGGGAAAGCCTTAAGGAAGTCTTGTTCGTAGCGCCGTTTTTTAGTTATCTTGCGAAAATTAGCCAAATCTGCAATCGAAAGTTTTTCGAAAAATTTCCACAAAATTTAGCCTAATTTTGTGGAGAATGTAGTGACTTCAAGTATGTGTTTTGTGTAGTGACCCGAACTTTTCCGAACCTTTCTATGATTATATGTTTAATGAAAACTATATTTACATGATTAAATGTTTCCAACATGTTAAGCAATCAGACTTGTTAAGACTTGGTTAATTGAAACGGAAATATTGTAAACGTCTGATTACCCAGTTTGACCAATGATTCACGAACGCTATAAGTTGTATATGACATGATGATACATAAATGAATAAATATATATGTTTAACATGATATAATGATCATCAAGTATCTCATTAAAAATAGTAACAATAAGTTATATACTTAAAAAGGAGACTATTGACGTATGAAACTCGAAACGATACATATAACGATTATCGTTATAACCACGTCTTACTAAATATATATGAAGCATATTAATACATTGTTATATTATATATAACATGATAATATGATAATTAAATATATCATTAAGTGTATTAACAATGAACTACATAAGTAAAAACAAGACTACTAACTTAAGGATTTCGAAACGAGACATATATGTAACGATTATCGTTGTAACGACATTTAAATGTATATATCATATTAAGATATATTAATATATCATAATATCATGATAATATAATAATTTAAAATCTCATTTGATATTATAAACTTTGGGTTAACAACATTTAACAAGATCGTTAACCTAAAGGTCTCAAAACAACACTTACATGTAACGACTAACGATGACTTACCGACTCAGTTAAAATGTATATACATGTAGTGTTTTAATATGTATTTACACTTTTGAAAGACTTCAAGACACTTATAAAAATACTTCTACTTAACAAAAATGCTTACAATTACATCCTCGTTCAGTTTCATCAACAATTCTACTCGTATGCACCCGTATTCGTACTCGTACAATACACAGCTTTTAGATGTATGTACTATTGGTATATACACTCCAATGATCAACTCTTAGCAGCCCATGTGAGTCACCTAACATATGTAGGAACCATCATTTGGAAACTAGCATGAAATATCTCATAAAATTACAAAAATATGAGTAATCATTCATGACTTATTTACATGAAAACAAAATTACATATCCTTTATATCTAATCCATACACCAACGACCAAAAACACCTACAAACACTTTCATTCTTCAATTTTATTCATCTAATTGATCTCTCTCAAGTTATAACTTCAAGTTCTAAGTGTTCTTCATAAATTCTACAAGTTCTAGTTACATAAAATCAAGAATACTTTCAAGTTTGCTAGCTCACTTCCAATCTTGTAAGGTGATCATCCAACCTCAAGAAATCTTTGTTTCTTACAGTAGGTTATCATTCTAATACAAGGTAATAATCATATTCAAACTTTAGTTCAATTTCTATAACTATAACAATCTTATTTCAAGTGATGATCTTACTTGAACTTGTTTTCGTGTCATGATTCTGCTTCAAGAACTTCGAGCCATCCAAGGATCCGTTGAAGCTAGATCCATTTTTATCTTTTCCAGTAGGTTTATCCAAGGAACTTAAGGTAGTAATGATGTTCATAACATCATTCGATTCATACATAAAAAGCTATCATATTCGAAGTGGTAAACTAGTAATCACTAGAACATAGTTTAGTTAATTCTAAACTTGTTCGCAAATAAAGTTAATCCTTCTAACTACACTTTTAAAATCAACTATACACATGATCTATATCTATATGATATGCTAACTTAATGATTTAAAACCCAGAAACACGATAAACACCATAAAACCAGATTTACGCCGTCGTAGTTACAACCGGGGGCTGTTTTGGTTTGGATAATTAAAAACTATGAAAAACTTTGATTTAAAAGCTATACTTCTGAGAAAATGATTTTTATTATGAACATGAAACCATATCCAAAAATTATGGTTAAACTCAAAGTGAAAGTATGTTTTTCAAAACAGTCATCAAGATTTCGTTCTTTCGACGGAAATGACTACCTCTTTCAAAAACGACTTGTAACTTGTATTTCCGACTATAAACCTATACCTTTTCTGTTTAGTTTCATAAAGTCAAGTTCAATATGAAACCGTGGCCACTTAAATCACTCAAAACGGATTAGAAACGAAGAAATGGCGAGCAAAACAAAATTGGTAAAAACTACTCATTTTAGCTACGTGAAAATTGGTAACAAATCTATTCCAACCATAACTTAATCAACTTGTATTGTATATTATGTAATCTTGAGATACTATAGACACGTATACAATGTTTCGACCTATCATGTTGACACATCTATATATATTTCGGAACAACCATAGACACTCTATATGTGAATGTTGGAGTTAGCTATACAGGGTTGAGGTTGATTCCAAAATATATATAGTTTGAGTTGTGATCAATACTGAGATATGTATACACTGGGTCGTGGATTGATTCAAGATAATATATATCGATTTATTTATGTACATCTAAGTGTGGACAACTAGTTGTAGGTTACTAACGAGGACAGCTGACTTAATAAACTTAAAACATCAAAATGAATTAAAAGTGTTGTAAATAAATTTTGAACATACTTTGATATATATGTACAAATTTGTTGTAGGTTCGTGAATCGACCGGTGGCCAAGTCTTACTTCCCGACGAAGTAAAAAAATCTGTGAAAGTGAGTTTCATTAATCCGTTTTTAAATGCTTTTGCAATATATATTTTTGGGACTGAGAATACATGCACTGCTTTTATAACTGTTTTACGAAATAGACACAAGTAATTGAAACTACATTATATGGTTGAATGATCGAAATCGAATATGCCCCTTTTTATTAAGTCTGGTAACCTAAGAATTAGGGAATAGACACCCTAATTGACGCGAACTCTAAAGATAGATCTATCGGGCCCAACAAGCCCCATCCAAAGTACTGGATGCTTTAGTACTTCGAAATTTATATCATATCCGAAGGGTGTCCCGGAATGATGGGGATATTCTTAAATATGCATCTTGTTAATGTCGGTTACCAGGTGTTCACCATATGAATGATTTTTATCTCTATGTATGGGATGTGTATTGAAATATGAAATCTTGTGGTCTATTATTATGATTTGATAATATATAGGTTAAACCTATAACTCACCAACATTTTTGTTGACGTTTTAAGCATGTTTATTCTCAGGTGATTATTAAGAGTTTCCGCTGTCGCATACTTAAATAAGGACGAGATTTGGAGTCCATGCTTGTATGATATTGTGTAAAAACTGCATTCAAGAAACTTATTTCGTTGTAACATATTTGTATTGTAAACCATTATGTAATGGTCGCGTGTAAACAGGATATTTTAGATTATCATTATTTGATAATCTACGTAAAGCTTTTTAAACCTTTATTGATGAAATAAAGGTTATGGTTTGTTTTAAAATGAATGCAGTCTTTGAAAAATGTCTCATATAGAGGTCAAAACCTCGCAACGAAATTAATTAATATGGAACGTTTTTAATCAATAAGAACGGGACATTTCAGTTGGTATCCGAGCGTTGGTCTTAGAGAACCAGAAAATTTGCATTAGTGTGTCTTATCAAGTTTGTTAGGATGCATTAGTGAGTCTGGACTTCGACCGTGTTTTCTTTAAAAATGATTGCTTAACATTTTTGTTGGAAACTATATATTTTTAACATGTGAATATTATGTGATATATTAATCTCTTAACGTGTTTGATATTATGTGATAGATGTCTACCTCTAGAACAAGTCCCATTGACTCACCTAATAATAATGAAGAGTCAAATGTAAATTGGAATGATTCGTGAACTGATTCACAAGTTCCCGAAGAGGAACCGGAAGAAGAGTCGGAACCGGAAGAAGAATTGGAACCGGAAGAAAAATCAGAACCGGAAGAAGAAATAGAACCAGTGGGGGAAATAATAAAACGGTTAAGTAGAAGAAAATCCTCAACCAACTGACCAAAGTTAATTATGGTCAATGGTGTTTCTGCCAAGGAAGCAAAGTATTGGGAGGATTACCAATTCTCCGATGAATCGGATCCCGACAAGGATTCCGATGATGTTATAGAAATTACCCCAACACAATTTAATAAGGGAAAAGAGAACAATAAGGGAAAGGGCATAAAAATAGAGAAATTTGATTCCAAACACGATGAACTTTATATGTATCGTCAACACCCGTATTTCTTAAGTTGTGACAATAACCCGGGAACCTCTAAACCACCAGGTTTTTCTAAACCAATGTGGAAAACGACGGCTCGTATTAGGGGAACATCATATATCCCTAGAAACTTGGCAATACGAACCAAAACCGAAGAAGAAGAAACGAGCGAGTCGGAATAAGATAGTTTTATTCGTGTGGTGTAATATATGTAATATAGTGTGCTTATGCTTTATGATATATGTAAAAATTGCTTGTATTAATAAGTATTTTTTTTATGAATCTAACTCTTGTCTATTTTACAGTATAAAAACACAAAATGGATAGACAACCCAATATTTTAAGAGACCTACCCGAAGACATGATTGATGAAATCTTGTCTAGAGTCGGTCAGAATTCCTCGGCACAACTATTTAAGGCGAGATCAGTTTGTAAGACATTCGAAGAACATTCCAAGAATGCCTTGATTTATAAAAGGCTTTCGTTCGAAAGATGGGGGATATCACATTGGGAAATCCATAAGTTACGATGTGTTTACTTTGACGCATATATTGCGGGGAACCCAAATGCTATTTTACGCAACGGGTTAAGAAATTATTTTGACTCAATATATCCGAATATAGGACTTCGTGATTTAGAAAAAGCGGCTAACATGCAACATAAAGAAGCATGTTATGCTTACGGGTTAGTAATGTTCGCTTCTCATCAAAGTGAGAACAAGAACATCGGGCTACAACTATTAAACAAAACGTTCCCACAAGTGACGGAGTCGGTAATTGGGGTAAGAAATGAGGTTTTTAGATTGTTACAGGACTGTTGGACATTACGTAACCCTCGTCCCTTTGACGACGTTACAACACGCTGTCTTATCAACGGCCATAACGGTTATGTTCCACAAGAGCAAGGATGGGAAGTAGTCCTAGTAAAACCAGAATGCATGACTTGTTTCTGGACGTATGAATTACGTGTCTTTATTGCCTTTGCTGAACACCTTATTTATTAACTAGAATTATCTTCGCAACTACTTTGTATCAAAGTTTTATGTGCTATATTTCATGCTATATGCAAAAAAAAAAGCGGTATTGTAAGTTTGCAAGTTATTGTATAAAGGTTTGAATATGATACTTTTTTTTTTGTGATTAGTTTTTCATATAGAATTGTAGTAGTTGAAATGGTATGTTAGCTACTAAGTATGAACTTAACGGGTAGGTACTACCCAAATTAAAGAGTATAAAATGCTAATATGAAGAAAGAGCTTTTATAAATAAGTTCATATTACGTTACGAAATACTATTGACTACTCTTGATATTCTATATGATTAACTCGTTTCATTTGACTATTTTGAAGGAAATGGCACCGACTACTCGACACACCTTGAATATGAGTGAAGAGGAATTTCGTGCCTTTCTTGCTTCAAACATAGCCGCAGTACAGGCTGCGCTACATACCAACAATAACCTTGGATCTAGCAGTACAGGAAATCGTGTAGGATGCACCTACAAAGAATTCACTGCCTGCAAACCTTTGGAATTTGATGGAACCGAATGACCGATCGGATTAAAACGGTGGACTGAGAAGGTCGAATCGGTGTTTGCCATAAGTAAGTGTACTGAAGAGGACAAAGTGAAGTACGCTACGCATACCTTCACAGGTTCTGCGTTAACATGGTGGAATACCTATCTAGAGCAAGTGGGACAAGATGATGCTTACGCACTACCGTGGTCAGCATTCAAGCACTTGATGAACGAGAAATACCGTCCCAGAACCGAGGTCAATAAGCTCAAGACAGAACTTAGAGGGTTACGAACCCAAGGATTTGATTTTACGACGTACGAAAGACGATTCACAGAATTATGCCTATTGTGTCCGAGAGCGTTCGAAGATGAGGAAGAGAAGATCGACGCATTTATGAAAGGATTACCGGAAAGAATCCAAGAAGATATAAGTTCACACGAGCCCGCCTCCATACAACAGGCATGTAGAATGGCTCACAAACTAGTGAACCAGATTGAAGAAAGAATTAAAGAACAGACTACTGAAGAGGCCAATGTGAAGCAAGTCAAAAGAAAGTGGGAGGAAAACGGTGATAAGAATCACCAATACAACAACAACAGCAATTACAACAATAATCGCAACAACTATCCCAACAATCGCAACATCAATCGCAACTACAACAAACGGCCCAACAACAACAACAACAACAACAACAACAGCAACAACAACAACAACAACAACAACAACAACAACAACAACTACAACAATCATCCCAACAACAATAATAACCGCAACAACAACAACAACAATCAGAAGCAGCTATGCCAAAGGTGTGAAAAGTATCACTCAGGGTTCTGCACCAAATTTTGCAACAAGTGTAAAAGAAATGGTCATAGTGCGGTGACGTGTGAGGTCTACGGACCAGGGGTTAACAGAACGAAAGGAACAAATGGTGTCGGAACGAGTAATGGCGGAGCAAGTAGTGTCGGAGCAAGTTATGTCAATGTAGTTTGTTATAAATGTGGAAAACCGGGCCACATTATTAGAAATTGCCCGAACTAGGAGAACACGAATGGACAAGGCCGTGGAAGAGTTTTCAATATTAATGCGGCAGAGGCACAGGAAGACCCGGAGCTTGTTACGGGTACGTTTCTTATTGACAATAAATCTGCCTACGTTTTATTTGATTCGGGTGCGGATAGAAGCTATATGAGTAGAGATTTTTGTGCTAAATTAAGTTATCCATTGACGCCTTTAGATAGTAAATTTTTACTCGAATTAGCAAATGGTAAATTAATTTCAGCAGATAATATATGTCGGAATTGAGAAATTAAACTGGTTAGCGAAATATTTAAGATTGACTTGATACCAGTAGAGTTAGGGAGTTTTGATGTGATAATCAGTATGGGCTGGTTGAAAGAAGTAAAAGCAGAGATCGTTTGTTACAAAAATGCAATTTGCATTATAGGAGAAAAAGGAAAACCCTTAATGGTGTACGGAGAAAAGGGCAACACGAAGCTACATCTTATTAGTAATTTGAAGGCACAAAAACTAATAAGAAAAGGTTGCTATGCTGTTCTAGCACACGTCGAGAAAGTACAAACTGAAGAAAAGAGCATCAATGATGTTCCCGTCGCAAAAGAATTTCCTGATGTATTTCCGAAAGAATTACCGGGATTACCTCCACATCGATCCGTTGAATTTCAAATAGATCTTGTACCAGGAGCTGCACCAATAGCTCGTGCTCCTTACAGACTCGCACCCAGTGAGATAAAAGAACTGCAAAGCCAATTACAAGAACTTTTAGAGCGTGGTTTCATTCGACCAAGCACATCACCGTGGGGAGCTCCTGTTTTGTTTGTCAAGAAGAAAGATGGTACATTTAGGTTGTGTATTGACTACCGAGAGTTGAACAAACTTACCATCAAGAACCGTTATCCACTGCCGAGAATTGACGACTTATTTGATCAACTGCAAGGCTCGTCGGTTTATTCGAAGATCGATTTACGTTCTGGATATCATCAAATGCGAGTAAAGGAGGATGATATTCCAAAACTGCTTTCAGGACGCGTTACGGTCATTACGAGTTTATGGTTATGCCGTTTGGATTGACTAACGCACCAGCTGTGTTCATGGACCTTATGAACCGAGTGTGTGGGCCATATCTTGACAAGTTTGTCATTGTTTTCATCGATGACATACTTATTTACTCAAAGAATGATCAAGAGCACGAAGAACATTTGAGAAAAGTGTTAGAAGTATTGAGGAAAGAAAAACTGTATGCTAAGTTTTCAAAGTGTGCATTTTGGTTGGAAGAAGTTCAATTCCTCGGTCACATAGTGAACAAAGAAGGTATCCAGGTGGACCCGGTAAAGATCGAAACTGTTGAAAAGTGGGAAACCCCAAAAACTCCGAAGCATATACGTCAATTTTTAGGATTGGCTGGTTACTACAGAAGATTCATCCAAGATTTCTCCAAAATAGCAAAACCCTTGACTACATTAACGCATAAAGGGAAGAAATTTAAATGGAAGGATAAACAAGAGAAGGCGTTTCAGTTATTGAAGAAAAATCTAACTACGGCACCTATATTGTCATTGCCTGAAGGGAATGATGATTTTGTGATATATTGTGACTCCTCAAAGCAAGGTCTCGGTTGTGTATTAATGCAACGAATGAAGGTAATTGCTTATGCGTCTAGACAATTGAAGATTCACAAGCAAAATTATAAGACGCATGATTTGGAATTAGGCGCGGTTGTTTTTGCATTAAAGACTTGGAGGCACTACTTATATGGGGTCAAAAGTATTATATATACCGACCACAAAAGTCTTCAACACATATTTAATCAGAAACAACTGAACATGAGGCAGCGTAGGTGGATTGAATTGGGGAATGATTATGACTTTGAGATTCGTTACCACCAGGGAAAGGCAAATGTGGTAGCCGACGCCTTGAGTAGAAAGGACAGAGAACCCATTCGAGTAAAATCTATGAATATAATGATTCACAATAACCTTACTACTCAAATAAAGGAGGCGCAACAAGGAGTTTTAAAAGAGGGAAATTTAAAGAATGAAATACCCAAAGGATCGGAGAAGCATCTTAATATTCGGGAAGACGGAACCCGGTATAGGGCTGAAAGGATTTGGGTACCAAAATTTGGAGATATGAGAGAAATGGTACTTAGAGAAGCTCATAAAACCAGATACTCAATACATCCTGGAACGGGGAAGATGTACAAGGATCTCAAGAAACATTTTGGGTGGCCAGGTATGAAAGCCGATGTTACTAAATACGTAGGGGAATGTTTGACGTGTTCTATGGTCAAAGCGGAGCATCAGAAACCTTCAGGTCTACTTCAACAACCCGAAATCCCGGAATGGAAATGGGAAAATATTACCATGGATTTCATCACTAAATTGCCAAGGACTGCAAGTGGTTTTGATACTATTTGGGTAATAGTTGATCGTCTCACCAAATCAGCACACTTCCTGCCAATAAGAGAAGATGACAAGATGGAGAAGTTAGCACGACTGTATTTGAAGGAAGTCGTCTCCAGACATGGAATACCAATCTCTATTATCTCTGATAGGGATGACAGATTTATTTTAAGATTCTGGCAGACATTACAACAAGCATTAGGAACTCGTCTAGACATGAGTACTGCCTATCATCCACAAACTGATGGGCAGAGCAAAAGGACAATACAAACGCTTGAAGACATGCTACGAGCATGTGTTTTTGATTTCGAAAACAGTTGGGATCGACATCTACCGTTAGCAGAATTTTCCTACAACAACAACTACCATTCAAGCATTGAGATGGCTCCATTTGAAGCACTTTATGGTATAAAGTGCAGGTCTCTGATTTGTTGGAGTGAAGTGGGAGATAGACAGATTACGGGTCCGGAGATAATACAAGAAACTACTGAGAAGATCATCCAAATTCAACAACGGTTGAAAACCGCCTAAAGTCGACAAAAGAGCTACGCTGACATTAAAAGAAAATATATAGAATTTGAAATTAGAGAGATGGTCATGATTAAGGTTGCACCTTGGAAAGGCGTTGTTCGATTTGGTAAATGAGGGAAATTAAATCCAAGGTATATTGGACCATTCAAGATTATTGATCGTGTCGGACCAGTAGCTTACCAACTTGAGTTACCTCAACAATTCGCAGCTGTACATAACACTTTCCACGTCTCGAATTTGAAGAAATGTTTTGCTAAAGAAGATCTCACTATTCCGTTAGATGAAATCCAAATCAATGAAAAACTTCAATTCATTGAAGAACCCGTTGAAATAATGGATCGTGAGGTTAAGAGACTTAAACAAAACAAGATACCGATTGTTAAGGTTCGATGGAATGCTCGTAGAGGACCCGAGTTCACCTGGGAACGAGAATATCAGATGAAGAAGAAGTACCCGCACTTATTTCCAAAAGATGAGCCAACACCTCCAATCGCTTAAAATTTCGGGACGAAATTTATTTAACGGGTAGGTACTGTAGTGACCCGAACTTTTCCATGTTTATATATATATTAAATGAAATGGTTATTTACATGATTAAGTGTTTCCAACATGTTAAGCAATCAAAGTTGTTAAAACTTGATTAATTGAAATAGGTTTCATATAGACAATTGACCACCCAAGTTGACCGGTGATTCACGAATGTTAAAACTTGTAAAAACTATACGATGACATATATATGGTTATATATATAGTTAACATGATTTTATTATAAGTATGTATCTCATTAGGTATTTTAACAATGAGTTATATACATAAAAATGAGACTATTAATTTAAGAAACTCGAAAACGATATATATAACGATTATCGTTTTAACAACGTCTTACTAGGTACATATGAATCATATTAAGATATTGATACACTTGGTTAATTATGTTAAATGATAAGTAAATATATTATTAAGTGTATTAACAATGAAATACATATGTAAAAATAAGACTACTAACTTAATGATTTCGAAACGAGACATATATGTAACGATTATCGTTGTAACGACATTTAATTGTATATACATCATACTAAGATATATTATATATCATAATATCATGATAATATAACAATTTAACATCTCATTTGTTATAATAAACAATGGGTTAACAACATTTAACAAGATCGTTAACCTAAAGGTTTCAAAACAACATTTACATGTAACGACTAACGATGACTTAACAACTCAGTTAAAATGTATATACATGTAGTGTTTTAATATGTATTCATAAACTTTTGAAAGACTTCAAGACACTTATCAAAATACTTCTACTTAACAAAAATGCTTACAATTACATCCTCGTTCAGTTTCATCAACAATTCTTCTCGTATGCACCCGTATTCGTACTCGTACAATACACAGCTTTTAGATGTATGTACTATTGGTATATACACTCAAATGATCAGCTCTTAGTAGCCCATGTGAGTCACCTAACACATGTGGGAACCATTATTTGGCAACTAGCATGAAATATCTCATAAAATTACAAAAATATGAGTAATCATTCATGACTTATTTACATGAAAACAAAATTACATATCCTTTATATCTAATCCATACACCAACGACCCAAAACACCTACAAACACTTTCATTCTTCAATTTTCTTCATCTAATTGATCTCTCTCAAGTTCTATCTTCAAGTTCTAAGTGTTCTTCATAAATTCCAAAAGTTCTAGTTACATAAAATCAAGAATACTTCCAAGATTGCAAGTTTACTTCCAAGTTTTCTAAATCCATTCCAAGTAATCATCCAAGATCAAGAAACCTTTGTTACTTACAGTAGGTTATCTTTCTAATACAAGGTAATAATCATATTCAAACTTTAATTCAATTTCTATAACTATAACAATCTTATTTCGAGTGGAAATCTTACTTGAAATTGTTTTCGTGTCATGATTCTGCTTCAAGAACTTTCAAGCCATCCAAGGATCCTTTGAAGCTAGATCTATTTTTGTCATTTCCAGTAGGTTTATCCAAGGAACTTGAGGTAGTAATGATGTTCATAACATCATTCAATTCATACATATAAAGCTATCTTATTCGAAGGTTTAAACTTGTAATCACTAGAACATAGTTTAGTTAATTCTAAACTTGTTCGCAAATAAAAGTTAATCCTTCTAACTTGACTTTTAAAATCAACTAAAAACATGTTCTATATCTATATGATATGCTAACTTAATGATTTAAAACCTGGAAACACGAAAAATACCGTAAAACCGGATTTACGCCGTCGTAGTAACACCGCAGGCTGTTTTGGGTTAGTTAATTAAAAACTATGATAAACTTTGATTTAAAAGTTGTTATTCTGAGAAAATGATTTTTATTATGAACATCAAACTATATCCAAAAATTATGGTTAAACTCAAAGTGGAAGTATGTTTTCTAAAATGGTCATCTAGACGTCGTTCTTTCGACTGAAATGACTACCTTTACAAAAACGACTTGTAACTTATTTTTATGACTATAAACCTATACTTTTTCTATTTAGATTCATAAAATAGAGTTCAATATGAAACCATAGCAATTTGATTCACTCAAAACGGATTTAAAATGAAGAAGTTATGGGTAAAACAAGATTGGATAATTTTTCTCATTTTAGCTACGTGAAAATTGGTAACAGATCTATTCCAACCATAACTTAATCAACTTGTATTGTATATTATGTAATATTGAGATACCATAGACACGTATACAATGTTTCGACCTATCATGTCGACACATCTATATATATTTCGGAACAACCATAGACACTCTATATGTAAATGTTGGAGTTAGCTATATAGGGTTGAGGTTGATTCCAAAATATATATAGTTTGAGTTGTGATCAATACTGAGATACGTATACACTGGGTCGTGGATTGATTCAAGATAATATTTATCGATTTATTTCTGTACATCTATGTGATGACCCGAAAAATTTCGACTAATTTAAACCAATTCTCTATACGATTTATTATTTTGGCACGTTAAACAAAGTCTGTTAGATTGAGTCTCAAAATTTTAGAACTGTTTCATATATACAATTATCTTTGACTACTCTCAACGATTCATGAACAATTATATGTATGTATATATATATATATATGTACAAGTAAAAACGACTTTCCTACAGTAAAACCCTAGTTGCTACAGTAAAAATTACTTTGCTACAGTAAAACACTATTTGCTACAGTAAAATACTATTTGCTACAGTGAAAACCGTATTTTGCTACAGTACTACAGTGATTTATGGGAAGTTGTTTGCGCTGAGAAAGCAATCCGCATCCCTCGTAAGGATGAAACGTCATTAATGATTTATGAGGAGAAGAGCAACTCAAAGCTGAACTTTATCAGCTGTATGAAGGCCCAGAAACTTATAAGAAAAGGTTGTTATGCTATTCTGGCACACGTAAAGAAGATCGATACTGAAGAAAGAAGCATTAATGACATGCCGGTTGTAAGAGAATATCCCGGAGTATTTCCAGAAGAATTACCGGGGCTACCTCCACACAGATGTGTAGAATTCCAGATTGATCTCATACCAGGAGCTGCACCTGTAGCCCGATCTCCATATAGACTTGCACCTTCAGAAATGCAAGAATTACAAGACCAGTTGCAAGAATTATCGGACCGTGGATTTATTCGTCCTAGTTTTTCACCTTGGGGTGCTCCTATTCTGTTCGTCAAGAAGAAGGATGGATCTATGAGAATGTGCATAGATTACCGAGAATTAAACAAATTAACGATCAAGAATCGATACCCGTTACTGAGGATTGATGATTTGTTTGATCAATTGCAAGGATCAAGTGTTTATTCTAAGATTGATCTACGCTCCGGATATCATCAACTGAGAGTGAAGGAAGAAGATGTTCCTAAAACCGCGTCCAGAACCCGTTACGGTCACTATGAGTTTCTAGTCATGCCTTTTGGATTAACTAATGCTCCAGCAGTATTCATGGATCTAATGAATCGCATCTGTAGACCGTATTTAGACAAATTTGTCATTGTTTTTATCGACGACATATTGATTTACTCGAAGAACAAGGAAGAACATGAGCAACACTTAAGACTGGTACTAGAGATACTCAAGAAAGAAGAATTGTACGCAAAATTTTCGAAGTGTGATTTCTGGTTACAAGAAGTACAATTTTTGGGCCATGTTGTCAGTAAACATGGAATTAAAGTTGACCCCGCCAAGATCGAAGCCATTAGTAAATGGGAAACACCGAAGACTCCAACACAAATTCGCCAATTCTTAGGTCTTGCTGGTTACTACCGAAGATTCATTCAAGATTTCTCTAGAATCGCCAAACCCTTAACTGCATTGACTCAAAAGGGAAAGAAGTATGATTGGTCCACGGAACAGGAATCCTCATTCCAGTTACTAAAGAAGAAGTTAACGTCTGCACCCATTTTGTCATTGCCGGAAGGAAATGATGATTTCGTGATCTATTGTGATGCTTCGCGCCAAGGTTTAGGATGTGTATTAATGCAACGCACAAAAGTTATCGCATATGCCTCACGACAACTAAAAATTCATGAAAAGAACTATACAACGCACGATTTGGAACTTGGAGCAGTAGTTTTTGCACTCAAAATATGGAGACACTATCTATATGGCACCAAGTGTACAGTGTACACCGACCATAAGAGTCTTCAACATATTTTTGATCAAAAACAACTCAATATGAGGCAACGTCGCTGGGTAGGGTTGTTAAACGATTACGATTGTGAAATCCGTTACCACCCCGGAAAGGCTAATGTTGTAGCTGATGCCCTAAGTCGAAAAGAAAGAGTAAAACCTCTTAGGGTCCGAGCTTTGAATATTACAATTCGTACTGATCTCACAAAGCAAATTCAAGCAGCACAGTTAGAAACTTTAAAAGAAGAAAATGAAAAAGGAGAAATGAGCAAAGGGTTAGAAAAACAACTTGAAGTAAAAGCCGATGGAACCCTGTATTTTGCTGGTAGGATATGGGTACCAAGACATGGTAACCTAAGGCAACTAGTACTAGATGAAGCACACAAAACGAGGTACTCAATTCACCCAGGAAATGGGAAAATGTACCACGATCTCAAGAAGTTCTATTGGTGGCCTAATATGAAGACAGAAATTGCTACTTATGTAAGCAAATGTTTGACGTGTGCAAAGGTTAAAGCTGAGCACCAAAAGCCGTCAGGATTACTGCAACAACCAGAAATTCCGCAGTGGAAATGGGAAAGAATAACCATGGATTTCATTACGAAATTGCCAAGGACTGCAAGTAGTCATGATACTATTTGGGTGATAGTTGATCGTCTAACTAAATCAGCTCACTTCCTACCAATAAAGGAGACAGACAGTATGGAGAAATTAGCACGCCTATATTTGAAGGAAGTAGTTTCCAGGCATGGTGTACCCATCTCCATCATATCTGATCGCGACACCCGATTCACATCACGTTTTTGGCAATCATTACAAAAAGCATTGGGAACTCGATTAGATATGAGCACCGCTTATCACCCACAGACAGATGGTCAAAGTGAAAGAACAATACAAACATTGGAAGACATGTTACGGGCATGCGTGATTGACTTCGGAACCAGTTGGGATCGACACTTACCGTTGGCAGAATTTTCATACAATAACAGCTATCATACGAGCATCAACGCAGCGCCATTTGAAGCACTTTACGGTAGAAAGTGCAGATCTCCTATCTGTTGGAGTGAAGTAGGAGAAAGACAACTTACTGGACCAGAAATTATTCACGAAACCACCGAAAAGATCATTCAAATACAACAGCGATTGAAAACGGCCATGAGTCGCCAAAAGAGTTATGCTGATGTAAGAAGAAAACCGCTAGAATTTCAAGTGGGCGACAAAGTCATGTTGAAAGTGTCACCCTGGAAAGGCGTTGTACGATTCGGTAAACGAGGAAAGCTAAGTCCTAGGTACGTAGGACCCTTTGAAATCACCGAAAGAATTGGAGCAGTTGCTTATCGATTAAGGCTACCACAAGAACTTAGTAGTGTTCACGACACATTTCACGTGTCAAATTTGAAGAAATGTTTAGCTGAAGAGGATGTCATAATTCCTCTTGACGAAATACGAATCAATGATAAACTCCATTTTGTCGAAGAACCTGTTGAAATCATGGACCGTGAGGTCAAACAATTAAAACAAAGCAAAATACCGATAGTTAGAGTTCGTTGGAACGCTAGACGAAGACCCGAGTTTACTTGGGAACGTGAGGATCAAATGAAGCAAAAGTATCCACTTTTGTTCACTGATATCGCTCATGAAACAGGTACTACTCAAATTTTCGGGACGAAATTTTCTTTAACGGGGAGGTACTGTGATGACCCGAAAAATTTCGACTAATTTAAACCAATTCTCTATACGATTTATTATTTTGGCACGTTAAACAAAGTCTGTTAGATTGAGTCTCAAAATTTTAGAACTGTTTCATATATACAATTACCTTTGACTACTCTCAACGATTCATGAACAATTATATGTATGTATATATATATATATATATATATATATATATATGTACAAGTAAAAACGACTTTCCTACAGTAAAACCCTAGTTGCTACAGTAAAAATTACTTTGCTACAGTAAAACACTATTTGCTACAGTAAAACACTATTTGCTACAGTGAAAACCGTATTTTGCTACAGTGCTACAGTGATTTGCTACAGTAAACACTATTTGCTACAGTAACACTATTTGCTACAGTAAACACTATTTGATGTCGACGAACTAGCAAACAAAAACGGAAAAGGCGGCCATGCGATCGCATGGCAAAAACACTGAAAACTCATGCGATCGCATGAGCTACAGTAAATCGAAAAGTAATATAAATACGCAGTTTGTTCGACGAACTCTTTCAAATTAAACTCTCAATATTTATATTTATATTATAATTATAATTTTAAATTTAAGTTTAATAATAATAAGGTATATACGAGGGTGTTTTTAATTCGGGTTTCAAACCGCTTTAAGCTAAGGAAATATTAGGTATTATTCGGGGTATTGTTCTTGAATCCAAGGCCAACCATACAGTCGTCTACCATCATTACGTCTACGCAATTTGCCTACAATATTGAATCGCAATATTGAACTGTGAGTTATAGTCTCCCTTTTTAAATGCTTTAAATATTTTTGGGCTGAGAATACATGCAATTTATTTTAAACGCAATAAGACACAAGTACATACAAAATTCTACACTGAGTTAAACCGAAAATCCCTTAGCTTTAGCTTTGGTAACTAGTAGCTGCCAGTACATAGGATATGGACTGGTGGGCGCGAATAATTGTATATGGATCCATAGGGCTTGACATCCCCGTCCGAGCTAGAGCGCTAGCCTTTTAACGGACGTATGTTATTTGAGTTTAAGACACGTTGGTTTGCGTGTATTAAAACGAATGGGGTAATTATCACTATAGCGTTATGTTTAGTTACTAGGGTGCTCTGTTACGTAGAATCTATTGATAAACTTTTGATGAAATCTTGTGGTCTATCTTTATATATGTTTATGACTCGAGCAATTAAACCTATAACTCACCAACATTCGTGTTGACTTTTTAGCATGTTTTATTCTCAGGTCCTTAGAATGCTTCCGCTGTGATGTGCTTGTTGCCTGCATGGAGTCTCTCATGCTTTGTACAAATTTGATTGCATTCAAAATAAAACTGCGTTGTGTAATAAATAATTGGACTGTAATGTCAACCTGTAAATTAAAGACTTATGTATTTCGGGGTTTTGCTTATACCTAAGCACTCGCCCACATGTTTACAACTTTCTATGTTTAGAAAGTCACTTATTTTAATGAATGCAACATTTTATCAAAACGTATCATATAGAGGTCAAAACCTCACTGTGGAATCAATGATTAATGTGCCGCGTCAATAGCGATTTTGACGGGTCGTTACAATCTAACTGTGGACAACTAGTTGTAGGTTACTAACGAGGACAGCTGACTTAATAAACTTAAAACATCAAAATATATTAAAAGTGTTGTAAATATATTTTGAGCATACTTTGATATATATGTATATATTGTTATAGGTTCGTGAATCAACCAGTGGTCAAGTCTTACTTCCCGACGAAGTAAAAATCTGTGAAAGTGAGTTATAGTCCCACTTTTAAAATCTAATATTTTTGGGATGAGAATACATGCAGGTTTTATAAATGATTTACAAAATAGACACAAGTACGTGAAACTACATTCTATGGTTGAATTATCAAAATCGAATATGCCCCTTTTTATTAAGTCTGGTAATCTAAGAATTAGGGAACAGACACCCTAATTGACGCGAATCCTAAAGATAGATCTATTGGGCCTAACAAACCCCATCCAAAGTACCGGATGCTTTAGTACTTCGAAATTTATATCATATCCGAAGGGTGTCCCGGAATGATGGGGATATTCTTATATATGCATCTTGTTAATGTCGGTTACCAGGTGTTCACCATATGAATGATTTTTATCTCTATGCATGGGATGTGTATTGAAATATGAAATCTTGTGGTCTATTGTTACGATTTGATATATATAGGTTAAACCTATAACTCACCAACATTTTTGTTGACGTTTAAAGCATGTTTATTCTCAGGTGAATACTAAGAGCTTCCGCTGTTGCATACTAAAATAAGGACAAGATTTGGAGCCCATGTTTGTATGATATTGTGTAAAAACTGCATTCAAGAAACTGATTTCGATGTAACATATTTGTATTGTAAACCATTATGTAATGGTCGTGTGTAAACAGGATATTTTAGATTATCATTATTTGATCATCTACGTAAAGATTTTTAAACCTTTATTTATGAAATAAAGGTTATGGTTTGTTTTAAAAATTAATGCAGTCTTTGAAAAACGTCTCATATAGAGGTCAAAACCTCGCAACGAAATCAATTAATATGGAACGTTTTCAATCAATAAGAACGGGACATTTCAATATACATGTAGTGTTTTAATATGTATTCATACACTTTTTAAAGACTTCAAGACACTTATCAAAATACTTCAACTTAACAAAAATGCTTACAATTACATCCTCGTTCAGTTTCATCAACAATTCTACTCGTATGCACCCGTATTCATACTCGTACAATACACAGCTTTTAGATGTATGTACTATTGGTATATACACTCCAATGATCAGCTCTTAGCAGCCCATGTGAGTCACCTAACATATTTGGGAACCATCATTTGGCAACTAGCATGAAATATCTCATAAAATTACAAAAATATGAGTAATCATTCATGACTTATTTACATGAAAATAAAATTACATATCCTTTATATCTAATCCATACACCAACGACCAAAAACACCTAAAAACACTTTCATTCTTCAATTTTCTTCATCTAATTGATCTCTCTCAAGTTCTAACTTCAAGTTCTAAGTGTTCTTCATAAATTCTACAAGTTCTAGTTACATAAAATCAAGAATACTTTCAAGTTTGCTAGCTCACTTCCAATCTTGTAAGGTGATCATCCAACCTCAAGAAATCTTTGTTTATTACAGTAGGTTATCATTCTAATACAAGGTAATAATCATATTCAAACTTTGGTTCAATTTCTATAACTATAACAATCTTATTTCAAGTGATGATCTTACTTGAACTTGTTTTCGTGTCATGATTCTGCTTCAAGAACTTCGTGCCATCCAAGGATCCATTGAAGCTAGATCCATTTTTCTATTTTCCAGTAGGTTTATCCAAGTAACTTAAGGTAGTAATGATGTTCATAACATCATTCGATTCATACATAAAAAGCTATCATATTCGAAGTGGTAAACTAGTAATCACTAGAACATAGTTTAGTTAATTCTAAACTT